>NW_028277037.1:2131022-2435454 GCF_059951505.1 Python bivittatus | reverse complement strand
TTAGGCTGCCAGGCACTAGCTAGAGGGATGGAAGCTGCCAAGTCTGGATCCAAAGACGACCCAGACGACTTCCAGTGGGTGGGCTTTGGGACCCCTTTTATCCCCCAAAGTCCTTGCTTTGTTGATTCACAAGTCTGGCAGCTGTTGATGGGATTGGGGGGGGGGGTGTTCCATGTGCTCAGGCCCAACTTCTTTTATCTGGTTCAGGTCCTTTGTTTCCTTAACGACTTGCTTCCTTCTTATCTACCTCCCCGAAGGGATCTCATAGACAAGATCCCTCTCTGCTCATGTGCCTGCTCCATCTTTAGTTATGGCAGCTTCAGCCTAGCTTCACAGTTGAACCTCTCCCTTCCAGCTGTGTCAGGTCCCCACCAAAGAATGCCCTCAATGGTCACCCATCCTCACATAAAACCTCTGACCCCTTAAAAGGAATGCTTTTACTTTTGGGGGCTGCTACATTCAGGAATGTTGCTGCCAGGTCAGCAAGAAGGAAATGCTTCCGGTGGCTCAGATACTAAACAAGGAATGTTGGTTTTTATACCTAAAAGAATGTTCATCTCTATTTAGCCCCAATGCTTTTCTAGGAGAAACATTCGCAGATTAGTCACTCAGCAAACTCCCAACTTGGTTCTCTTCCTCTTACCCTGTCCCAGGCCTAACACACACACACACACATACACACTTCAAACTTTACTTAATTAAGTACTCTATTTACAGAAGTGGCAGGCAGGGTGTGTATCTGAAACAGACATAGTTTCAAATAGTCCCAAAATCACCTGGAGACTTACAAGCAAGATCCCACTAAGCAAAAGTTCCAAATAGCAGGCAGAAGCTTTGTCAGGGCACAGCCCAGAGGTCATAGAGTTGTCATAGGTTGTCAGCCAGTCCAGGTTCAAAAGCACAGAGTTTTCAGAGGCAAGAGCTCAGGCATGAGGGGCAGAGATTCCAGGAGAAGGGGTGGTTGTTCCCAACAAAGGATTGCTTGCTAGTGGTGGCTCTAAAATACAGCCCCACCAGCTGCAAGCAGTCACTGTTGGGAGTGCCCTTGCAGACCTCCTCTGTTCTGCCCTTCACTCAGCCCTGTGTGCCTTAAGACTGGGATGAGAGCCCTCATCTTCTGCTGCTTCTCAGCCCTGCAACCAAATCAGCCCCAGGTGTCTCTCCGCTGCTCTCTGAGGCAGGCTGCTGTTCCATGGGGTCCTCTGAAGCAACCTCCTCAGACTCCTCAGAGTCAGAGCCGGCCACGACACCTCTATTTTTCCAGCACCATATAATTCTAAAGAAAAAAAAGAAAAAGGCCATGAAATTATCCATTAGCACCTAGATCTGAGCATCTGGTCAGTTTATACTTCATGGTTGAAGGCGTCAGTTGTAGGAGGTATAGCTCTGAGCTTTCCCTGGGGTGAAAGTGTGAGAACTTATGGAAATCAGAAGCACTGAAGATGTTTCCTAATCGGGTAACAAAATGTCTGCAAGAAAACAACCAAGCTCAGAGAACCCCAAGGACTCCACAGATCAGATGCTGAAAAGCTTTGAGGTACATAGCAATGGAAAGACAAATGCTCCATGACATGCTTTAAAAAAGGCCAAGGTTTCAATTGTGCCGTTGCAGCCACCACCTTGACTTTTTTGACACCCCTCTGCATATGCCCTGGTCCCAGGCTATTGACTGCAAGCTGCATATCCTGTAATAATATATTTTATGAATGCTTTCTGTAATATGACTATTCATTTCTGGTAGAACAGCTCATTTTGGCCTTGTTCTAGATGGCCCAAATGTTCTGGCCTTAAGTCCTACTTTTATTTCACTATATATGTATGTGGCTCCATTGTCCCACTGTTTATGCTGCTTGCACAAGGTTTGTGAATGCAGCTTTGTTTTCTCTGTGAATCATTGTTTTATTAAAGGCTTTGAGTGCAGCTGGTTTGAGCGATGTCCTGGAATGAAAACATAATAGCAGAGTACACAGAGGCAAAAAAGCACCAAATCCTCCTCTTATTCTCTACAATTTTGCTTTATTTTTTATTCCCTAAAAACCTTGGGAAAACAAGAGAGATAAAACAACCACTGTTATCTGCTGATCATCCGCTTTCCCCAGTCTTGCAACATGAAGATGATGTTGTTATATTCATTTATAACAGAAACCAAGCAATTATCAAATATAGTTCCAAGCCTCTGAAGATACTTCATGCCTGTCATTTTATCCTTGGGAAGAGTGAATAGAAATAATCTTCATTGGGTATTAATTTGCCACTGAGTTCTTCTACTGTAATGATCATTTCACAAACAAACTACCTGGGTTTTCTTGCCAAACCAACGAGGAACATTGTTTCAGAATGGACAAATTGTCTAAGAATCCAAGCTGCTTTTTCACAAGGGGATCTGTCCCAACACAACCTTTTGGTCAGGGAGGCCTCACCCAGTGGGAAACAAATCCAGCCCACAGATCCACCACATTGCTCCCCAATCTGGAGTTTGCAATCCACAGATTAGGAAGTAAAGGATAGGATGGTTAATCAGATTTCACCATTGGAAAGCAAAGGGCAAGAGTCATACCCATAGATATGTGTTCTTTTCCAAAGGAGAATATAGAAGGTAGAGAAGATACCTTGATGGAGATATGCAGGCGCTGTTACCTAAGCAAAAGGGGATGCAGGGTTGTTGTTTTTTTAAAGTCCAGAACAAGATAACATTCAGAAGCAGCTTGAAGAGACACTTTCCTAAGTCACTGAACTATAAAAAGGAGCACAATCAGACTTGTAAGACTCTGTTGTTATAGTCACTCTCAATGAAAGTAATTTTAGCCTGTGGAATTGATCTAGTCTACCTAGTGATGCTGATATAATCTCACTGTGGGCTACTTTAAAAGAAGTGGCTTTCTTCCACCCACTTTCAGCTGTGAGTCGTTCAGTGTCCAGTGATTTAATATGGATTTTCTGAGTGATACCCATGTCCAAGATTTTGAATTGTGTGCAGATCAGCCTGAATCTCTATATCAGAAATATTGAGATATACTAGATATATTGAGATATACTATATCAGTATCAGATCCAATATGTCAGATCAGCCTGAATCCATCTCAATATGAGAAAGGTGTGTATGTATGTATGTATGTATGCATGTACTGTATTTTTCGGTCTGTAAGACGATACTTTTTTCTAAAATCATTACACTAAAAATTGAAGGTTGTCTTATATAAGGAAGTAAGCCAAGGAGAGAACCGCGTGGTTGCGAAACTGCCCATACTTTGTCTCTGCAAACAGGCTTCCTCCAATCACGAGCCTTATGTAACTGACGTCAGTGATGCTGAACAAACCAATTGGAACGCATCCCGTTGGAGGTGGAGAGTGTGTAGGCAGAGTGCAGATGCGACAGGGACCGGTAATGTTAGAGCATTCTGAGCCCATAAAGATGTCGGAAAATAAAAAAATAAATAAGTGAATGTCTTACTCTGCAAAATTCAAACTGAATATAAGCAGTTATGTAAAAGAGCATGGAAATAGAGCTGCAGAGAGACAGTTTGGACCTCCTCCCACTGAGTGTATCATGTAAATGTTACCTAATTACTACATAAAAATGTGTTCTGCTTTATCTTTAAAATATTGATTTCTTAATTTTGGGTTGGAAAAGTGGGGGTCATCTTATACATGGGGGTGTCTTATTTATGGAAAATACGGTATGTATGTATGTATGGATAGATAGATAGATGATAGATTTTTATGGGAAAATCTTAATTTGTTTTTGTAACTTTCCTTAGTATACAAGGCTTTGTATGCAAGTAATAAATTTATTTATAATATTTACAATGGTTATAGCTTGTGTATTTATATCCAGCATGTTTTCACACCAACAATCACCTTCATAACTCTTCTTCTTTTCCCCATCATGCCTAAGTCTTTCTAAAAATCTGCTGCATATATTTTGTATTTATTCAGAGAGAGTGGTTTTTACTATCCCAGCTTCTGAAACAAGTAACTTGGCCATAGCAGGTTTCTGTTCAAAATAGTTATAAGCTTAGCTTGTTTCAAGGTGAGGTTTGGGCTGAAAAGTGCAATGCCAGTGCATCTTGACCTGGAAGTAAGACCTGCTGTCTTCAGTGACTCTTACAACCTCCTGAATTAATACAGAGCTGCAACCTGAAGTTCAACAGGAATAATCCAGTACAGTTTATTTCTGATAGTCCTTTATGGCATGCTGCATTCTTAACCAAGGAAAGTTTAGCAAAATAGTAAAAGAATGCTACAGCAGGTATGATTTGGGTGGGTTATTTCTTCCTCACTGATCTTTTTTAACTGATGATGTGTTTGTGGAGTTCTTGGGGTTCTCTGAGCTTGGTTGTTTTCTTGCAAACGTTTCGTTACCCAACTAGGTAACATCTTCAGTGCTAGAAGTTTGCAAGAAAACAGCCACGCTCAGAGAACCCCAAGGACTCCGCAGTTCAACCCTGAGCTACAGATATTCTCTTCTATTGATGATGTGTTTTTATAGCTTAAGTAGGTTACCTTGACTTTTGATGATGAGCTGCCTTGAGCATCATTTGTAATGGAAAGGCAGGATATGCATATAATACACGAAATGTTTTTCATTACCTGCTTTTGATCCCTCCTGATCAGTAACACAATTCCATGCTTATCCACTGAGATATTTCAGGGAACCTTCCATTAGCCTTTCTTTCTGCAAACCATGGGTTTACCAGATCCTGCTGCTATCTGCTCCTTATGCACCAGGGTTGCTAGCCATCTTACAGAGCAATCCATGTTTGCTGGATAATGAGTTTGTTATTAGTGTGTAGACCAACCGCAACCCAGACACGACAGGCCACATTTATTATCTGGACAGGCTGTTTAAGCAGGGATGAAAAATATGCAATGAAGGTTGCTTTGAAAGGTATCTGGAAAACCTTCTGCAGAGGTAAATTAATTAATTAGACTATGTTATAATTTGTTATATCCTTTTTATGATGAATGGAGTCTGGAAGATAAAATACTTAGCAACTGTACATGGTAGTTGGAGTACAATTCCCGTAATTGACCACTGGTAGACCACTGACCATACTGGCTGAGGATGATGAGAGTTGGAATTGACCAACATCTGAAGGGCATGTGTTGCTTACCCCATTCTGCACATTTAAGATTGTATATGTGTGACTGTGCATACACCATTCCTTCTATATTAGGGTTTCTCAATCTTGGCAACTTTAAGACGTGTGGACTTTAACTCCCAGAATTCCCCAGCCAGCATATGCTGGCTGGGGAATTCTGGGAGTTGAAGTCCACACGTCTTAAAGTTGCCAAGGTTGAGAAATCCTGTTCTATACATAGTTTTCTTCTATTCTCATGGTTTTTATAGCCCAATCCACTAGTTATTTTCCCCAGAAATAAATTCTACTCTGTTCAAAGAGTCTTTCTCTCAGAATATGACCATGTCCTAGCACAAGGAGGCCTCAATTTCAGCACCAGAGTATGAAAAATGCCACAATAAAGAGGCATTCAAAAGCCTCCAAATTTCACAATAGCACCATGGACTTACTGAAGTGTTCCTAGATACTGTATTAATCTCTGGAGAATATTTAAATAATGCCTGTATCCAAGTAAATATCAAAGGTGACTTGACTCATGGGCTACTCGATGATTCTGCATTGCCTTTATGGCAAGCACGTTTACTTTTAAGAGGTTTGATTATCTGCCTGTTTGCCTTGTGAAATGTAATCTTAGGGTGGAATTACTGAATGATAACAAAAGACGGAAGTGTGTGTTTCACTCCTATCCACTCTTTCCTCTGAACAACAGTTAGTAAATCCCTATCAACAGGATACTTTATATTAATATATAAAGATACTTTATATTAATATAAAGTATTAATTAAAGTATTAATTAAAGGGTATTAGGGTGAAGTATTAATTAATTAATTAATTAAGGATATTCATATGGCCAAGAAATTCTACCCTGTAAAACTGGTTTTCCATTTTCAGAGGGAAACTGCTTAACTTTTACATTTTCTTGGACACTACTGAGATACAAGGGTAAATTTTGACGGGTGGAAAAGATGCAGCTGGCAAAAACACCTCTTCAAATGGATGATCTTGCCTTCCAACTGTTTGGGGTTTAAGGAAGCCACCGATGCAGGAAACAATTTGTCTATTGTCTTTATCTAGAGAGTAATATGTGTGGTGTTTGCAGAATAGGCGCAAGCTTTTATAAGTTAGTTGTTTACTTAAGAAAACACTGTAAATAGATATCAAAATATTAGGAATTCCAGATAATATGGTCTGATCTTCACTTCCTGTTTGTCCCAGTGAGAGAATGGGCCACCTATCAATTCAGGAGGGGAGGAATGGAGGATGTCATTCTCAGACTGCCCCTAAGCTGCAAGAAAAGTGCCCACCACCTGAGTTTCCTTCATCTGCATGAAAACTAGTCTTCCCCCCTCTCTGCCGTGGCAAGTGGGACAGGCCATTAATCCTGCTGCAGTTCCTTCTGTCTTACCCAAATGTCTCCCTTGCAAATGACTGGTGTGTCTTTGCTCCCCTTGGTCACTGGGCTCTGCCTTCACTGGCCATTTTGTACTGTCATGTACTGGCATGAAAAGCTGGACAGTTGCTAGCTAGCTATGTCTGTCTGTCTGCATTTATACAGGTTCATTGGTTGAAATGCAAACGCTGGCCTCTGATTTTTTTTTTTTTTCTTTCAACTGGGTGAAATTGACAGGAGTTCTGTCAAGTTTACCTTTTCAGCCTAAGGCTAAAGACAGGCAGTTCTGTAAAACTGTGGTAGTTCTTGAGAGATGAGTCCTCCTTACAGAAGTGCACCTAGCACTTTGAGAATGTTATTATGTGCAGAATGGATAAAATAATCACTGGAACTGTTGGCTGACATTTTGTTCAGATAATCCACATCACGGGAGCAGATTCAATCTGGATCTCTCTGCAAAGATGCTTTCTCATAACCTTGTTGGAGGAAAAAGCAGGCTGAAAAGCCAGAGTAATTGAAATATCTAAGTTTTTCTATCAAAAGGAAATGAAGTTGCTCCTGAGAATTCAGGATGCAAGAGAATCTTTCATACAGTTTTCATTTAGACAATATCGTAGCCAGCACGGTCACACACCTCTCTCTATAGAAGGAAGACTAATATCTAGAGCAGTGTTTCTCAACCTTGGCAACTCTAAGATGTGTGGACTTCAACTCCCAGAATTCCATGTTGGCTGGGGAATTCTGGGAGTTGAAGTCCACGCATCTGAAAGTTGCCAAGGTTGAGAAACACTGATCTAGACACAAAAGTTCAACATGAATTCTTCAAAGGACGCAACACATAGGCTGGTTTCTCTTCAGATCATATAACTCTTTTGCATAATAAAAGGTATATATTTTAAAAACTAGCATTAAAATAAATCTTGGTAAGAGTGGAGAAGAAACAAATAAATGCTTTTCTACATTTAAAGGCCTTGTGAATGGTTTCTGGAGCCAAGAGGTAGAAACGTAAGCCTTGGATCCTTAAGTTCTGCTCCACATATCACTTTGGATCAAAAGGCTCACCTAAATTCCTATCACAATTTCAGAGACCACAATCTCTATGCCCCTTCTCTTTCACTCCCTTTATTTACCTTTTTAATTTTGATAGTTTTTAAAAAAGAAGTTTGAAACAGGAAGAAAAAACAGGGAATGAGTTAGGACCAGATGCGGTAGACATCAGGATGAGAAGAAGGACAAATCTGGTCATCCTCTGAGAAGAAGCCACATTCTTTCAAAATTCTCCTTTTTACACATCAGTGCTTCAGTCCTTGGCATTAAGGGAAGGAAAAATGGGATCTGAAGATTCCCTACCACCTCCCAAAATTATAAATAAAAAAAGGAGGAATCACCTTGCAACAAAATTGCTGAAGAACTATTTTTATATGAAGAATTGATCAAGGAGCGGTTTAAATAAAATGGATAACTCTTTTAAAATGGAAATACTGTCATCCTATAAATAAATATTGGATCAATGAAATGTGTTTGCTCTCTGCTAATGAAATGGCTTTGATTGATGTAATGGAAAGGCTGATCAATATTACTGTGCGATCAAGGTTTAACCCTGGGTTTAAAATCTGAGCTTTTCTTAACTGTTTTCATCCTTTCTTTGGTTGTCCTTTTTCATGCTTTGTATCTCTCCCCTGCCTCCATTTCTGTATATTAGAAATAAAATGAAGTATTTTTTTAAGTTTTAAAGCAAAGTTTTAGTTTTGTGTCTCTTTCTGTGGTCATCTGCTGCTCCTCTGACTTTTTGCAGGCCAAATGTGGCAGACCTAATAGACATTGCCTTTCTAAAGGCTCTTCCTGACAGACACATGAATGTCCATTCCTGCTGTCTTTGAATTAGGGCAGTATCACCCATGGGAGGGGCAGTCTGAATTGGCAAGACGGTGGGTGGAGCATCGCAATGCAAGCCCCAGGCATTCTGAACATGTGTGCAACGTCAATGGACTTAACAGAAGGGCAGGGCTCGCATTGCAGTGCTCCATCCTCCACCTTGTGGATTTTGACTCCCCTTGTCCTGCAGATGCTGCTGAGTTGTGATTAAGGTTAGCATTTAGAGGCCGTAAGCATGTGTGTGTGTATATGTGTGCACACGTGTATGTGTGCACGTACGTGTGTGCTGTGTGCAAGTGTATCTGGCTAAATGCAATGGATGAACTCAGCCAAACTGGTTTGCAAGCCTAGCCAAGTGTGCCTTACTTAGTGAAACATAGTTAAGCATATCATGACTTGTCAGGATGTAGAATGTGCATTTGCTGCCCAAGATTTCAGTTAAGAGGAGGGTAGCAAATAAAATAAAGACGTCTCCTTAATAAAATTGTGGTGCAGTTTTTAATTGGTCTGCCTTGAATTATGAACTGGAAAAAGAGAGGCAGTTTATTTTTAAGGCTTTGCTCATTGATTTGTGGAACTCATTAGGGGATCTGAAAACAATTTCATCGCAAAACTGAAGCGACCCTTCACAGTAGGCCAAATGGCACATGACACCATCATTGTCCTTCCAAATAGTGACATCTCCTCTGCAAAGTGATGCCCAGCAGCGGTTAATGTCAGCAGTTTGGGGACACTGCAATGACCTGAGAATAGGACGCTCCCTGGCCTACCCTGCTGCTCTAGAGAGTTGGCATTTTGCTTTTGCCAAAAAGAGGTGGAAATCTTGAAAAACAGAACATTTGAAAGGAAAAGGGGGGGGGGCTTGTTTTCTTAAAGTCATGGAAGTGCTCTCTTTTTCTAACTTTCTCTGGGTGGCCTTTAGAATTTGCTGTCTGTATGCAATTTGATTCTTCTCTCTGCAGCTGTTGTGATGCTCAGCACCCTCAGAGGTCATCATTGCTCAAACCATCTCTCAGCAGCAATTGGTGTGGTATTAATTTAGATCAGTTCAGGCAGAAAGGGAAGTCTAAGAACCTCCTGGGAGAAAGCAGTAGCAACCACTTTTGTATTGCTGCCAAGAAAACAACAGGCATGTGTCCATGAGATCATCAGGAGGCGAGCTTGATTCAAAGATCTCTTCATTTGATTGACTGGATTCCAAGTCACCTCCATCCATTTTGTGCAATGTTCAATCCCATTGCCTTTCCCAATTTGGAATCCTCCTTTTGCATGGCGCTACACATCCAACACGTGTCTATGATAAACCTACTACATGTCTACTACATGTCTCCCAGGCCCACATATCAAGGAACTATCCAGTTATACTTGTTATAGATAAATAAGCTTCTTCCAATTTCTTTGCAATACTGATCTTTTGTTTTTAAGTACATATGCCACCCCCTCCGTTAATGCTTACAAGGTGATATGGTAAACCCATCAGTGGAGAACAACAAAACCAACTCATATAAAACAGAAAAGCCCAAACAGTACTGTAATGTTAAAAGGTTTGATAATAAAAATCTGCTTTACCCCCATCCCACCCCAAGATATGGTAAGGAGGGACTTGTTTCAACTCTAGTGGCAACTTATTCCATAAAACAGGCCCCCCTACACTGCAGCACAGTAGAATGGGGCCTCGGGAGACAGAGTTTACCGGATACCTTTGGATCAGTCACTTTTTCTCAGCAGAGCCCATCTTATTGTTGTTACAGGAATAAAATGCAGGGAAAATCATCTTGTAAGCTGCCCTGAGCTCTCAGAAAGAGAGGAGAAAAGATATAAACATAAAGAACCCTCCTCCTTCTCTGGATTATCTGTGGTCCAAATTTAGAAGAGCAAGAAAACAAAGATCAGGAGTGGTGGTTGATTCAATTCTGTAATGTTTAGTTCTTACAGTTTTGGACTATTAAAAAGCATATTACATGTTATAACAAGTCTGTTTTATTTACTTAATTTTATGGTCAAAGACCAAAACAGACACACTGAACAAGCAAGAAAACATTGTAGTGTAGATAACCAGGAGTGAGAAACATACTGTGGTAAGAACCACAGTACTCAGTTCCCAATGAAAGCAACTCTCATTGAAACCAATGCTGGTTCAAAGAAAAGTTCATTTATTGGAAAGTAGTTAACAGCTCTAAAGCATAGCTGGAACGGAGTCACGCCAAAACTTAATTTTACTTCACCCCCATTTCACCCCCCCTACCCTTTTGTCTTTGAATCTCTTTTGTGCATGTCGACGATGCCCTCAGGTTGGTACAACCTTGGAAGTCCTGGGAGCCAGATAACAACCCATCTGCGCCTAACGGTCCACATTCCACTCCACCCCCCCTTCTACTGTGATGGCAGAAACGAAGCCAGCAAACTAGCAGTGCTTGACTGCAAAGTCATCAAGGTTGCTAAATGCCACCATCTGACAGTGATCGCAACTGCAATGAATTTAAGGACCCTTCTGGAGATAGCTGGGGAGTTATTAACTAAGAGGAAGAGGGTCTTCTCTGAGTGGGTGCACAAATGGAATAATAAGGGCATTAGTAGGTTGGCTAGTCGTGCCAGGTAGGAGAGACAGCATCAAAGCACATGGAAGACTTTCTGTTTCCACTGGCAGATAAGAATGAAGTCTCTCTTGGGCAAGGATGTTCCTTCCAATCACAGAAGGCAAAAGGTTGTAGCAAGCAAGTTAAAGCTTTTATGTGGTAAAGAGATGGTTGCTAAGTACTTGGCAAAGGAGAATGTTGCAGGTTCTCTTATACTAAGTATCAGGGTTGATGGCCTTTTATTACAGTTCAGACTAGACTCTCTACAGTTTAGACCAAGTAAAACCACATAACTGGTTGATGATGCGTCTAGCATTAGTCTACATCAGTGTTCCTCAACCTTGGCAACCCTAAGAGGTGTGGACTCCAACTCTCAGAATTCTGGGAGTTGGAGTCCACTCCTCTTAAAGTTGCCAAGGTTGAGTAATACTGGTCTACATAATGCACATACCAAGGCTGAGGAAGGGTTGGGCTGCTAAACACTACCTAATTTCCTTACAACAGCTGGCAGGTTTCCCAATTCAGTCTCTGGATTACATCACCATTTACCCATTCCTTCTGCCACAAACTGCTTAAGTCCAAGGTAGGAACCTATGGTTTCCAGATGCTGCTGAACTCCAGCTCCCAGCACCTCCAGTTAGCAAGGCCAACGGTAAAGCATGCTGGGATATGTTCATCAATATCTTCAGAGCCATAAGTCCCTCATCTCTAACCTATGGACATGAGTCCTTTCCATACTTCCTTGCATGTTCCCAGCCATCTTGGGAAGTTTAGCTGATTACCTGCACAAATTTACTTCTGCTGATTAGCTACTGCTTCAGAGAAACACTGTGTAAATTGAGGAATCCATGTGTATGTATGTGTGTGTATGTCAAAAAAATTCAAGATGGCAGCCACAGCAAGACAATCAAAGCCTCACCCCTTTTTTGAGGCATGTAAAAAAGGAGCTGGGCTTCAATTGTGTGATTGTGGCCATCCCAACTTTTTTGACCCCCTAGTAGATACCCCTGCTTATTCACATAATTGTTGTTGGAATACTTTCTCACAACAGATCTGGTTGCTGACCTTTCTCTAAAGCTTGCCACTTCTGACTGTGATCAAGATGGCTGCATACTGAGAAACCCCTCTGTGAAATTCCTACTTTCCCAAATAATTCATAAATAGAAAATTATCATGTTAGGAAGGTGAAGCTAAAATCCTTCTCCCCTCCTCCCCACCCCCAAATACTGTATATGGCTATGAGGGAAGATAATAAAATAACACAAGGCTCAGATTTTGTTCCTACATTCTTCATTCTTCCCACCACTTTTTTTTTTTTTAGAAACCTTCTAAAAATGTTCTTCTCTCAAGTTATGAGCGTTTATTTATTGGCTGATGACCTCACTCTGCACTGCCCCATTTATCTCAAGCACCATCCAGATGCTTTTGAGGGCCATTCACTGAGTTTATCTCCTGCAAAACTTCAGAAATAAAATGTGTCTCAAAAGTACAGAGGATTTCAGTTCCGCTCAGCCTCACAGGGTTAGCAGCAAAATTTTAATGGTTTTGCTTGCATGATTTTGCCAACTAATATACTATATTCCAAATTTGCAATAGGCAGATCCCAGGCTAATGGTCACCTTTCCAATCAGCCAGTCCAAAACTGGTGCTCTCCAAGTGTATTCGAGTATAATTCACATCATCTGCACCTGAATCAGGTGGGGATTATTGGAACTGTAGTCCAATATATCTGGAGAGTAGCAAATTGGAAAAATCTATTCTAGGTTTCCATTTTTCAGCTGTGAGGATTAATAATTCCAGAGGAGAGGAATATGATACCACCATGTTTTTCTTTTTCTTTTGCTGTAATTGATTTGCTGCTCCTGGCTTAGCTGGCACCTGTGGCTATAGGGAGAAATGCGCCAGTTGATTTGGGGTCTGTGCTAAGTCATGGGTTGCTTCATCATGGTTCACTGAATGAATTATAGTTGGCAGGGTTCATGCAGCAGCTGAAGTTATCAAACTTGTGTGTCAAAAACAGCGAAACCATATTTATGGTTGTGGCTTTCCATAGATACGCTCACTCACAAATCAGTCAGACCTATTTTATCCTGGACAGTGGTGTGAACTTGGTCCATGGCACAGCGTGAACCAAGAAAATTGGGCTGATTGAGTAAACCATGCTTCTGTTAATTATGGGGAAGCATGTTGCAAAATGAAACCCGCAGCATTGTGGGAATACTTTAATCTGCTTGGTGGTTCAGGAGCTACTCAACATTCATGGCCCTTCCCGATTGCCAACTCTGCATCTTTAATCTTTTCCAAATTTTTCTGGGGAAAATTTTCCTGATCAGGTCCCAATACGGAAAGTAAAACTAACTGGGAGAAGCAGGGCTCAACCCAGTGCAAAAGCTTACTAATTGTGGGACATAGCTTCTTTTTCTCAGCTATGAATTTTGGCCAAACAGTGACCACGTAATCCCAAGTTGGAGAGGGCCATGAAAGCCCACCCCGGCTCAGTGCAGGAGCTCAAATTAAAACATCCCAAACAGAAGGCCTATCATCTTTCTGGGTTGTGGTTCCATGGTTGAATGACTCATAACTGTTAGGAAGCTATTTCAAACATTCATCATAGTCTGCCTTCCTATGGTTTCTTTATTCTGCCTTTTGCATTATGGAATGAGAAAGAATAGGTTCTGATCTTATTCAGTGTGATATCCTTTCAGATATTGGAAAAAGGCTCGCATATCGCCCCTTTGCAGGGCTAAACACGCTGAGCTCCTTCGACCTCTCTTTGTAAGCCTTAGTTTCTATTCTCCTGAGCAGTGTTTCTCAACCTTGGCCACTTGAAGATGTGTGGACTTCAACTCCCAGAATTCCCTAGTCAGCCTGGCTGACTGGGGAATTCTGGGAGTTGAAGTCCACACATCTTCAAGTGGCCAAGGTTGAGAAACACTGCTCCTGAGAGTCCTCCTTGCCTTTCCCCAAGTCTGTTCCATATCCCTGAATCATGGATCTGCACAGATGAGTTCTCTAGCCGTGTTAAATATGATGTAAACTAGCTATTTAAAAAGCTACTTGCCTAATTACCTTTGATGTGTATGAATAAATTCCAGACAATTAAGAAGAGGAACATTACATAAGCTAAAATTTTCTTTCCCCATCATTCACCCACCACCTAGTTTACACATGACAAATGTGTGCATTATCTCTGTTAAGACAAGCTGTGTAGGACATCTTGTCACTGACTGTATTACTGTGGTTCTGCTCCTTTCTCAGCAGACAGTTCTTGTTATTAAGGCAGGGGGAAAGGAGAGACCTAGCAAGTGGTTGCTCATTTCTGGTGTGTCCCAGGTTTTGGTCCTTTCTCCCCTACTTTTTAACATTTGCACGAACATATTACAGGATTTGGAATACGATATCATCAACATACTGATCCCAACTCTACATCTCTACCCTTGCTGAGATACAGTCAATGTTTTGTTCTCATGTCTGGAAATTATGAGAGTCTGGATGGGATGAAACAGGCTGAAGTTGAACCCAAGCAAGTTGGAGCTCCTGTTCATTCATCAAGGGTATTGTCCTTGGATAAGGTAGCACTCCCCCTGAAGGAGCAGGTTCATAGGTTGGAGATCCTCCTGGCAGTGGAGGACATGGTCTGGGGTCCTTTGTCCACCTCCAGCTGTTATGTCAGTTGCAGCTCTACTGGAGTGAGAGGACCTTATGAAAGTAAACCATGACCTCATCACCACTTGCCCTGACTAGTATGATATGCTGACTTACCTTTGAAGACCATTTGGAAGGTTCACTTGGTCCATGATGCAGCAGCCTATTGGCTGTTGGTGGGCACCTGTTGATCTCAACATATTACACCTGTGCTTTGGGCTCTGCACTGGCTCCCAGTGAGCTTCCAAGTACAATTCAAAGTGCTGTTTTTGATCTTTAAATCCCTACATGGCTTGGCCACCAGAGAAGAAGACCTTCTCCACCAATTTCAACCTGCCTGACTTGGACATCCTGGGAGAACCTGTTCATGAGTCCCCACTTTCATGAAGTAAGGGGTGGGGGAAGCTTGTAGGTGCCCCTTTTCTCAGGGTACCTCTACATTTTGGAATGGACTGCCCCCAGAAATTCAACCTGCTCCCACTTTATTAGCTTTCTGCAAGCTATTGAAAACTAAATTATTTCAGAAAACCTCTTGGGGAATAAGCTGACACTATTGAAGTGACTGATTATTATGTTGCTTTTGATTAATTGTTTTTATATTCTTTTACTGGGACGCTTTATTGCATTTCTGTTGATGTATATGAAGAGTCTCTTTGATTTCAGTGAACTATAAACCTAATAAATATATTCACTGGGGGGTGAGTAATTGGAGTAGATTTATTTGCAAAGCAGTGTAAGATCTGTTCATATATATATTTATCTTTGGGCATTTGTACTGAATATATATTCTAACTTTTCTGAATGGAACAAAAGATAAGGTAGGTTGGTGTTCCAGGATGCACCCATTCAAATATAAATTAAATTAATAGCTAAATTCCAGGCACTTCACTTACATGCAATAGTGTGGAAGTGGTTTACCAATGCTTTCTTCCAGGATATATACTTTAAAAAATTTTTTAAATCCCTCCTTTCTTATTTTTATAAATAACTCAAGACAGCGAATATACTTAATATTCCTTCCTCCTCCTATTTTCCCCATAACAACAGCCCTGTGAGGTGGGTTGGGCTGAGAGAGAGGGACTGGCCCAAAGTCACCCAGCTGGCTTTCATGCCTAAGGTGGGACTAGAACTCACCATCTCCTGCTTTCTAGCCTGGAGCCTTCACCACTAGACCAAACTGGCTCTCAATTTCCATTTTAGCTTTCAGCCTACGAATCCCCTGTAGTTCTCCCATCCAAGTACTAACCAGATCTGGCCCTCTATAGCTTCAAAGCTCAGATAAGGTCAGCCAGATACTGCCACATGCAGAGACAATCTTGCTTGCCTTCAGCAAATCTGCTGCATCATACAGCTTCAAAGTATAGCTCTGTATATGATGAACATGTTGCTCCAATTTCTCTGCTATATTAATGCAGGTGAGAAGAGCCCACTTCATACATCAGTTGATAGGTTTTCCTCTTAGATACTACGTATCAATCAGATAATGTTTCAATGGTTACTCACACAACCAAGTTAGTACAACTGGACTGACTCTTCTGGAATCTTCTCCTCTGATTTGTGCAGAGAGAATATGAAAATGTGTGCATGTTTATTGTGAGAACTTCATATGTTGGGGAATCTGAGGCTTTTTAGATGGACAAAAAGGCAAGTAAAGAAAGACAAAATAAAAACCAACTATGTTATGGAGAAAGGATAGCTATGGAAAACAGTGGCAGACTCAGGAGAGAAAAAGGGCAACTTCACCATACACATGGTGAAATATAGAATTGCCTACACTAGTCACTCTGATAATCCAACTTTCATGGTTTAAATGATTAGACTCATTCATGGAATCTGAAAATTGTTACTGCTCAGGATGGCTACAGGCTCTCCAGTGCTGATGGAAGTAAATCTCAAAGCCAGTTACTGAGAACCTGATGCAGAAGAGCAAAATTCCCTTCATGGTTGGCCTTGGGGTCACAGTAGATGGCAGCACTTTGGCTGATCTGAGAAGAGCTAAGTAAGGTTGGACCTGGTTGGATTTGGAATGGGCGAACACCAAGAACATAAACTTGAAAGATGATCCCAGAAGAAGACAATAGCAACCACTTCCATAACATTGCCAAAAGTCGAGCTTGAGTTGTGGGGCTCTTTTGGTTACCTCTCATTTACAGTGGCAGTGAGTGTCCCTTTGAAGGACCTGAAGGGTAAGGTTGGGGACAGCTCATCCTGAAGGCAGTCTGTCTTATGTAGTCGCTAAGAGTCAACTTGATGGCACATAATCAGTCAAGCAATTTATCTTGCTTTGGGCTTTTGTTGGCTTCAAAGTGCCTGCTTTACAAACAGGATAGTGGATGTGCTGAATTAGTAGTCTAACTAGACATGAGACATTATATTTTAATTGTCTTGTGATAAAGCATGAAAGAAATGATACTCCTCTTGAGGTCTGGAGCCAGAGTGATGTAACGGTTTCAATGTTGATTAAAGGCTGGAGCTGGTTCACCCAGCCAGGCTGTTCCTGGAGGGAGACCCAGTCAACTCTCCATAGGATTTGGCCTGGCCTCCCTCATAGGATCGCTGTAAGGTTAAATGTACCACAGCATCTACTCCTGGTTCCATCTAAGGTAGTGTTTCTCAACCTTGGCAACTTTAACATGTGTGGATTTCAATTCCCAGGATCCCCCAGCCAGCCATGCTGGCTAGGGAATTCTGGGAGTTGAAGTCCACACACCTTAAAGTTGCCAAATTTGAAAAACACGAATCTAAGGAATTAATAAATAGCAGAATACTTATTTTTGAAGGACTGTAATATTTTAATAAACATATATATCAGAGGATTTGCTTGATATTTACCAAAAGTTCATGTTTACTAATGGGTGTGGGCTAGAGATGAGCAACCTTAAATTTCAGTTGCCAGTCTTCTGTTTTTCCTCTGCCATTTCCTCGTCTGTTCACAATTTATATTTTAATAATCCTGTGTGAATATTTGTATATATATTTTTCTATGCTTTTCTCCTAACATATACATTTTATGACAATTTTTTCCTGTAATATATAAATCATATAAATGTGATGTATAAATAAATGTATGTTTTGGTATACATTTTTCCTAGTGTATGAAATTTTGCGAGTGTTTTTCTCTAATGCAAGCACTTTTTCCTTACAAGCATTTTTTTGCTTAAGCATTTTTGTGCATGACACAAATCTTTAAAATGGGACTACCATGGTATTTTGTTTCATACACAAGTCTTAGAGAGTGAGAGTGAGTAAAAGCTACATTAAAATATAAATTAAACATATTTCTTTCCCTCTCTGAACTGAGATTGGAGATTGGACTGAAATGGCAGGACTCCTGTAGCTACTTTAATAATGATGTAGAAGATAGAACAACAGTTTTTAACCCTTGTTGAGCCATTATGACACAATGTATGAGATATGCTGTACCTCTTAAGAGAAAACTGGGTTACCTGCCATCCTCTTATTGTTGATAATAATGCCATCAACCTATTTTGTTTGATCTCCATCTATGGCTGTAAAAATATCTGAGTGATACACCCACCCTTCAGCATTTGCTGGGTGGAACTGATAGGAGCTGGAACTCAACTGTATCTGGAGAAATACAGGTTTTCCATCATTGAAGAGCTCCTTTTCTGCCCCACTGGCCCTCAATGGGGCATCCAAGATGGTGGCTACAACTGCGTGTTGAAAGCTCCGTCACTTTTTTGTGTGTATTACTTTCATCACATGGTTCCAACCACCATATGGACTTTTTTTAAAACCTCCCCTATAGATGCTCTGAGTCCCAACTCTTCTTTCTTCCCTACAACTGGGTCTCCAAATTTGGCAGCATGAAAAATCAGTGGTACAACTTCCTGACTTTTTGATGTAGGAATCCCATCCAAATGAGAGCATGTCCTAAGACAGACTTCACTCAGCTAAAAGAACTAGGAAATTCTCGTTGTCTCCACAAAAGCCTTCAGAGTGCTGGGAAACCCTCGTTGCACTCATATGTGATGTAGCTGCACCACTCTGCATCTCTGCTGTCTCTCATGGTCCTCTGCCCATTGTTACATGTAGCCAAGAACAGGAAATGGTTCTTCACCGTTGTCATTTAGCAACTGAGCTGATTCATTTTTGGCCTGGCTGCAACCCTCGACACTGGAACTCCATTTCACAGAGAAAATTCCTGTATCATTCTGTCTCCCAAATTCAGCTATGCTGGCAGGTCTTGTAAGAAGAAAGGGGGCTTGGCCGCTTTTCAGGTCCAAATGATAGGAACTGCTAGGATTTTTTAATAGACAGCCAGACAAATGAATACAGCGTGAATGAAGAACATGGATTCTGTCTCTCTCTCTTTGTGGATATATAGTATGTGTGTGCTAAAGTGTTTGTTTTAGTTTGGGGTGAGGGTTAGGGCTTCACTCATTATTCTAGCATTTTGAGGTTGGTGGCAGTGAAAACATGGTCTAGCCTGGTCCACGTAGGGCTGCCATGACATTAAAGTCAGTAATCCTGAATACGTCCCACCCCAAGCAATGCCCAAATCAATTACAATATCGTAGTAACAGTGTACTTAGAGTTGCCAACTGACCAGACTTTCAAAATGCTCAGTTTTTAAAAACAGCTTTAAAGCCATTTAAATTCAACAAGGGAGGAAAGGAAAGGAAAGGAAAGGAAAGGAAAGGAAAGGAAAGGAAAGGAAAGGAAAGGAAAGGAAAGGAAAGGAAAGGAAAGGAAAGGAAAGGAAAGGAAAGGAAAAGCAGAGGATGTAAGGAGAGAAAATGCATGTTTAGTGTTTTGCATAAATCAAGAAATTAATAGTATCCCACAGACACTAAATGCAAGTTTCAGTACATGCAATGAAGACAATGTCTTTGTAGTCTGATTTGCCTGCAAATTTTTGTGATCTCCTGTGACTATTATTATGGAATTGTCTCCTTCATATGTTTAACTATTGTTTCCCCTCCAGTAGTGTGGAGAAGATCCATTGCCTCTGAACTGGATAAAAATTAATTCTTTTCGTTTATTGGATATTATTATTATTATTATTGATAAGGTATTGGATTATGCCTGGGGCACCCTAGGATTCAACTCCCTACTCAACCAAGGTGTTCCCTGGGTTACTTTGGCCCAGTCAATCTCTCTCTCTCTCAAACCAACCAACTCCCCTGTAAGTCACCTGGAGTTCATAGAGGAAAGGCAGATATAAACTTAAATACTGGAATAAAAATAAACTACATTTGCAGTGGAATTTCTAAGGCATCCAGTTTTTGCAACAAGAGCCCCTTTTGAGTTCAGCAAGGACACTTCATCAGAAGCATGTTTTTTCCTTGCTGTTGCCCTTAACTATATTTTTATCTTCAAAATCAACTGATGAACCTCTATCGCTGCATAGAGATTAGCACTGTTCACTTGCTAATTGTCTGTAGATCAAACATTTCTAACCAGAGACCAACTTAAGCAGACTTTTCATTTATTGCTAAGGGTTCCTCCAGAGGATAAGGAGCAGTAGCCCCATGCATAAGAGAAATCTTTTAATCATGTTGTATCATGATTAACTGTGACCCCATCTCACTGAAAAGATGTGGAAGGCCATTGTAGAAGATGCCACAAATACAAGCCCTTTTGAAAAGGTCTGGTGCAACAATTCTTTACTTTCTGTAAGCTTTTTTTTTCTTTGGTAAATTAGTACCCTGCCACTCTATCAGCAGGTGCATTTCAGTTTCTCCTGCTTGAAGCTTTACGTCACTGTTAAAATTTCATGGATGCTGAGTAAAGAAGGCATTCATTAAACAGCAGGAGAAACTGATTAAGTTGTCTGTAATGTGTGCTTTTCTGGAGCTCCATGGCAGAAGACAGAGGGCTTAAGACCAATTTTACATTGCTGAGGGCTCCAGCCTTAAAGGATACAGCTCAAGTTTGAATTTTAGAATTATTGTATTTGCATCAAGAACTTTGATTCAGTTTGTTTGGGAATTACAAAGATGCAAATTTACAACCCCAGTGCAGGTGTGAAAAGAAATTCAGCTGTGCTAGTCTAACACTCAGCACTGAATATTTTGCTGACATTGAAACATGAGTTAAATTGTTACAAACCACAGATTTTTGTATATCATTGTTTATACATCACACCCACACTCACACGTATGAGAATAGCATGCAATTGATTAAGTGGATCGTAGTCCCAGAAAGCTTATGCTGTAGATATATGGATTTTTCATGGATGTCTTGCTTTGGTTAAGCACTGGAGTCCCAAGAATAGTGAAAATTGTTATATTGCAAGACCTTTCTGGGAAGTCAAAAGAGAAATCGTTAAGATTAATGGTTATGAAGGTGATAAAAATAAGATTGCACTTTCTATGTATTCAGTATTCAGGAAAGATGTATGCTGATTCGGAATTTTTTTTAAGATGGATTGTAGTTGTGCTTGGAAACATTAACTTTACAGCAGCATTCCTCTGAGCATGCAAAGAGTGTCCATCTACTACTGGACATTTATTGTACTTACCCTGAAAATCTCCCATTCTACTTTATGCCAACATCCAAATATATTCTGTGAAATGTTTAAACGCATGAGAATCACATATGACTGGTAACCATGGTGAATTGAATCATGGTTTCCTCCATTAATCCAATTTTACAACTCTGCGCAACATGCTGAACAATAAACTTACAACTGAGTTAGCATAACCAGGTTGCGTTGAGACTCAGCAGACACAGCCACACAGCAGGCTGAACTTGGTCATTGTTAACCTTGGTTCTTTGTTTTTGGGCGGTAGGGACTTTGAGCTAACTTAGCTTGCTCCGTTACTTTACAGTTCCCTGTAACTTATGGGCCCAGAAAACCAGGGTTAATTAGTAACCAAGCTACGCATGTGGACCCCAGCAAATACATTCATTCAGGATCCGAGATAAAGTCTTGCGCGATCCGGTCCGGGTCCTTTCGATTAACTTAAGATTCAAACGTATCGTGTGAACCCGGGACACTGGGCTAATCTGTCCCGGGGCGCAGCGCGTGGTGTGGACCCAGCGATTCCTGGCGCAACCCGCGTGCCCAGCAGCTGCAGTCGTCTGAACCGCTGGACTGCGAGAGAGCCCATCGGTGAGGCTCACCCTCCCGTCCAGCGCATCCCGCCCCCCCACAAGTTGTCACGGCCGGGGCCAGCTCTGGGGGAGCCCCTCTCGCGCCTGCGCGCTGGCAGGGCCGCCTCCCTCCTGCCCCCGGCCCCGCCCCTCTCTCTGCCGTGTCACTCACCGGCTTGGTCAGCCGCCGAGCAGCTTCCCGGAGGGAGGGCGGGCGAGCGGGCGAGCAGGTGGCGCGGCGGCTCTCGGCCGGCAGGCGGGACGACCGAGCGCCCGCGCCTCGGGCATCCCCGGCCAGCCCCAGGGACGCGGGGAAACCTCTCCCGGCTCTGGAAGCTTTGGGGCTGCCGGGGCGCTGAGCGAGAGCCGCCAATCGCTTCCAGCCGCGGCACAACTCGGCGGCGCGCCGCGGCGGCGGCGCTCGCCCGGGAGCAGCTGGGGAAGCTCCGCCGAGGCGCCGGCCGCTCGCAGCGCGCGGGGAGCCCGAGGGGCATCGCCGCCTTCCCGCGCGGGGCGGGCAGTCGCTGTCCGCCAGCGGGCGCGGGGAGAGCGGGCCGCCGCCGCCGGCGATGCTCCGGACGAGGGCGGGGAGGCGCTGGGCTGGCCGCGCGTCGCCCGGCGCGGGCTGGAGCTTGCTCTGCTGGGCGCTCCTGCTCGGCTGCCCGGCGGCTCGGCGGGCGGATGCCGTGGCGGCTTCTTCCAGCCTGCAGCTGCCTCCGTGCCAAGAGGTGAGAGTGACGCGCGCTCCCGGCCCGTTTCGCGGGGGCTGTTCGGCAGAAGCCACTCACTTCCAGCGGGAGAGGGGAGCCCTCGCCCCGCATCCGTGAAGCCGCTGGCGGGCTCTCCGTCCTGCCCGCGCGCGCAGAGTGGTCCGGGGCGGCGAGCGGGGCCTGCCCCTTTCCCTGCCTCGGGGGGGGGGGGGCGGGGGGGCGTTCGTTTCACCTCCGCCCTCCGGAAAAGCGTTTGGGTTACTGTACTTCATTGAGAGGCGGCCGGCGCTGTTACTGGACCTCCGTGATTCACGGGAAGCGGGTTTTTCTCCTGTGGCAGCCCCGACCGACTCTGCTTTATCTCGGTGGCTAACCCGCGAAACTTGGACTTAGAGAGGAGACCACGAGGAAATTCCAGGACTATAACTTAGATTGGGCACTTGAAAACACATCTGGGCAAAGACAAGGGCATGCCAGTTCTGTATTGTTGCTGAGAAAGCTGTGGGGTGTGAACTGTCCGTAGGGTTGCCAGGAGCTGTGCTCGGCTAGGAGAATTACTGCCCTGAAGGGGGAGCAGGATGGGGGGGGGGGCTGTTTGTCTTTTACAGCAAAAACAACAGTCTCCTGGGATGCAAAGGACTAACAATGGTGTTAGTGCATCAGCTGTCTTGAACATGAAGCACAGTAATCAGATAATTATCTTCTTGGCTTAGAGATAAATATGCATGTGGAGGAAAAGCACCTGTTAAATTTGTCAGGAACAAGGTTGGCTACTGTATTCTCACCAGAATCTGAACTTGGTTTTGGGATTTTTCAGGTTCACACAGTAATCAAATTATTATTATGGTTGGTGGCAGAATCAGCCAGATGTTTAGACTGGATTTGGCATTTTTATCTGTCTGTTGAATCCTTCCCAAGGACCTGGGATAGGCAGATGCTGTTGTTTGATGTGTTAAAGGTATCGTCGCAGGATATAAGCTGTTCCAAGTAAAGCTGCCTTTTGCAATTGACTGACGGTGATTTTGTCAATGCCGATGGTCTTCAAGTGGTACTCCAGATGTTTTGGGATTGTTGTTATTGTTATAATTATATACCTGTATTTGCACAACAACACTTGTTAACTCAGTTACTGAGTTAACGTGCAGTCTGTTGAATCAGAAACTGGAGAAATAGGCTGGGTTCCTACAACATGCTGAGCCCCTCTTTCCAAGAAACCAAGTTAACCCTAACCAACCCTAGCAGCTTTTCCATGTTTTTCCCTGGCCTCTTTGTAAGTGGCGGAAACACAACTTTTGTGCCTCAGAAGTGCTGGTGGTTGTCTAAAGGTGCCATCCTGTGTGGGGAAATGGGCTTCTTCAAGAGCTTATTCCTTGGAAAGCTTGCTTGGGATTGCCTTTCAGAGTTGAGAGGGTTCCCATTCATATTCAGAGGAGCATCGAAATGCACACATACACCCACAGATGGGCTGTCCAAGATAAATGTGGGCCTAGGAGGGGATGGCTTTGGGACACAGCAGCAGGGGAGGGCAAGGAAATCCACGTTATCTCTTTCCTAATCCCTCCCCCATCAGAATCTTCTCCAAGAAGTTCTTCATGCGGTGAAGCATTTAAAAATAAAGTTTAGAAAAGTTTGACTCCTGCTGATCTCATGCCCGTGCAGTCTTCTTGCCAAAAGGAAGGGAACGGATTTGCCATAACCACCTTCTAGGAGTCTTCTTTTTACTTTCCAGCCTAGCCTACAGCCTTGGGTTTGACTGATCTCATCCTGTTTAGTTTCTAATGCCAGAAACAATCCCTTGCCTTGGGATGCGTTGACCTTGCTGTAAACGTACCTGGAACTTGATGGGAGTAGAGTAGTGTTGTCCAAACTTGGCCACTTTAAGATTTGCTGGCTGGGGAATTCTGGGAGTTGAAGTCCACTCATCTTAAAAAGGCCAAGTTTGGACAACACTGGAGTAGAGCATATCTCTGTGAGAGGGAAATGATGTCTGGCTTAAGAATCAGAGGAAGTGAATCAAATGTCCTCTTCTCATTCTTCTGCCCTGCTGCTTTTATATACTCGAAATGGCTTTCTGTGCATTAATGAGAAAGTTTTTATTGCCAGTTATTCATACCCATGTTGAATTAATATTGTTTGCTCCATAACTACAACACAGGGCTAGTTCTTGCTTGCAGTATCTTGTCAAATACTGTAGTCTGTTGTCAGACATGGCCGGGCTATGTGATCCTTCATGTTCATCTGCTAGGATCCTTTGTGGAACAGTTATAGCTGGATAGGTTGCAATCTCCCTTCCGTCTCCTGCAAGTACCTTCCCCAGTCTTATCCCGTCAGAGGTGTTGGGATCACAACTCCCCAAATTCAAATTCTCTTATCCCACTCCATCTGGAAGGTCCTGCGATGAGGGTGCTCTGTGAAGTATTCAGATGCACCTGTCCCCATGAAGCTGCCACTCTCAGCATCTTGAATTTTTTGCTCAAGAGTTTCAACTTCTGTGGATCCAGGCTAGTTATCTTTATTAGATGGACGAACTGGCGAAAGAAGAAAGTTATGTTCCTAAGACCTGCTTTACTTGTCATTTCTGGTCCTCTTCTGCAAGCAGTCAGTGCATGTTATTCCCATAAAAGATCTGGCTTAGACCTTCAACTTTGGGTCATGGTTGAGATTGGGTTGATCTCTTCTTTGTTGCTCTTGTCTGGCATGCTGAGGGCCTCACTATAAAAAAAGTAAGAGGGGTCAGGACAAAGGATTGTCATGGAGTCAGGAAGAAAGCTAAGGCGGATACATTTGAAAGTTACATTTAACTAAATTAACCATGATTAATGTCATTGTGCCCCATGCAGTTAATAATTTTCCATTCTGTAGTGTTGTCTCAGTTGGTGGCATCATCTTGCTGACTTTTAACAGATCTTGAAATAAAATTAAGGTCAGGCTTGGTTAGCGCTTGGGTGGAAAAGCACCGGGAAATTCTAGACCCATATTGCTAGACTGGGAAGTGGATAAACTTTGTGGAAGAAGTCAGTTGTCAAGTTCTTCTATACTACTGCCCAGGAAACAACATGGCCATGCCCATGAAGGCATCTAGTGTCAAGCCTGACCTGAGGGAGTCTTTATCTTTCGCTCTTAGCAAGTGACAGCATTTAGCTGAGGTGGTGTAGTGTTAATGGCCCAGTCTCCACCCAACACAGATCTCACTGGATGATTGAAGGCCAATCCTTTTCTTACAGTCAACCTACCTTGTTGTGAGGATAATCCAAGGGGAAGGGGGAGAAATCCCAAGGAGGCTCTCTTTCGCTTTAAAAGATAAGGCAGGCTATCAATGCAGATATAAATAAGAATGATCCATTGTATTAACATTAATTGAAATTCAGCTTTTATCCTGACCCCATCCACTTTCTGGGATTCATCTCCCAGCATGCTTATCAATGGCCAAGGGCAGACTTCATGCCCCTTAAAGCTAATTATCTGTGCTGTAGCCTCTGAAGGTCTCTTACCAGTTGAGACCAATCATGGATGCTATGTCCACTCTTTCTGATCACTTCTGGAGGAGAGTTACTTTGGTCAGATCCCACATTGACAGCTGCATCCAGACCCTTCAAAAAGCACTTTGTGAAATTGGGATGGGTTCAGAGAAGGACAGTGAGAATGATCGGAGAACCTGAAGCCACATGCTATAGAGAGAGAGTGAAGATGTTGAGCGTGTTTAGCCTTGAGAGGAGAAGATTAAGGAGAGGTATGATAGTCCTTTTCAAATACTTGAAAGATAGAAACGCAGAAGAAGGTCAAGATTGGTTCTCTCTCTTGCTCCAGAGTGCAAGACAATGGAATAATGGAAATTAATGGATTTCTGCACAGGAAGTTGGATTCCAAATGAATGTAAGAAGAAATGCCTAACAATGAGAGGTGTTTGAGAGTGGGTCCAGTGGTGCATTGAGCTGGTGGGATCCCCTGCTGTCCGGTCCAAGTGAAGGCAGACACATCTGTCAGAGGTGCTTAATTTGGATTCCTGGATTGATGGCCTGAAAATCTCCTTCCAGCTGTAGGGTTTGACTTGAAGACTCCTGTGCATATCCAGGAAGTTATTAAGTGTCTGCTTATAAGACACCATTGTCTTTTGTGGTGCCAAATCTTTGGAATTTCATCTTTAGGGAAACTGGCATGGTTTTATTTCTCTTTGAATTTTGGAAAGAAAGTAGGACATTCTTACTTCACAAAGAAACAAGTCTGTTGCTTATATGGAGGAAAGAGAGCCTGCATTCTTTGCAATTAATGTTGACATTTTGAGTTAATCTGTTGGTGCTTTGCTTCTATCATCATTTCATTTTTGTTAATGGTATTTAACTTAGAAGACTGAGGTTCTAAAATTCTGGGTCCTTGGGCCTATCTTTCTGCTCCTACATACCCTTTTATTGATTTTTTGAGAATTATATTTACTTATTTATTTTTAAGGAGCTGGGAGGCCATCAAACTGCAAAACATGGACCGTATTACTTTTATTTCCAAAGCCATTTTTGGCCTCTGTGTGGGCATCAGAAACATGCTTAGAAAATAAAAATGGTGGGCTCAGCCTACTGTTTTATTTTGAAGCAGCCCCCACCCAGGAAAAACAGCAAGACTAGACCATGGGGAGGCAGCAAAGGTTGCTTGGGCACTGGGTTGGAGATTCAGCTGGGATGATGATGATGATGATGATGATAGGTGTGATGGTCAGTTAGTCTGTGTTTGTTTTAGGCTGTTATCTTTCCTGTTTAGGGTGGACAAATGTATGTTGCCTGTTTCGTTTGTTTGGGTAGCTGTTTTATTCCCCTGTGTGCTTGTCTCTCTTTCTGTGAGCATTTCCTATTGGCTGCATGTAAAATATATATCTTCTTCAGCTTTGCAGTGGGCATGAGTAGGATTCAAAACCTGTTTCTGCCTTTTGCACAGCCTTTTTTTTTCTGATGCGTCCCTATGAAGTCATCATCTCGGCTCCAGCTCATGAGTCAGCCAGGCTTAAGTCATTCCTAGCTGCAATGGGGTTAAAGTAACATTTTCCCCTCTCTTTCCCCACCATTCAAGGGCAGCCTTGAGATGCATAGAATCTGTTAGGCTTTGTCACTCATGACCTTGGAGAAAAGTCAGAAATTGGGCAGCATATTATTATTATTAATAATAATAATAATAATTTGGATCAGGGATGTCTGCAGAGTCGGTAAAAAAAAAGTTATGATGGCAGACACTGTGGTGCTATTGAAGCTCTGCAATTTTTAAGTGCAACCCAGATCCAGCAGACTTATTTAAGGTGATTAAGTCCCTATTAGGGAGGGATCAACACAAAGATCTCCCACCTGGCTGCTGTGACCAATTTGCATAGCATTTTGCCAATAATGTCCCTGAGATTTGCTGAAATCTTGACTCTGTGTGGGCAGAGTCGTTGGTGGTCACTAGGGCACGGTTTTGCCATGTTATCTGTTGGTCTGGGAACTTTCAGGAAGTGGACCAGGTGCTGTCTAGGTTGTCCTCTGGCACCTATTCCTTGAAACTCTGCCTGCCCTGGCTGTTGTGGAGGGTGGCTGGCGAGGTAACCCCTTGTCTCTGGGAGGTTATCAGTGCCTTTTTATAGGGAGGGGAGTTTCCGAGTCTTGAAGGAGGCTGTGGTGTGCCCCCTTCTGAAAAGCCCATAGCTGGATGCAAGGGTTTTGGATAATGATTGTCCACCCTCCAACTTCCCTTTTGGGGAAAGGCTGTTGAGACAATGAGGGCAGATCAACTCTGCAGTATCCTAGAAGAAATGGATTATTTGGGTCCTTTTTAATCAGGGTTTAGATCTGGCCACAGGACAGAGATTACATTGGTTGCTCTCTTGGATGACCTGTGCAGGACCTGGGGGGGATACACCTTTCTTGGTAATGCTAGAACTCTTGGCGGCTTTTGATAGCATTGACCAGAGTATTGTACCAGATCACCTATGGAGACTGGAAATAAAATGCTTTTCCTAATCTCAAATGGGATCATCCTTTGAAAACTAAGAGGCATTCATTTTACTAATGGCCATTCATTCATGTTGGGATCCCACAAGATTGCAAGATTCCTTCTGAGACACTGTATACATTTTTGTCAATCTCTGTATATTTTAATATTTTTAATATTAAAATTAAGAACACTGAATTATACAGTTTCAGAAAGCAGTGATAAAGATTAATCTGAGATAGAACAGGACAGATGTGGGACATGTCTTTATCCCAAATACTGTTATGAAACCCACGGATTCTTTTGTTCAAACACTTCAACATTTCATCTCATTGTGTACAAGAGAGAAGACCAAAGGCTGTTGTATAACAGGCAGAAAAAAATGATTGAAGATGTCTGTCCCTATTCTGCATTGTTGCCAAGAAAAATGAATGGTTCCATGTCCTTATCAGAAATTCATCTTGGCTCAAGAGAGACTTGACTTAGTTCCTCATCCTTTCTCTTAAAGCCTTTTTCTACCTTTGCATTTCCAAGAGCCAGTAAGAGAATGCTTGTACTTCCAAGTGTTGGCAAGTAATATTTTCAAACCTGGCCATTTGGCATCTCCTTCAATAACTGTGGTCGGGGCTACTCTTTTGATTGTGCTCCTCTCATCCAGTTCTACAGCTTTGGTATCACCCCCCTGTGTTCACCCAACAGTTTTGTGAGCTTGTCCTATTCCTACAGGATGAGGAGTGGGCTTGACATAGCAGGAGCTGCAAATCAAGTTAATAGACAGAAGGTCAGATCTGAGCATTATCTGAATTAGGTAACAGCTGGTTCATCCATCAGCCGACTCCTCTTCTCTTCCCTCCATGCTCAGGTACAGAAGACTGGCTACAGTGCTTAATCTCTCTATTCCATTCCCCATCCAGCACTTAACTATGAGGGACTGAAGGCTCTTTTTCAACCTACTAAAAACATCATTACTCCAAGTTGCACAGTGCCTTGTCCTTCATTGCAAGGCATCATGAGATTCCAGGAGAAAAGTGCAGGAGGCACCAGAGTGGGCATGCAGGGTTAGTGCCAGGATCCAATGAGATACCTCTCAGGAAGAACAGAAAAAATGGATTGAACCATTAAATCAGTGTTTCTCAACCTTGGCAGCTTGAAGTCCACACATCTTCAAGCTGCCAAGGTTGAGAAACACTGCATTAGATAATAACTCTGAATCAGGTGCACTATATCTTCCTCTTCAGATGTCACATTGTTGACTTGCCTTACTCATTCTCTGACTGTGTTCTCTTTAGAAGGCCTAACAATGTCATAACAATATGGCTACACTCCACTCATACTTAATCAGGTCAGTTAAAATCTTAGCTGTTGTATTTATGCAACATGCTAATCTTAGTTTATTTTGGGTGGTGTAGTGTGTTGGGTGAACGTAGCTCTTTACTTAGTGTATGTTTCAGGATAATGTGCAAATCCAGAGAATGGGCTTAGCTCAGAAATTAGGTTAAGCATTGTTCTGTGCATTCAGTCCTTACATAGTACTTATTTGTTTTATGCAAGCAGTTGTGCATTTTCTATCTAATTTTAGTAATCCCAATAAACAGTGTTACCTTCTTTCAAGGGATATTATTCCTTTTGTCTAATGTAACTCACTTAATTGCTTTATACAGATCTCCCATATTATAACTCTTTTTTTCTGTGGGTGGATAACAAAATGCCTGTTCGTGACTAATGGTGTTCGCATAGAAGCTAGCTTATTATGCCATAGACAATGAGTTATCAGTATGTTGAACTGAATGAAAACAGAAAAACAACTTATTTGTTTAAATAAAAAAAACTAAAGAAAATTGTTTGAGAATACTATACCCGTCATCCATCTTAACTACCTCCATGCATTTTAGCGTATTTTGCACTCTTGTATTCCCCGCCCCCCCCATACGAATATTTGGGAATAAGATACAGTTAGTTTTATTGGCCACTTCTTTTTCTAGATCCAAGTAGGATTGCAAATTTGCATAGTAGGAAGAGTTGCACATACCCTTCTCTCAGGGAAGTCATATGGGGCCACCTCTGACCATAGTTGCAAGAAACTGGTCTCTTGGTTTCTTGCCACGTTGAGTTGGGAAACCCACAAAAATGTAGGTATAAGTCAAAAAAGAGGCTGAACATAACTTATAAGACAAAGAGAACCCTTAACTTCTCCATAAAGCCCAAGAAAACAATATATAAATCTGGCTCTACCCTCTCTGCATCATCTTCTCAACCACTGCAGCCCTTAGGTAGTCCTCATACAATGTCGAACCCCTGGCTGTTCAGTCTTACACCCCTCTGTTGTAAAGGGTGGAGTCTGATAGAATCTGCCACATCATGGGTGGGGTGGGCTGATCGAGACACCATAATTAGCTGTCCGTTCTCACCCAGATGATCTCTGGAATGAGCGAAGAATGATTGAGGCCCCATAATATGTAGGTGGCAAGCTTAATATTCGAACACATCCTTACAAGGTAGGCAAAATTTAGGGCACAATTCTACAGCTACAGCAATTGCTATTAGAATAAGACAAAAAGAAAGGGCACCCTATAGATTGCATAATTTTAGTTGCAGACTTGGGGGTGGAGGAGGCAGTTTCCCAACCAATTAAACTGAATTTGAATTAAACAATATGAACATGGGCTGGATTTTCAAGAACAGTCAGAAGAGCATACAGGCTCATTTGCTTATAAAAATGAATGGCCCAGGTGTATTACAGGCAAAATCTGTGGAAAGTTGCCCATGCTTTACTTTGACTGGCAGTATGAACACAAACCTTAAAACACGGAGTAGAAGAACAGAAATAAGGAAATATCTGGATGGATGTAGAAAGTTCCACCCCATCTTTGGGTTCAGGGGCAGATTCGAAAAGGGTGAAGGTAGGCTTGCAAAATGTTGGGCTCCCTGATTGAGAAGGAGGAGATTATGTAAGGTAGTAACCGAGGGGGTCTGTTTCTTCCCTTTTGAAGAACAAGCAAAAAAGACCAATTAGGAGGCAGTAATTCAGGGTGGGGTATCGGTCCATTACAGCCAGCAATGAAAAACTAATTACTGTGAGCCTGAATTAGCCTAGATTTGTTTCCAAAGTGCAATTTGATGTCAGTTACCGAATTATCAGAAACAAATGCCTAATTCTTTGTGTATCTCTGTGTGCTTTGCTTTGCCAGAAAGGGAAAGGCTCAGACAAACATCTATTTCAGCAGTGTCCCTTAGCTCTTTTTCTGTGCATGCCCTGGTCTCTTGGGGGCTTGAAGTGCCAAGTTCAAGAATTGGCAGCCTGGAGAGAACTTTAGAGGGGCCCTGAAGAAATAAAGATGTTCAGATGGATCGGGGGGCTCCTTTAAATCTCACGGCAGCCGTTATCTGTGTTTGGAGGAGATCGGTCCATTTATCTCCATCTCCTTCCTTTTGCTGTTTAGAAGCCCACCTGACCCTCTTTGGCTGAAGGGGAAGTGGTGGGGGAAAGATGAGAAGCTTTCTGGAAGGAGAAAGGGGGTTAATAATCCATGCAATCATAAGTAAATGAGGCATTTTGCACACTCATTGGAATGATGTCAGTTTCTGCCTTGAAGGTAGTAGTTGCTGGATTGCTTTGACAGGCTGTTCAAAGGGAATGTGAGAGAGACAGAGAGACAGATAGATAGATAGACAGACAGACAGACAGAGGAAAGATAGAGATAGATGATAGATAGATAGATATTTAATTTTCTACCAAGTCTTTCTGCTCCAAAAGCTTAGACGTGTTTACACAGTGCTGAACACACCATTGGAAACATTTTGCTTCTTTGCTTTCTGGAGCTGGTAAAATACTCAGAGGTGTGGTAAGAATTGCCATCTGTCTATTTTGTAGGCTGGCTTGGCATGGGTAGGGGCAAACACCAGCTTTGTGGCATAGGTAATGATTAAACCTGCATTTCAATAACTCTAAATAAACACGCAAATTAGCAATTGCTGTTACATTGAGAAAGTCAAAATCTTTTGTCTGAACTTAAGAGTTGCTTTGCTTATTATAAGAATAATGTGTTACACCACTGTGTCATGCCAGGATGACTGTAGCAAGCCAACTCTTCCAGACGTTATTTCCAATCACCTTTAAAGCTGTCATATTTCCCTAGCTTTCTGGTCCTTCTCCCTGATTTAATACAAAAGGCTTTGCTCTTCCTTTTCCTCAAGTTATCCAGAATCTGCTCCAAAATTACATATGCTATCCCTTCTGGCTTCACTCCTTTTCTGAATTTTAAGGGGAATATGTAGAAGGTTCCAGAGATTAAAAATGATGGGTCTGTGTTCAAGATCATATTGTGAAAACTGGTTGGCTTTGTTCCTCTGCTTTGACTTGAAAGTTGCACGTAAGTAGTTCATGATGTATTCCATAGTTGGCTCCTGGCTATGTCTTTGCTGTTATTGCTGAGCTCTTCTAACTTCTGGTACCAATAATATAGTCAATTTGATTTCTGTGTACTCTTGTCTGGTGATGTCCATGAATATACACATTGTTTGAAGAATGTGTTGGCAATAAAGAAATAATTGGATTGGCAAAAACTGATAAGTCATTCTCCTGCTTCATTTCTGTTTCCTAGGGCATACAACCCAACTATGTTTTCCTCCATAATATTTCCACCTTTGGCATTCCAGTCTCCAACCATAAGCAGTATGTTCTGTCTATTTCAGGCTGAAGTTGATCATAACACACATCAACTTTTTCTGCATCAGTGGTTGGAGCATAAATTGTCATACAAAGGGTCATCCCTGAGGAGGGCTGTATTTTGCCCTATTTTGGATTATGAGGGAAAAAGATGCTTCAGAGCAAATGGCTTTGTAGCACCTGTCTACAAAGACTTCAGCCAAACACACTTTTTTCCAGGATCATGTGTGGCTCTGGAGGGTGCTACACAGGAACAGACACAATTGCTTTATCAGTTGAAGACGTGCTGCAAAGCCCCTTTTTCGCTTCAGATCCAAAGTGCTGCATATCCTTACAAATGGTTCCTGTTCACGTGGCATTAGGAACTTGGTCATGGGATAAGTGGAGTGGTGTGATATGAACACCATAATCTAGACCAAGGGGTTTCAAACTTCTTCAGAGCCCGGAGACTGTACCCTGCTGCCACATGAAGATCCATCTATAAACCAGGGAAACGTCTAACTAGGTCAGCTCCTTTGTGCAAACATAGCTGTCACATGTCTTTTCCAAGCAAGACCAAAAGAATCACATTTTTGCATGAGTTCTTATTCTGTTATCTCATGTTCCATTTGCCTCCCTGAATCGCTTCAGTTTGGAAGCCTACCCCAGCCTTGGTAACCTTCTGCGCAGGAAAGATCACCAATAGAATTCCAAATGATGTTGATCTTTCTATCTGATTTATTTCCATTTGGTGCTTACCTTAAACATCTAGCTCATGTGTTCAGTACATATACTCCATCAGGCATGTAACAGTATTAGTTTATTTTTACTTACAATTTTATACCACTCATCTATAATATTAGGTATGCAAACATCAACATCATGCAATATTAATACACTGGGAGGAGTGGATTGCATCAGTGGGAACAGCAATTACATTATTGCTAAGGGTAAAAGGACACTGTTGTCATGTCAATCTATTGCTAGATGGGGGGGCATCCACGGGGAGTCAAAAAAAGGGGTGGATCTTGATTGTGTAGTTACAGCCGCCATCTTAACTTTATGACCCTTCCTATGGATGCTCCAGGCTCCATATGTTTTCAAGACACATCTTTTGTTCTTAGTGAACAGTTGCATTACAGATCCTTCACAAAGTCCCCTTCCAATTGCATTCCTGAGATTATAACCTTAGTGCTAACCCTAACACTAACCCTTTTTGGCTTATTGTATAGCCTTTAATTAGAAATGGTAAGTGAGAATTAGATCAGTCTGTCTGTATCCAGTGTTTCTCAACCTTGGCAGCTTGAAGATATGTGGACTTCAACCCCCTTGCTGGGTGGGGAATTCTGGGAGTTGAAGTCCACACATCTTCAAGTTGCCAAGGTTGAGAAATACTAATCTATACAGTGTATTTCTTTATATGGTCAGAAAGATAATTTCTGGCATGGCCCAGGCAATCTTTAACTCACCAGGGTTCTTAGATGGAGATGTCCAATTAAGGAAGCTTTCCCTGGAGATAGGCAGTTTGCAAATACAATTACAACTGATTTGCTTTCTATTTTGCCTAATTACAGTTGCTTGATCTATTAGCCCTGCTGTTGTTCTTGTTTTGGAAGTAGGACAATCTTGGGACGAAGTTAAAGTTTCCCAGCAATTTGGCACTTTAGAGACTTTAGTTGCAAAAGCAGACAGAAAAACAGTGTTTCGCATCATTTTTAACTAAGCCATTGCTTCTCTTTATAAAGTAACAATCAACAAGCTTTATAAATTGAATGTTGATCAAATAGGCAATGAGTGAAGAGGAACCCTCTGATTTGATATAGATTAGAACATAAATTTCATTTAGCCCAAAGTAAATGTTTGATGCTGGAACCAGAGTAATAGAACTCAAAAGTATTTAACAGCTGAACTCCGATATTTTCAGAAATTGCTTTAGTGCTGGTGAATTGGAAGGACATAAATAAAAGCATAGTGATTTTTTTCTTTTTAGTAAAGCCTTTCCTTGTATGAAATTCATTTAATTTTTATCTCTGTTTTTTCCCCCCCTTAAAGATAAGGAAATGACAACAGGTCAAAAAAGTTTTGTTTTAAAAAGACATTGTTCATAAACAAAGTTAAACAGAAAGTTACTTTCAAGAAAGGCTACTTACAAATCCCTTGAGAATGTTTTATACTTTATGTCATGCAATCCATTACAGAATTGCCAATATTTTACGTACATTATCATAAAAGAGTGAATTTTTCATAAAGCAAAGTTTTCTGTTTTGGAAGTTTGTGAGATTTCTTGTTTAAAATCCCTCGCTCACATGATGAAACGAGAACAATTTTATGAAAGCTGACAAAAGCACCTGCTTTGCAAATAAACCAATAATAATCAAATAGAGAATAAAGTGAACATTTTTAGATGGAAACCCAGATGCTTTACAGGCATTTGAATATCACTGATTTAGTCTATCTTGACCGTTTATGCTTTACAAGGGTTTCCTGTGAGGCTTTTCTTTCAAGGGCTAGCAGATTCTCTAAGTATGTATAAGGGCTTCTTGAGAAATCTGGCTCTTCATGGTGGCTGATCTACTGTAAATCAAGTGGTCTTTTGCTTCTTTATTAGATCTTCCCCCAAAAGTTTAGTACTGTAAACACCAGAGCAGAATTACACAGAGATCAAGCTGTTAGAGATGGACCAGGGAGAGCTGGGTTCAAACTTGCATTTGACCCCAAAAGTCATTTGATGACTTTGAGCCCCCCCCGCTTTCTCTCAGCTGAACCTACTTCACAGGGATATTGTTACAAGGATAAAGAAAGGGGGAGAAGTCTCATCTCATGGACTTTGTCTTGTGCTGCCAGAGGAAAGGGAGGAAATACAGATGCTGGTAATTTTTAAAAAATGAAATTGTCTATTGAAGTTGACGTTGTCTATTAGCAAAGCTCTAACCATTAATAATTTACCCTTCCTTCGCATTACCCTGTGCCGCAGCTGTGACCCTGTTTTTGTCTTCAGTCTAGAAGCCAGATTATTTGCTTGCTTCCATCTATGCTGGAACAGCAAGGGGCAGGCCAAGGGCACACTGGCACCTCCATCATCATCTTCCTAGAGTTTTTCCTGCAGGCGCAGGATCTACTTTTCGGATCAACGAATGCCACTTCGTGTGATCGAATGCAGCAACCAGGTCCAGTTGGGTGATTGTCATGTCCACGTTAATTGTGTCCTGCCACCTTTGCTTTGGCCTTCTGCGTGGGCGTTTGCTCACAGGATATTGCAGAGTTGAATTTATCGCCAGATGTATTTTTTTGCAAATTGTTGGCAAATTATTTTTAATAATAACCAATCATCCTCCAGGGGGATTAGTTGATTAGACTGGAGTTTGATGCCACAATTGTGGTTTGGTCACAGGGAGGAGGAGGACCCTGGTGAAACTATGACTAGAAGTGTTGGTGTGAAAGAGACCACAGTGCTGTTTAATACAATCGGTTTTGCAGTTTAGGAAGTTGTAATTCAGAGGGACTTCCATAAATATGGGTAGGAGCAGGCTCTGGGCTATTTGATGCTTGTCCTTATGTAGTGGATCGGAAGCAACAGGGTCTGCAGGATATGGTTAAAAAAAGTCAAGATGGCAGCTGCATTAGTGTGATTGAAGCTCTGCCTGTTTTTTATGTGCGTCACTGCAACACACATAAAAAACAGGTGGAGCTTCAAGTGCACCATCATGGTTGCCATCTTGACCTTTTTGACCATGCCCTGCAAACACCCCTGACTGGTAGAGTATAACGTTTACCCCTTGATGCTTCAACATACTGTCCCTGGGCACTTCCTTGGCATCTTGCCTAACTTTTTATTATTTAGTTCAATTCAAAACCTAAAATAGGAAGTTAGCATACTGCAAGGAAGTGCCAATCTCAGGCATAATCTTTTTTTACAGGAATGTTTTTGGCTTCCTGATACATTTTAGAGCCCAGAACAGTAATTTGTTTGGAAGTGTCCAGAAAAACAAAACAAATCAGGGAGGCTGGGGTGGTACAGAACATCCAAGGAGGCTGAAGGGACGAAGGGTGAGCAATTTAACCAGCATATCTTCTGGGAAATGAGTGTTTCCATTGGCATCTGTTTTGTGAGAGCACCCATAAAGTGCTCCCAACCTTCTGGCAGTCCAAAAAGGTTGGGAATCCCTGAGCTGCCTTTTGCCTTCTTGTAATACTCTCCCAATTCAGTATACAGTATTAGATGCCCTTTTGTAGAACAAGTTAATATATTACAGGATAAAAAAGTTAATTCACTGTAAAGTGTTGTATTCTCCTTCCAAGTATGTGGTTCAAGTCAGCTGAACAGAGAGAGAGACAACTTTTCAATTTTTTTTTAAAATTGTAAATTGATCATAATTTAGAGAAGAGTCTATCGTTAAAGAAGTAAAAGACAGGTAAACAAGTACTAGCTTGTTCTGTTTGTATAGTTAATGCAAGAGGTGTTAAAAGAAGCCATCTTGAAAAAAAACCCCCACTTTTGCTAGAAAATAATCCATTAGCAAAGATAGAGGGATGGGTAAGAGGTGCTACAGGTAAATAGTAATCCATGTCTGTGGTTGCCAAAGAAAAGACACTTCCATATTTTACATGTACTGGAAAGCTGGCTTTCATGTCTGATTCTCTTATACAAAGAACAGCATCTGTGGCCCCATTTGTTATTAATGAGAAATAGGTTTTACTTAATTATCAGCGTCAAGAGGAAATTATCCTTTTTGCTAAGGGCCATCTCCATTCCAATTATCTCAAAAGGCTAATGAGGGCTTGCGTTTGGTTGATGCAAACTCATTAGGGAAGGATCATATTATAGACGGCTAACCTACTGGTATTAAAGAAGCTTCTCTGAAAAAAAACTGTGAAAAGTAACTATCCCCACCACGTTACAGTCAGTGACTAAGCGTGAATTATTTTGATTAAATCCGACTTGATTCACAGCCCAGTTAAATTGGTGGACATATATGCCACTTTAAGCACTGTTACTACAACAGTGGACTTCTAGTGCCCCCATTGTGCTAGACTGTGTGCTTCCAGACTGGGACTGCAGAGTCATCTCTGTGTCCACAGATAAACTGCACACCAGCATGTCTTCTTCGAACCCAGCGGACTACCATATCTGAGCACATAAAGGAGAAGTAAGATATAACTCTAACAAATATGGTTGGGTTGCTTTGAGAAGGTGGATGAATTGTGTCTGTTTTGACTGAGGTAAACAAAAGATTGGCAAGGTAATCTGGTCCAGTTATTTTGTTTTGTCCCCCAAAGGTGACGGATTTCTATGTTTTGACTCCAAAATAGAGAGATTAGCAATCTTTCAGGATGGTGTGCACTCTTATGCAATGCTGTGGATGCCAAAAAGAATAAACAAATACAATTAAAAATGCCAAAACTTTGTGAGATCTTATGAGGAATGTGGACATCTCATGCAATTTTGGCCACTTTAATTTTTTTAATTGGGGGAGGGGTAGAGGTAGCAGATGTCATCTTGAGGCACCCCATTGCTAGTTCTGCTGCCTTGGATAAGCTAGTTCTGTATCACTGAGTCCAAAATAATCCCAGGAGCATTATTTTACATTTTAGTAGATGAGGCCAAGAACTTCAGAATGGTTAAAAGACCCATTGCTGATACGTTCAGGAGAAAATTGCAATTCTAACTCCAGATGAGACAGTTTTTGTAAGCATTGATAGTGTAGTGCAGTGTTGTCCAAACTTGGCCACTTTAAGATGAGTGGACTTCAACTCCCAGAATTCCCCAGCCAGCCATTCCCAGAACTTCCCAGAATTCTGGGAGTTGAAGTCCACTCATCTTAAAGTGGCCAAGTTTGGACAACACTGGTGTAGTGGTTAGCAAAAGCTTCTAAGATGAAATAATAAGCAAAAAAAAAAAAGGGGGGGAGCATATTTAAAGATAATTTATTCTACACTTAACAAGATTACTGAATTATCCTAGTTCTTTACCTGCCATGTTGTGTGAATGCTGTTCATGAGTGTCTTTTGTGCTTCTGAATGAACATAGTCCGGAAAGAGCTTGTCAAACTTTATTTTCTGCTAGACTTCCAGCTTATGCTGCTGTATGAGAGAAGGGTAACCACTGTAGCTGTTACGAAGAGTGTAGCAGCAGTGGTGGAGTTGCTCCTTTAATACCAGAAGGTTGAATTACCAGCTTTTTGTGGCACTGATACAAACACTGACATTTGCACTTGCATCAGGTTTCACTTTCCGCTCAGCCATAAGAGGTAACATGGTAGCATAATAACAGCCCTGGTATTTCTGAAGCACTGCTAGGATCCTCCCTAGTGTCTCCTCGCTCAGAGCACCCAATGCTGCAAGCAGATAGTTTGTCAATAAGCCAGTGCATGGATGATTGCTGAAAAAGCAAAATGGTCTGTGAAGTGGGGAAAGAGATCAAAGTTTTGCATGGCTTCCCCAGATGGAGAAAAATGCTTTGCAAGTATCCCCTAGTGAAGAAAGAAGAAGAGGAGGTAGAGAGTTTGCCTCAGGACACTTCTAGTTGTCCAACTTCTTCATCTCCTAGCTCTTGTGATGGTGGTTTAAAATATGCACCTGACTTCGGGTTATTTGCAGATCTGTTCTTTGTCATCCTTCCTTGCAACCCCTGCTACCCACATATTAGCCCAAGTAAAGAGAACAGGGTTGAACATGATCAGAGAATAGTGGCTGATCACAGTTAATTAGCAATATGATCAAGTACTAGTGAAGTATGAGGGGTGAGGTATAAAGGGTTATTCAGAGAACAACTTCCCTGAAACCCACCTTCCCCAACCATGGTAACCATGGGGATATGTCAAGATTTAATGCCATCATTTGAACACCAGAGGAGATGCAAAACCACTTTCCTCTAATAGGTCTTCCCTGTATTGACCAAGCTCTTTCAAGGTTATTGTAAGAACTGGAATTTAATATTTTTAAATTTGATGCTATTGAACAGTTCTACCATTGTTTCTTAGCTACCCCAAGAACTTGAAATATATTTCATTTTTTAACAGTGTAGGATTTATTTATTTATTTATTGGCATTTACTCAGGGGGTTGGTGTTAACAGGTGCAGTTTTATTATTAATAAGATAGTTGGGCTGCATCATTCCAAAGTGGCTGTGAGTGACTTATAAGAAAAACAAGGCAGGAAAAACAACAAACGGAAACTGTGCAGGTAGTGCTCATTTAGCAACCACAATTGGGACCAGCCACTTGGTCATTAAGCAAAGCGGTCGCTAAGTGAAACCATGCTGGTACTGATGATCTTACTTCAGCTTTCCTTTGCTTTACAGATCTGTGAAGGTTGTAAATGCAAGGATTGGTCTCAAAGGTACTTTTTCATCACCATCCTAACTGTGAACAGTTGCTAAATGAGGCAGTTACTAAACAAGGACTACCTGTACTACAATAAAGGCACTATCTACCAGGGGCAGGGCCAATGAGACATCGCCCAGAGGTTTTGGAATTGGAGATATAAAATAAAGATTAAAACCACTGATTTAGTAGGAAATGCAGTAGGTGGGACTTCATTGACCTTCTCTGTGTCTACCATCTACTCCTCACCTGGAGTCCTGTTTGGGTGCCAAAGAATGGGTAGGTCTGGAGAAGGGTGGGAACAACTGTTCCTTAGCTTTCAAATTCATTTGAATTTCCAGATGTTGCTTGATAATTTTATTCCTGCCACCCACATGAACAGTTTTGCTTTCTTTCTTCCTTCCCTTCTCAAGCTCACCTTCTGCTGTTAATCTGCAGTAGTACTATTCACTCAACTGAAGCAGCAAGCATTAAACTTTGATGCTGTTGTTGAAAGAAAATTTTTGGTCTCAGAACGGCTGCTTCTGCAGTTATAATTAGGATCACTTTCTGGAATTATTAAGCAAGTATTAAGCAAGAGATTTTAAAGACATTTGTTCAGTCTTTCCACTCCTCTCTTCAGATTATAGTCCTGTGGTTTATGGAACAAGTGTGGAATTAGATGTACATGGGAGACAGTTTACAGAATGTTGTGACAAGTGGGAAATGCCAAAACGCAGTTAGCCATCTGTTAAAAAATTATGGGAGAAATACAACAAGCTTCTAATGAGAAGGATTGTATGTCTCCTGATATAAAGCTATACTATCCCAATTTTTATGTGAATACCCAAGGACAATATTCAGCTATTAGTTATATAGATTTGCAAAGAGACTTTCTTTGGAAAGGAATATGAATGTATCTAACATGCAGACGCTTTAGACTCAAATCATTCCATTCAGATATTGAAACCGAATGCATGGTTTAATGAATCTTATCAAGGATTTTCTTTCTTGATTAGGGTTAACGCTTTGAATGCCTGTTTGTTTCTCCTGAATGAAAAAAACCCATTGTAACAAGATTATAAATTGGTTGCCATGATCATTGGAGTGGAAAGTATTTTGGACTTAAAAATCAGGAAGTCAAGGAAGGAAACCATCGCAGCTCATGGGAGCTGATAAGGTTTCTGGGCGTGTAGTGGAATACAGAGATCCTTAGACAATCTGGCTGATTTCTGTGCTGACCGAAATATTCTCTCTTCGTGTTATTGTTAGCAAAATGCATGTCACAGGATTCAAAGAGAAAAAGTTGCTTTGGAATGTACCAGGCCACAAATGTGGCACCTGTTGGACCACCTTGAACCAAATCAGTGTTTGTGCTAGATAGCAGGTAGAGCTGGGATACAGAGCGTGTAGTGCTTTGGATCCAGTCTCCAAAGGTGGAGCATGTGGGAATGTGAAAATAGTCTTATTCTCAACACCCTTGAAGCAGCCACGTCTTTTCCCAGGATCACGCAGCTGCCCATCTTTAGGTCGTATACCTAAAAAAGGTTTCATCTTAATTCTGTTCCTCTTTTTCATTGCAAAAACAGTCCAAAACTGTTTAGATGATGAAGATATAAAAATGCTAAAAATGGAGCTGGAAGTGCATTAATCACAACCTTCTGTCTTCTGGGTGGTACAAATATCAGTGAGTGGCAGAGCTAGAGAGGAATGTGTTAAGGCACCCAGCGAAAGATCTCCTTTCAGGAAAAAAGCCTTCTAGGAGACTCTGAAGTTCAATGGCAGGGAACCAAGCTCTGCTTTTTCACCTTGAGAAAGTAACATTACATTATCTATTTTTACCTTAGGCTATAATATCTGGCAAGACTGAAGTAAAATAGACTAATTTATTTTAAATTCTGGGAGTTGAAGTCCACATATCTTAAAGTTGCCAAGGTTGAGGAACACTGATCTAAAGTTTTGCACAGAGCCTTCATTCTTGGCATCATGGTGTTGAGGTGAAAACCATGGGTACTGCCACCTAGTGTGGGTTCATCCCATGCCACTAGAATAATGTGTTAAGCTTATTTACATAGACTTTTATATAGTACTGGTATGTCTCCCCATGTCTGCTATGGTCCTTCTTGAAACAGCAATTTGATGTTCCCATGGTTACCTACATAAAACTGTGTGCAGCTTTCCCCCATATCTGCATCTTCATAGTGGTGAAAATGGCCTTTGTTAAATCATTGCCTGCTCTCTGAAAAAATAAGGGAGGGAAAGAACAATGAGGATACAAGGTTTCTCTAAACTATGAGTTCTTTAAAAACGAAGATAAGCCAGAGTTTAGCACCCGGTGACAGCATCTGGGCAGTGTTTTGGAAACGGTTTGTTATTTTCTTCTAGGAAGTGGTTTGGGCCTGGCGTTCCAAGATGGTCCCTCATCTAAATACTGAACAGGACCACCCTTGCTTAGCTTCTGACATCAGGCACAGTTGGTTGAGGCTGTCATCCACTGAGGCATATCATTTAACCTGTAACTCTAATTCAGGATAGCAAGTGAATGAATCAGAGTTCCTTTTTTTTTTTTTAATGTCACTTTGCATTCTTCAAGCTGATAGTGAAGAATAAAGCATACAGATAGAGAAAACCGACATACCAAAACAAAATTTAAAAAGTAAAACATAAAGAACATCATAAGAAGAAACTAGACAATTACTTTTTCCCTTCCTTCCATTGTACCTAGCCACTAATCGTGACTTAAATATTTGTACTTTTTTTGAAATATGGGAGATTGTTGCTTATATTTTTTGAAATAGTTTTGTCTGATATTTTTTAGTTGATCTCGTAACTCTTTTCCTTATAAATGGTATTCAAATGTCTAAACTTGCCTTGCTTTGTAGTTTATCATATGTTTCAGAGCCATTCTTGCTTGAATTTAGTTAAACTTATGAATATATTCAGTCACTTTTGCCATTGTTGTATATTCTCTGATTTTCATCTCCCACTGTTGTATTGTAGGCAGTACAACACTTTCACTTTTCTAGTGTTGTGCCATGTTGGTTCTTGCCGCTGTTAACATGTGTCTTAATAGATTGTGATACGTTTAATTTATGCTCTCTGGAATTATTCCCAATAGAAATATTTGTGGTATTCATTCAAATTTCATTTTTAAAATGTTATGAATGTTTTGGTGTATTTCCTTCCAATAGTTTTGGTTGTTTTTACATAAGCCCTACATGTGAGAGAATGTTCCTTCTTTATTATTACATTTCCAGCATTTGTTATTTTGTGATTTGTTCATCTTGTTAATCACTGGCAGGATTATATACTGTCTGTAAAACATTTTCTATCAACTTTCCCTCAAATTGTAGTTTGGAATGATTTTTTTAAATGATATTTTCCATTATTCTTCCCATTGTTCCACTGTAATTACTTCTTTGGAGTTTTGCATCCATTTTATCACACAATTTTTAATTTGTTCTGTCTCCATGACATGTTTCAAATACAATTTACAGATTTATCCCAGTAGATGATCTTGATTCTGTATAAGTCTTTCAAATTCTGTCATCTTTCTCAAGGTACCTCCCTCTTTCTTGTTCTCTTTTTATTCTTCCAGTAATTTGTAGCTATACTAACCATGGTAAGTTCCTACCTTCAATTCTTACAGTGTCTTTAATCTGTTTTCTGAATCTGAATATACCATACTGGCACACAAAATTAGAGTTCTTACTATCTTTGGAGTGACACTTTTCATATATTATATCGGAAGCCGAGTTAGACTCCTAATCCATTTTAACTGTTCAGTTACAGTGATTTCAGATCAGACTCTTGCAGGACTATGAGGAAAAATATACTTGATGCTGTTCATATGCTCTCATTTCATAATATCTTTCAAAGAGTATTAGATATAAATCAAACACTAATGTAAAGTTACAGTGAGATCCAGAAAGATTAAACCACAAAAGCATTCTGACTCTCATGTGGAATGTAGAAATCAAAAGAACAGAATAACCGGCTTTATTAATGGATCAGCATCATGTTCAGGGGTATCCACAAAATATGGTGAAAAATGTCAAGGTGCAATGAAGCTCAGCCTGTTTATGTGTGTTGCATCTGCTTCAGTTGCATCATTACAACTGCCATCTTCATATTTTTGACCATCCCTTGTAGATACTGCTGACCATGTTGGTTACCCTCAAAGCAACTTGAACAGTTGTGTCTTCACCCCTTTTTCACCAACTGAAGAAAGAGCAAAGGTCAGGAGACTTTCATGAGTTATTGCCACCACACTACAAGCTCCTGTCTTTGGAAAAGGCAGGCTAGGATCAAAAATTAAGAAATACTCATTGAAGAGGGTCCTTACATCTTAATACATAGCAGTGAAGCTCATAGAGAGAAGATGCTTCCCAGATTGATTTAATAATCCATCTCCTCTTATTTCTGGGCCTTCTATGCCATCATTTTCACTCCCTGGGTCGCTATGAAGAGTCAGTGGTCATCCTCACTTCTGCTGAGAAGAAGGAGTGAAAAATGCCTTCTCTTCTTATCCTCACTCCACAGAAGGGAAGGGAAGGGAAGGGAAGGGAAGGGAAGGGAAGGGAAGGGAAGGGACCTTAATCTGGTACTTTACATCCCAGCTCATCCTCTGCCTGATGAGAGGGGTGGGTGGGGGACACTGTTGAAACATTTGGCTGTGATCCAAGATTTATGTGGCTTAAAAGAAAACCAGAAATAGTTGGTTGTTTGTCATTTGAACTTGGTGCATGCATAGAGTGGGTTGAATGTGTGTCTCATTTAAAATGAGAGTTATTGCTGCAGCATAATAGCCTCATATGTGACTGGAAGCAGGGATGTCCATAGGAGGGGATCAGAAAAGTCAAGATGTTGGCTATGACTCCATAATACAACCCATGTCCCTTTTTTTACATCCAACATGCATAAAAAAAGGGCACAGCTTTGATCATGTGGTTGTGGCCACCACCTTGACCCTTTTGACCCCCCCGACATCCCTGATTTGAAACATGAAACAATATAGAATTTATTTACTTTTATCTAATTTATCTACTTTTCCTGCACAGATTTTTTTTTTAATGTAGGGCTGCTTCACATCTTATTCAACATTTTGAAAACACAACACTGTGTGTTGACTGATGTGACTGCAAAGGAAGGAAATGTGGAGTGTTTTCTCATCTCATCTCAAAGGCAAAGCCTTCCAACAGTCAGTTAACACATTTCACTCACTGCTGCTCCCTGTGATTCAAACTTGAGACTTTCACTGGGTGAAAGTATCGAGAGCTGAACATGAAATCTCTTTCCTCTTCTTGGAACTGCACTTCCTAATATTCCATAATGTTTTGCAAAGTCATGGCCATTGTCCTTTTGTGTCTTATGATATTCTTAACAGTGGACCAATGAAGCAAGGGATGCTCCACGTGTGCATTTTGTTCCCTTGATGCCTGAAATAATTTATTTAATGCGTTTAAGGCCAGATCACCCTTTTTTAAGGTATGGAAGGCACTCAGAGCTGCTGACATTCTCTGACAGAGGTGGACCATCTATGGCTTCAGAGCTCCCTTTTTTTGCGCCCTCCAAAGGTCTGCAAGATCTCACTGCCAAAATTCAGTGCATCATTACCATGACTTCTTCAGCCATTGGCTGTCCCCATTGCTTTTTGAAAAGTGTGCTGAAAAAAAAGTTGTCTGGCCCTGCAACAGTTCTGTGGCCTCAAGTCTTCTTCAGGTTCAACTTGGCAAAGAGAGACTCCTCTCTAAGCAGAAGATTGCTTTTGGAAGTATTGGAAGGTTATCAGATTTAATATGGAACTGAAATGAATTTTCTCACTTAAAACAAGGGCAAAGTAATATCAAAGTAAACCTCACAGGATACTCTACTACAACTCTCAAACTGACCATTTTAGAACACAGAAACTTTAATAGCACCATTGAGTTAAAGATTGCTGGACTCATAGATATCAAAAGGTTACAGGCTATCTCGAAAGGCCCAAACAAACGATGGGTTTTTAGCACATTACAATGGTTAATTGATTAGTTATTTGGGATCTGCCTCACATGTAACTGCTTCAGCATAATCAACCTGTCTTTCCTTCCTTTCCCTTTCCCTTTCCTCCCCCTATCCCTCCATCCCAGTTTAAATCCTACATCAGTCCATGTACGCTATACATCTGATGAATAAAGCTTATGTCTTTTTATAAAATGTGTCAGAAAAGTTGCTACCAGACTCCTCCTGAACATTAAGATTTGCACAGAATGAATATTGAGTAGCATCATTTATTTCTAGGAGCGCACAAAACATTTTGAGTTGGAAGAAGTTGTTTTGTTCTTGAAAATGGTTGGTCGAATCTTCCCAGAAGTGTTCTGATAACGCCCCAATCTCCAACCTCTGGAAAAGTACTGTGAGGTCAAAACAATTCAGCCTCATGTTTGGGACACCGTCAGAATGGTCAGAACAACAGTTTCAGACTTGGAACAGAGATTTTCAAACTAGATATGGAGAGTTTTGACCTTTAAATGATTTGAGTCTTTCATGGGCTCACAGAAGGGGGGAACCTGGCATTCTCCAGAAATTTTTTTTCCTATTCTCTGTGAGTTTGAAATACTTTAGATATTTATGGAAGGAGCTGAGAAAACCTGGATTCAGATATCTCGGATGCAGGCAACCTTTTTTTTAAACCACCTTTCCCTTTGAAGGCCACTGAATGTGCCTGCCTGACATTTTTTAGAAGATTCTTTTTAATTGGATTTTCATTGTATTTTATTTCATTTATTGTTTTAGATTTTGAAAACTAAATTGCTGCTCCCTAGTCTATATAATGTTTTCATTTTTCATTTTACTTAATTTTATTGTATACGTTTTTATTGAAATGGTATTTTTTAGTGTGTTTTACAGAGAATTTCAGCTATTGGATGGATTCAGCTTATTTAAGAACTTAAATAAATAGATATAAGCAAATTAAAAAATAAATAATTAAAATAAAATGAGAAGCCAGACCCCAGCATCATCTGTCATAAAATAAAAATGTTATTTGCCGTTTTTTGGAAAAAAACCCCTTTGATTCCTTCTTTGGAAGAATGGTTAACTAAATTGTTTGTAATAACTTTATTGAAGATTATATTAAACAAATAAAACTAATGCAATTATATAATACAGAAATACAATAAAAAATTAAAAATTTGAAAAAGTGCAGAGAGAAAAAAAAAGAAAATGAAAACGAAAGAAAGAAGGTAGAAGAAGATACTTCCCCTTTCATTTCTACCAGGTATAGTCAACATTAACAAATTATCACTGTCTCTTAAAATACAACTGAACATTTCTTCAATTCCATACCTTACCCCATTCTCTAAAAGCCCATCTCTAGATCTTCATCTCTCCATATTAATCAGCAAAAGTCCAGTAAAGTTTATCAGAAGTAACAACATGGAAGAACAGTTAACTAAATTGTGGAATTATGTCTTGATTTCTAGAATAACTTTATATTTAAAAAGTAGATCTGATGCAGAATTTAACTTTAATTGGAAAACATTCTGGACTACAATCTTATACATGGAATTGTATCACACCCAAAATTTGGTTTTTAGAGTAAATTTTTATCTTGAAGAATAATTTATAGTATTTGTGGAATGCATCACTTATTACTTACAGTTTTCATTTAGTGATTTGAACAGTGTTAAGCAAGTATGTTTTTTTGCTTAATGCTTAACAGGGATACATGGATTTTGACTAGGAACTAGATAAGAAATATTTGATAATACTATACAAACGTATTGGAATATATTTTATGATATTTTAGATCGGTTGCTTATTTGCCAGTATTTCTCTGTCTATACTTGATTTTCATATTTGTACTACCTACTTCTTATATTCTTTTAAAATCTGTAATAAAGAAATGATAATAATAATAACTTTTAAAAAGAAAATGAAAATGCTGGCTGGCTACAGCTGAGAAGCTACCTTAGAAGTATATTCACCTACTCATGAAAAAGGCAAAAGGACGCTGGGTGGGTAGGGTCAGTTTGCTTTCTAAAGAAGGGGCATTTTGTGACCCACCCTAGGAGCAGTTTTGGTCAATGTGCAAGACCCCATGTCCGCCATTTGGTGAGAGCCCTCACAATCTGCTCTGGGAAAAGCAAACATGACCACCAGCTTAAAAGGTGCATGTAGAAGAGTACAGAAGTGGCCTTGAAGAAGGACTTCTAGAGCTGTTACGTAAACCCAACTTTAGTCCTAGAAAGGAGGAGGCAGTGAGGAGAAAAGTCAAGACTGTCCCTCCTTGATTCTTTCTGGCATGCAAGAGGGGGAAAGGGACTTTCAAGATTCTGTTATCATATGCTTTAACAATAGTTCTGGTAGTTCTTGTGTCTGTTTCCTGACCAGGCCTATCTTGAAGAGCTGACAGAGTCTGTCCTCAAAAAAGCCGCCCAAGTGAGCTTATTTGGTTCACATTTTCTCCTCCTGCTGTCCATTGCCGTTATTTCAATCAAGTGAATACAGGTAGTCCTTGCTTAAAGATGCTAATTGGGACTGGAAACTCCATCATTAAGCAACGTGGTCATAAGCGACTGCGCTGCTTAGCAATGGCAGTTCTGGCAGTCCCAGTTGCCATTGTTAAGTGAGGATCATGTGACTGCAACTTCTGACTTCCTGCCGGCCTCCCCATTGACTTTGCTTGTTGGAAGCCAGCAGGGAAGGTCGCAAATCGTGATCACGTGACTATGGGATGCTGCAATGGCCGTAAGGATGAGGGCTGGTCCTAAGTCCCACTCGTTCAGTGCTGTCATATATTCAAATTGTCGCTGAATGAGTGGTCGTTAAATGAGGACCGCCTGTGCCACCTTGAGCTCTGTGGAGGGATGGCAAGATTTAAATGGGCTAATTGATCTGGAGTCTTTTCACAACTTCTGGGATGGAGTAGAAGAAGGTTACAAAATTACAAGGAAGAGTTGGGGCACCTGCAGTGAAAGCATTAGTATTTCTTCACAGCAGCACACATGCCCATCTTGAACAGAGAAGTGATGCTGCCTTGTGATTTGTGCTTGAAGATGCCGAGTTAGTGGTATTTGACAATCTGCTGTTTGGTCTGTGCGCTTGCTTCCGTCATGTTGTTTTTCCTTCCGTGTCTAGACTACGTTAACCTTGGGCAGGTTCCCCAGTGCTGCCTGGGAAAAGATGGATGGCAACGGCTGTTGTCTGCGTGGTGTCACAATCTGCATCTTGTTACACGGGCAAGCCCCTGAGAGTTAAATAAAGGGGACCTTGCTCACATTGGCGATGTTGATCAGCATTAAGAGTTTGTTTCTTTTTTGTTTACTCTCAACCTGCCTAGAATGGCCTTTGAGCAGAAGGGCAGATACAACTGAATAAATGATGGCAACAAGCAGAGAAAGCTTAGCTTAATACATACAAGGGTGTATGTTTCAGCTCAAAAATAACAGCTGCTGTTGTGTCGCATAGTTTCTTGCAATGAATAAGACAGGATTCTGACTTTTGGGCAGGCTACAGAATTCTCTTTTTCCCAGAAGGCAGATCCTCTGCTCCCCACCTTTTTTGAATTGCCTCTTTCAAACTTTCTGGTTGCTCAATCTGTTCTACTTCTCTCAGTTTCCCACTTTCCCCTCGTTCAGTTCATTTTGTCCTGCTGATGCACACCCGTTCGCAGTTGTTTTAAAGATACCACCAGTATAGCGGATTTGCTCTACTCCTTGGAGTTTTTGCACACGCTTTTTCTAAGAGGTACCCTTTCACCAGGTCTTTTCTCTGATACAAAATTATAAGTGGCCTCTAAATATGGGGTGTCCTTTACCTGTTTTTCTCTCTGCTGCACCGTATTGCTAATGAAAAGTTCATTTTGGGCAGGTAAGTAACATGGGAATAGATTGCTGGAGGAAGGAAAAGCTAAACCCTGCAGATCAGGATTCTGATAAAAAGAGCACCTCCCAGCAGCTATTCCCAAAAATAAAATTATACTTTTGCAGTGGATGAATGTGGTCTTAAATTTAGCCAGGCCTTTAGGAAGACATGGGGGTGCTGTTGAGACTATTAAGAGAATCTAGGAGATGTGATTTAATCACATGGAACTTGCTTTCCTCTGCATAGAAAGGCCACAGATGGGAAGATGCACATTTACAGACATATATTTTGACATTTCATTGCCAGCCGTGGAGACAGAAATATGAACATGCTAGATTAAGAATTCATCTCTACTGCTGCTCTGCTGCACTTTCATAATGCTCATTTCGCATGTGACATGAGCTGGCACATAGCCAGAAACCATTTGAGGTCTTAGTTTCCATATTGCTTTGGAAGAATTGGAATTTAATTTTGCAGCTCAATTTGCCATGACAAAAGGGATTCATTTTGCTAAGGAAGGGGTGCAGGAAAAAAGTCCTTTTCAGTCTTATGGCTGCCTTAGCATGTGAACACACGCTTTAGATTATACCAGTGTTGTCCAAACTTGGCCAGTTTAAGATGAGTGGACTTCAACTCCCAGAATTCCCCAGCCTGCCATGCTGGCTGGGGAATTCTGGGAGTTGAAGTCCACTCATCTTAAAATGGCCAAGTTTGGACAACACTGGATTATACAGTCACGAAAACATTTTATATCCCACCTTTTGGGGTACTAACTTTTCAAGTACTTCAGAAATAAAATTGGAGTGCAGTAATAAAATCATAAGATAATATCAAACTCATCTGGATTCTTCCCACAGGGTAGAAATACAGCTGAGAATTTCTTTATTCCCTGAGTATCTCAAGAGTTTTACAACTTGGTGTCTCTGTAACAACTGTGCAGAGCAGCGTTCAGAATTTTGGAACTTACACATATCTCATGTACATGTGAAAAGAGGTGTGTGAAAATGAGCAGTACAGTTAATCTATCAAAGGAATCAATTTCAAACATAATGAGAAACTATAAATATAGCTATTTTTCTTTACTCACAGTCAGAGGCTTGGTTCACAATCCATAGTAGAATTTGTTTAATTATGGATTAGTATGTTTTGTGAACCAATCATTGTGGCTTATAAACCATGATTTATATATACGATAAGGTAATGTGTGAATCCATCCAATTGTTTATTCAGTAAACCATGGTTAAACCACAGTCTAATGTGATGTGTAAACTCAGTCATGAATGTTTAACCTTCTAATGGTTCCACCTTTCCTACTTAACTCCATTTTGTCCAATTATGTAACTTTAATATTAATAAATGTGACAATGAAAAGCTATGCAGTATATATTCACTATGGTTGTATAAGAATGGTAAGCCAGGATTCTTGAAAAACATGGCTTATTGTGAACAAGCTATGTCTTAGCATAATCAGCCCATTCTGATCTATATAGTGTCCAGACATAATTTACTAATCTGTGTTTTCCCCTCTGTCTCTGTCTGAGATTGACATAACATTCAGTCTTGCTAGGGTTGAGTTGAAGCCTGTTCTCCCCAGTCCAAACTCTCACAGCCTCCAGACATAGAGAGAGAACTTCCATGGCTTCACTTGGATGGTCCAGTGTGGAGAAATAAAGCTGGGTCTCATCAGCATGTTGATGACACCTTTCCCCATGCCATCAGGTGACCTCACCCAGTGGCCTCATGTAGATGCTAACAGGAACAGAGAAAGAGTCAAACTTTGCAACACGCTGCAGAGGAGGGGCCGTGGGCAAGACTATTCTCCCTCCATCAACACCAACTGGAACCGGCGGTGGAGGAAGGAAAAGAACCAGTGCAACGCAGCCCCACCCACTCCCAACCCCCAAGGGGGTTTGGAAGTGTCCAGAGAGTTACCATGATCAATAGTATTGAAAGCTGCTGAAAGATCAAGGAGACTGAGGATGGATGTACCGCTCCCATCCCACTCCCACTAGAGGTCATCTACAAGCGTTGGACTAAGAAGAGAGAAATATACTTGTTTTTGTTGTGAGAGTCTAGAATAGGACATGGATTTCAATAGAGCTAGACAATTTATTTTAAATATATTAAGACTTTACATGACATCTTAACTAGTTGATATAAGAAAAAAGCAAGAGTGGAGCAGCACCAGGTGTGGAACCAGGTAGTTGGAGGTAGGGAATGAGGCATGGGTTCTAGTAGCACTCAGGAATGCATGCCGGATAAATACATTTATTTCCTCTCCAGCTGGCCAGCTATATATTCCAGGCTCCAAATGTGTGTCCTAAACCATTTTCTCACTTCAGACTGCCAGGCAGCTCCTGAGCAAAGCAACTTCCAAGCAGGCTAGGAGCTTTTTCCTGCAGTCTTTTCAGTCCTCTGGCTCTCCATTCATGGTCACCGTTGCTGTCCTGAACGTGGTGGGTATCCAAGGAAGTCTTAATTGATGTCTGGGGCTGTAGCTGTCCTAGTGCAAGGATTAGTCTTCCCCACTTTTCTGGCTGGATCCTGGCTGTTGAACACTGCCTGTATCCAAAACCTTCCCTGAGAACTTGGTAATTATTCAAACCACCTTTACAAAATCAGGACTTAATGTGATGTCAAAAGCTGTACATGTTGTTTACACATACCACCTTGTAAAGCAGTTTAATTCAACTTTGAATATTATTGGTTATTGGACCTGGTATCTCTTCCTGAACATTCCTTTCCCAGAATTATCTGTTGGGTTGCTGCTTCTGTAAGGAGAAATGCATTCTTTGTTTTGCATCCTGCTTTGTATCCGGAATAGTGCTCTTGTCTAATTTCCAAGCTCAATATTGGCATAGTAAATAATATACTTCCAGCAGAATAATTCCTCTCTTGGACTGATTTCTACATTCAGAGAAGGAAACAGGATCTAGCTGTGCAGAATGGGACAAACAAATCCTGGGTCAGGCTATCAAAATTGGGCTGCAAAATCCAACCGGCCACTGGAGCAAAATAATGCAACCTCTCCCAGTTTTTCTTGCCCTTTACTGGTCATCCTGATTTTTGCAGCCCAGCTCTGTAGTGTAATCCCAAACAAGGAAATATTCAAATTATTGTCCCTTCTCTGTTAATACTGCCATTAAGTGTTTTCCAGCCTTAACTGTTTTGCATGTATCTTCCTTTGGATATTCAGTATATGCCAGTGTTTCTCAACCTTGGCAACTTTCAGACGTGTGGACTTCAGCTCCCAGAATTCCCCAGCCAGCATGGCTGGCTGGGTAATTCTGGGAGTTGAAGTCCACACGTCTGAAAGTTGCCAAGGTTGAGAAACACTGGCATATGCATTCCTGTCCATTGTGCTCTCAGTGTAATATTTATTTATTTGGAACTATTGTCATTCTATCAAAGTTTGAAGGAAAGAAATGTATCCCCCCTCCCCTATTTTGATACATTTTAGCATTCATGTCTTTTTCTTGTTTGCCCTTAGAATGTGCAGACTGGGTGGTGTTTTCTATTTTTTATATTCATAGCAGGTTTTAGAAGTGCTCTGCAGAAATCTTTAATTTCACATTTAGAGCTATAGGGCGGAAGAAACTTTTGAAAGTTACTATTAATTCTGGTTTCTTGATTTTACTCTCTCCTGCTTATAGGGACTTTGGAAAGGCTTTCAGTAACATTGCCTCTTAGAGAGGAATTTTCCCATGAATTAGAGAGGCTGAAAAGGAGTGCTTAAGTATTTCCACCCTGTTACATTTTTGCACATGTTTACCTGCAAGTCTATTCTATCTTTTCATATTAATCTGTGAATTAAAAAAAAGTATAATGCAAATGTTTATTTTAAATATTTTCGAACCTACCTTCTTTCAAAATGTACTTTTTTCCATCCATCCATCCATCCATCCATCCATCCATCCATCCATCCATCCATGTTTATTATCTCTATCTATTTATCATCTGTTTATCTATCTATAGCAGTACATTGCTAGTGGGTATTTGGGAAATATGATCACTGTTCATTAAGTGAGTTCTTGTTAATTTATTTGTATGAGAGACATGGATCTGGTCACTATGGAACAGATGTTCTTAATTTCAATTAAGATTGAAGCCTGCCCATTGTACCAGTTCAGAACCATTTTGACAGTTGGTGTGTCATGTTGTTTTTAACATGAACAATTCAGTGTCAGGCTAATTCAGATTAAGAATCCAAAGTAACTGATTCATCTTTAACATGCTGTCACTTCCATTTAAAATATGTGCATAATTTTCCGTTCAAGAAAATGGGTTGTTGAGCTTCATCTTAGAAATGGATTACAAATGGCAGTCACAAAATCTGAGCAGAAGCTTGTTTTTATGTAAAGGGACACATGATTCTATTAAATTCTCTCTTTCTTTCTAGTGCACTGAATTATAGTCTCTTTAATTCATCATTGATAGATTGATTACAGTATATGTATTCCACGGGAAGCCTCCAGAAATAGGAAAACAAAACTGTGAACTTCTCTTTGTGATTAAGTAGGGCTTTGTTCAATCATTTATTATAGATAAAATCCAACTTTTAGTGCATTTTCCTTGTCATGGATTAAGCAGAGTGTGTGGAGACTTCATTAATAGGTCTATATAGTTTTCTTGGCAATGCTTGGAAGTAGTTGCTGTTGCTTTCTTACATTTTTTTTTTCAAATTCCTATTCATCTCTCAACCAAATATTAACTAAACCCAGCCCTATTTAGTTTCCAGGGCAGGAGGACCACTTCAGCTGCTAAGGCAGCCATTCATTACTGGGACTAATTTATGACAAATGTAATGACAGTGGCTCAGCCCCCCTCTTGACTTTGCATGCAAACAGACCTTGATACTGATTGTGGTTAGTGGAAATGCCAGTGCACTAACCATGTTGGAAAAGCTCAACATTGCAAGGTTGGCTGTGGGGAAAACAAACATGGGCTGTTTTCTGAGGGTTTGGGGAGTGAAAAGGCTGGTGATACGGAGGAGAGCAGAGCTTGTCCTCCCTCCTTGGATAAGTCTGCTGGCCTTGGATGCATCTAACAGATCGGAGGATGATTCCTTCTTGCCAAGTGCAGAACTCCTGTTTTTATGCCTCTGCTCTACTTTCAGCCTGTCTAGTTGGACTCTGTATAAGAAATTAAGAGTATTAACCTTGTTTTTTGCCTCAAGGAACAAAATGTCTCAAGATAGTCTTAGTGATGAAGATGATCTTCTTTCCTTTGATCCTTGTCTTGAATCTCCTGTATACTGGGATATACTGAATTTTCAGTCTGTGGATTTTCCATTTTAGTAAACAGCCATTGATGGACATTTCCACCATCTGATTGATTTGTATGACTATTTAGATTAGGAAAATGGTCCTGATTCACAAAGCTGGTGATGGATCCTGATCTGTTCATCCACACTGGGGTGTTGCTTGCTCAGCTTGAGGCCTGTGCTGGACTTTATATGACAAAACTGAGGGATGCACTCCAAAAATAGGTGCCTTGGCAGGTAGGCGTAGGAGTTTTAAGAGGTGAAATGGGTGTCTTAAGCACCTACAAGGATGAGGCATCAATTTTGTCCCTGATCCTTCTCCCAAACTCTCTTGCCACACTTTGGACACTTCAGTCAACATGCTTCTCCAAGGCACCACTACTGTGATAATTAAAAAAGTGAATGTTTTCTTTAGCATCAGCTTAATTAGTCATAAAGATTACTAGTGCATTTCACATGTCATCTTCTCTCCCTCCCCCATCCTTTTATTCTTTTTCTAAATAAGCTTTAAAGGCTTTTTAAAGGTCATCTAATAGGGCTTGGTTTTTCTAAGCATTATGGATATCCTTTGAGCAAAGCATATTTTTTGAATAGCGATATACGTAATTAATTAAGTTCTGCCCCAACTGATACTCTCCAGATGTGTTAAGAACATAAGACTAGTCCTGCTGTATCAGGACAAAGCACGGTCTAGTCTAGCATTTTGTTTTTCACAGCGGCCAACCAGATGCCTCTGAGATGTGCACCTGCAGGAGATGGCAACATACCTGTCTCTTGCAATTGTTCTCCTACAACTAGCATTTGGACACATGCTGCCTCCAGCCTGAACATTGAGTGCTAAACTACAATTTCTGTATTGTACTTTCACAATCAATGAGGCCATGGGGACAATGTGGTCATTAGGACAATGAGACCAGTAGTCCCACATATTGGAAGGGCACAGCGAAAGACAAGAAGGGTTGATTAAGTGTCTTCCCTTCAGGGAGAAGGGAATGGGGAATATCTGAATACAGTGATCAGTCCCACAATAATTGTAATATAAACAAGATGAGCGCTTTTTAAGTAAAAGCCAGTCATTCTCTCTCTCAGCCCAACTTACCTCACAGGCTTGTTATTGTGGACAAAATAGGAGGAGGAAGGAGTATTAGGTATGTTTGCTGCTTTATTTATAAAAATAATAAAGGTGGGATAAAAAAATCTAAAAAACCCCTTACATTAGAAAAACCTATTTATGTTAAGTAAATAAGATAAACTGGTTATCAGTAGTTCCCATCAAGTTCTAGATTAGGAGTAGCACATTGGTTCTTCTTTGCCTCTAATTTATATCTGCAAGGACGTTTGCTTGATCCCCCATGACCTGATTGCCCAATATTTGATGAATTAGAACTAGACAAAATGCTGATCATGTATTTAAATCTAAATTTACTTCAATCATGAAGAAACATGGAGATGTAATCTAAACTTTTAAAGCAACGGGAGTACATATGGGATAGAACTGGCTTCTTACCTAGTTTATAGAATATGGGTGAGCAACTATTTGATAGCTAGGGGGCATTTTGCTGTCAAATTTTGGTAGTAATATCTTGGGGGGCATGAGGTGGTCTTGGTTACCCACTGTTGCCATACACTTTCAGCATGAAATCTGTACTGAGCTTTTCCATGTGTGCAATTAGATTCTGGAAATTTTCTGATTGCGTGTGCAAAGCCTTCTGTTAGGCTTGTGAAGGTTGGAGACATGCTTGTGGGGGAGATCCACCAACTGTTCTCTTTATATGTTCAATGTGTGAGAGAAGAAATGTCTGAACAAGGTTTCAGTAGTCACACTACAGATTGTGTCTGATGCATTGTGTCTGTAAACATGGGATCATCATTAATGAATCCTATGAAAGAACAATGCTCTTATTGCATGCATCCTCAACATGTCATAATTTCAGTAATGTTGGAGGTATAGGTAGCTATGGATGTTTATGCGTGTTGTGATTTTCTTCTTATAAGTAGAAGCATATGTCCTGTGTTCATTCATCAAAATAACAGAACCAAATAGCATGGATTCAGTGCTGAGAAAAATGGAAGTCCATGGCTCTTTTTTTATTCCAGACTGGAATTTCACAAAGATACTATATATATATATTTTTAATCAATTATTCTACATGGGAAACAGGGTGCAAAATAGGCTCAGAAACCCAGTTTGGTGGTCCAGAGGAATGCAGAGATAACCTTGAAGAAGTTACACAGGAACAGTTAAGCAAAAGAAGAGACAACTCAGTCTTGGGAGAGAAGGTGTGAGAAAAAAACCCACTCTAAATAACCCCGCTTTGAATCTGTTTAGTATAAGAGGGGCAGAGGTAAAGTAACATTTGTGTAATCCTTGCACTATCTGTATCTTGACCTGGCCTACCTGGAAGGCCTGGGGGTGGCCCTATTCAAGTTGTTGCAGAGATATGATTTGTGGAAGCTCTATGTCTGTTACCTGTTTGGATGTGCTTCATCACACAGTCATTGCTTTTTCTGAAGCAACAGCCAGATCTGTTTATTGTTCTACAATCTGTTCATTGTTAGCTCATGGGCCAGATTAGTTTTGGTGTGGAATGCTGAGGGCCGCACTCCAAGTATGGTTGATAGGACCCATGAGATGGGCTTCATGTTTCAAAGAGGTGAAATGGGTGCCTTAAACATAAGTAAGGCTATTTTGTCCTTTACGTTCCTATTAACACTTTTAGCCCTGCCCATTCTGGAGGTGCTCTGTGGTCTGCAAAGAGAATGGTGGGCTTCCAGACCAGACTTTTCTGCATCCTTACCCTTTGTGTTCCTACAGACAATTGTGTAGGTACTATTAACTATTTGAACTGGACTGATTTTAAGAATCATTCTTATAGCTCCTCCACCTTCTTCCTGTTGCAACTTAAGTTGGTGTCCTGCCCCCCACTTATCCAGAAATACCCTAAGCATGATAAAGTATGCTGCTTTACTGTATAATCCTTTTTTTCAGAGGTTTTCTTGATCTTACTGGCACTTTCCCTCCTGTTAATATGGTCAGCCAAGTCCTTGCAGATCTTTTAGATACTCTCCTATCCTTTTGTTATAGATCACGCAATCTGGGTCTGATAATGATTGAAGTCCAACACCTTCTGAAGGGCACCCAGTTGGTTATCACTGTTGTACATCAGAGATGGATCCAGCCTTTCAGAAGGTGGCAGCCCGTAACATTCGCAGTGTGAAAAACATCCAGAATTTAATGAGAGAGCACACAACAGTGCCTTTTGACAGTTGAGGAAAGCTGCAACGCTTTGCCTTGACATCATACCTAGAAGGAAGGAGACATGGCTAATGGGTGTTTTTTTTATGTAGAGAGAGTTATGGCACTCTGCTAATCTGTCCTGTTCTTCAGCTGCTGGAGGGGATTATTAGTGCTGTCATGAATTTCCATATGGTTTGGGTTTTGGTGTAAAAATTGGTGTTTGGGTTAAAGGAGAGCAAGAGGCATTTCTCCTTCCAGTTTAGACATTTTCTGTATTTCCTCCTACCTGTTCATGAGCACTGTTTCCATTTGCTACAGCCTTAGCATTGTCTTCCTACCTGAAAGGGCTCTCTCATTGCATGCAGTATTGAGGTTACTTTGATGTTATATAGTCAACTCAAGATCAAGCGTGGCTCCCTCTGATTGCCAGCAATTTTTGGTCACAGGGTTGAAAGAAGAATTGTATCTCTACCAGCTGTCTTGCCCAACTGTTGTCCTTGTTAGCTAGTGGTGCTTTGTAAGACTTTCTTCCTTCTTGACCCTTAGGCTTGCAAAGATAGTTTGGGGACAAAATGTTATCATTTGAGGCAAAATGGGAGTGGAGGTATGTACTCAAGAGGCAGAAGTCATCAATCTGCACTGCATGGCTTTCAAGGGAATATGCATTTAAAAGCCCAGCTGAGTGTATATCAACCTCCATGTTACAAATAGTCCATGCTCTATAATGTAGAGCTAGGATCTCAATGGGTCTGATAGTATGATGCACTTTAGTGGGTCTTGAAGAGGTGGGAGAACATGTGCAAATTCCAAAATGCCATAAATTGACCCAGCAAATTAACTCAGAGGAGTTAATTTAACCCCAGATCCAACCTTGACTAATTCTCAATCAGCTAACTCCCTTTAATTGACCATGAGAGTTAGTTATCAAGAGCTATTCACCATGCATCCATGACTGAAACATCTGGTAAGCTGTCTTCCAATGTCCATGTTCAAGATAAAGTCCTAGAGAGGCCCCACAAAACTGGAATTCCTGTAGACGTGTTGTCTCTGTTTTGATTCCCACATCCCTGGCAGCCACATGGAAAGAAAAAGAGGCTGAACTAGGTGGTGGCGCATATGCCCTTGGGAGCACTCTGTAGTGGCACCAACCTAGTTGTATCACTACAGACTTACTATTTATTTTTCTCCCTTTCAGAAAGGGCAAAAAAGGCAGGAGGTGAGGAGGGAAATGACAGCTTCCCAACCTTGTTTGTGGTGGCCAAGAGGACTAAAAACATGCTGCTGGCCAGGATCATGGCTGCCAGCACACAACATTCAGTGCATTGACTTGGGGAGGCAATCATTTGTATAGTTGTGTCATGCAAACCAGTCTTTGGGTTGATGAATAGTATATTAATTCAATTGTTTCAAAGTAAAAGGAGAAGGAGGCTAAAGAACATTTTGTCCAGGCTGAGAGGCTAAGCAGGGTCAGGCCTCATTAGTACATCGATATGAAACTCCAGGGAACATTAGGGCTAAAGGCTGCACTGGGTGGTAAAAAAAATTCCTGGGAGAAAGCAGGGATCAATCGTGTCTGTATTACTGTAAGGAAGATATATGAATGTGTTCATAAAGTTACTAACTCCCTTTGAAGGAGGCTTTCCATCAAGGGAGGAAGAGGTCAAATAAATCAGGATGGCAACTTTGATTGCACGGTCATGGCTGCCATCTTGATGGCATTTTTTAATTCCCCCCTATGGGGAAGCCTGCTTTCCACATTTACAGACAATAATTAGGTTAAATACAGAAGAGTGAAGGAAGATGAGTAAATCCCATTGCACTTGGCAGGCAAAACAAACTGGAACAACAGGGCACAAATGAATCATGGCAGTTAGAAATAGAGTGATTTGACTCCATCCACTCGCACTGAGCGGTTGATGGATGAAGACTAAATGAATCACCACCACACATTTTATGAAAGGATTATGTCTAATATAACTCACATAGGGAATTATTCCAGCAAAATAGGTAGTGATCACTGTCTTTTCTGAATAATTCTGCATCTCCATCATTTCCATTCCACAGTTTCTCCAAGAACCTTCAACCTGACCTGTGAACATGTTCTCTTCCTGATATCTTGAAACTCTAAAAATAGTGTGACAGTGACTAGACCCCACTGGGGGGAGGCAGGAAAGAATTAGAAGATTGCGTATGGGTGTGGGGGTGTGAAGCAAGAGTTTCTGCTAGTGAGGGAACACATCACCCACAAGCTCTGCAGAGTTGTCTCACTTCCAATGAAAAGACCACCTTTGCTACCTTTTCAGATAAACTTCAGCAAAGCCACCAGTTCATCAACTTGTTTCTTTGACAAAGGCAACATTAAGAGATTGAATGGGTCTAAAGCTGATTCTGAAATGGTTCCAAGACCTTAGTGTGGAAGTGCTCTTCATTTTGAAGAATCACCATGATAAGATTAACATTGCCATGGTGCTCAGTACCTCATACAATATACAGTGGGGCAAAAAAGTATTTAGTCAGCCACCAATTGTGCAAGTTCTCCCACTTAAAAAGATGAGAGAGGCCTGTAATTTTCATCATAGGTATACCTCAGCTATGAGAGACAAAATGGAGAAAAAAATCCAGAAAATCACATTGTCTGATTTTTAAAGAATTTATTTGCAAATCATGGTGGAAAATAAGTATTTGATCAATATCAAAAGTTCATCTCAATACTTTGTTATATATCCTTTGTTGGCAATGACAGAGGTCAAACGTTTTCTGTAAGTCTTCTCAAGGTTTTCACACACTGTTGCTGGTATTTTGGCCCATTCCTCCATGCAGATCTCCTCTAGAGCAGTGATGTTTTGGGGCTGTCGCTGGGCAACACGGACTTTCAACTCCCTCCAAAGGTTTTCCATGGGGTTGAGATCTGGAGACTTCTTACGAAGCCACTCCTTCGTTGCCCAGGCAGTGTGTTTGGGATCATTGTCATGCTGAAAGACCCAGCCACGTTTCATCTTCAATGCCCTTGCTGATGGAAGGAGGTGTTCACTCAAAATCTCACGATACATGGCCCCATTCATTCTTTCCTTTACACAGATCAGTCGTCCTGGTCCCTTTGCAGAAAAACAGCCCCAAAGCATGATGTTTCCACCCCCATGCTTCACAGTAGGTATGGTGTTCTTTGGATGCAACTCAGCATTCTCTCTCCTCCAAACACGACGAGTTGAGTTTAGACCAAAACGTTCTACTTTGGTTTCATCTGACCATATGACATTCTCCCAATCCTCTTCTGGATCATCCAAATGCTCTCTAGCAAACTTCAGACAGGCCCGGACATGTACTGGCTTAAGCAGGGGGACACGTCTGGCACTGCAGGATTTGAGCCCCTGGAGGCATAGTGTGTTACTGATGGTAGCCTTTGTTACTTTGGTCCCAGCTCTCTGCAGGTCATTCACTAGGTCCCCCCGTGTGGTTCTGGGATTTTTTCTCACCATTTTTGTGATCATTTTGACCCCACAGGGTGAGATCTTGCGTGGAGCCCCAGATCGAGGGAGATTATCAGTGGTCTTGTATGTCTTCCATTTCCTAATTATTGCTCCCACAGTTGATTTCTTCACACCAAGCTGCTTGCCTATTGCAGATTCAGTCTTCCCAGCCTGGTGCAGGTCTACAATTTTGTTTCTGGTGTCCTTCAACAGCTCTTTGGTCTTGGCCATAGTAGAGTTTACAGTGTGACTATTTGAGGTTGTGGACAGGTGTCTTTTATACTGATAACAAGGTCAAACAGGTGCCATTACTACAGGTAACAAGTGGAGGACAGAGGAGCCTCTTAAAGAAGTAGTTACAGGTCTGTGAGAGCCAGACATCTTGGTTGTTTGTAGGTGACCAAATACTTATTTTCCACCATGATTTGCAAATAAATTCTTTAAAAATCAGACAATGTGATTTTCTGGATTTTTCCCTCCATTTTGTCTCTCATAGTTGAGGTATACCTATGATGAAAATTACAGGCCTCTCTCATCTTTTTAAGTGGGAGAACTTGCACAATTGGTGGCTGACTAAATACTTTTTTGCCCCACTGTATTTATGCCTTCTTGCTTGAGAAGTCTTACAACATTCTTAACTATGTCTGTTTGTTGGAAAACAGATGCCTTTTCATTATCAGGATGGAAGAAGGCAAAGGTCAAAGAAAACTGTAGAATGAAACAATTACACATTTATTTTTTGCCTTCTTTGCCATGTTACTATTAACCTTTGCAGATGAACCTTATGAAATTGATTATGGTAGGCTCTCTGGAATACTTGGAAAATATAAATTTACAGATAGATAGATAGGTATGTAGATAGATAGATAGAACACACATTCTTTCTCTCCTTCCCTCCCTCCTTCTGTCTTTCTCTCTGTGTCTTTCTCTCTTCTCTCTCTCATTCTCTCTCTCTCTCTCTCTCACATACACACACACACACACACACACACACACACAGAAAGATATATAACAGGCTAAGCAATAGGTCGATTTTTAATAGAGATATTCACCTTGTGACCCTGACATAAAACCTCAATCTTACTGCAGGGTTTAGATAAAGTCAAAAGCTTGATGGTTGCAACCCAGATTTGGGTCATATCTTTTGATGGCCTATGAAAAGAATGATAAGACAATTATACAGTTTCTGCCAAAGCCTTTTGGCGATCTGTTCCTCTTTTCTCCCACTGGTACAAACTTCACCATTGATGCACTACCAGAATCTAAACCGAGCCCCAGAGCTGCTGACTCAAGAATAACAAGTGTTAGTATTGACTTGTTAAAAGCAGCAGCAGTGTTAGATTATGTTGTTGTAGCAGAAACAGCAGCAGTTAAATAGGTGTCTATAGTCCTTGGCCATCTCTCTGGAAGCTCTTAACAAGGTCGTGTTGTGGCTGAATCTCATAAATCTAATCTTACCTAAACAAAAAGCTTTCACTGATTGATCTTGGGAGCTAATTTGATCCTGGGCAGATGAACGTTTTTCTTAGTTTTGCTAGGAATATAGAACAATGTATGAAAGACTGCAGTCATGTTAGAAGGGGTTACTGCAGATCAGCTTTATTTATTGGATTTAAGCCTGCTGCCATATTTTGTGGCACTTGGCAGTTCATAAAATAAGAATAAAACAATAATAAAATGTCCAAGAAAAATGCAATTTAATATGAAATTAGTTTAAAATCAAAAACAAATCACACTTCTGTAATAGTGTCCCAGTTCACCCCAAAGCCCACTGGAATACCTCAGGCTTAATAAGCTTCTGGAAACCTATTAAGAATGGAGCTAGTCTCCCCTCCAGGAAAGGCCATTCCAGGGAACCAGGCCATCAAGGAGAAATGCCTCCTGAATCCCTCACTTCCCGGAGTACCACCAGCAGGTTCTCCTATGCCTTATAGAGGATGTATCTGGTTGGAGGCGGTGGTCCCAAAGATACTCAAGTATCAAACCACAAAGCATTTTTGAACTCCCATGCAAGCAGTGTTCTAGACTGGTGGGGATGGGGTGGCAAAGCTCCTGTGTTGGAAGAACCACATCTTGATGGACTCAGATTGGCCATAATAGGAGTTGGTGCCTTTTCTTTTTCAACATATCCCCTTTCACTCCCTGTCTGCGAGCAGTTACTCTGTCTTCAAAAGTCCCTTGGACATATCTCTACTTTGACAAACTGGACACACTAATAGATATTGAAGTACACCATCTTTTCGGGTCCTAAAATATTTAAACCTTTCTCTAAGTATTTTTTTCCTCTTTTTTACAAAGGCACAAATCTGTTACAAAAATAATGTCAACAAATTAAACAAAATTAGATTATCATGATACAACCTTCACACATTCAAATCGCTAGTGCAGTTGTACAACAAGGGTTGTAAAATGATTGCTTGTCAGGTCAGTCTAAACCCCACAATTATCAGGACCAACAGACTTTCCATTTTGACTAGCTGAAGGGGCTTCAGCCTGAACTCTCCTTTCATATCCTTCCTAATCTAATCTTTAATAGTCCATGCTTCATGTTTGGCAGATAATTATGAACAGATAACCTGAAACACCATCGCCTCTTCCAAATCAAACACCTTTAGAAACTTCTAAGGTAGATTTGCATAGATAAAAGCAGACTCCCTGGATCCAGATTATCTGTGCAGGCATTGGCGCCCTAGTGAAATCCAAGAATCAAACAACAAATTTATGGCTTTGAACACCCTTCACTTCATGGTCCTTCATGTGTCCAGTGACTTGGTGTTAATGTAAGAAGATAGGATGTTTTCTATTGCTTTGTTTTTGAGCCTTTTTCTCAATGCCGTTTTGTTGCATTTGGTCACATAAGGCAATGATTTTTCTTGGAGATTTTCTATGTTTCATTAAACTGCATGCAGTGCTTCCTTTTGTCACTTCCATGGATGCAGCAAGTCTTAGAAGTTTGCCCCCTCTGAGAAGTTAGCAATCCAGTATTGTGTGCACAGATGCTGTTCCTTCATATTGGAGATCAATGCCTCATAATGTAACCATGTTGGAGCCAAAATAAAGCTGCTGTTGTTTTTTTTAATTTCTTGCAGGCAGAGTACCATTTTGAATACACGGAATGTGATAGCAGCGGATCCAGATGGAGAGTAGCAGTCCCAAATCCAGGAGCTGAGTGCTCGGGTTTGCCTGATCCTGTCAAGGGGAAGGAATGCAGTATGTATTTATATTTTGTTGCTACAAATCTCATAGAGACCTTGCCAGTGCTTAATGGTTCTGCTTGTGTGTTAAGGTTCATGTAAAAATGAAAATACAAAGCCAAATTTAGAAATGAGGCAAGATTTACAAGGGGGTCATGGTATAGGATGGATGATGGGAACTATGATTCAGTATATTTAGAGGGATGTTGGAAGACCTGAAGAGTCAGGCTGGGGACAGAACATCCTGATGAAAATCTGTCTATAGTGATAATTATCACATCTAGAGGGAACCACCATGTTGAAGACTTCCCTAATTAGCCAGATGTCTTGATGATAAAGTTCCAAAAAGCATTTTGGGACTGAAACATTTTAACCACAAAATCTTCCATTCTGATGGAACCTTCTGACCTTGTACATAGTGGTCTGACTTCAAAACCAGCCCTTTGGATAGCTGGATAGCTGAAAAATTGCTGTCTCCCCATATGAACTGTCTCCTTATTTAGAATCTGAGGTTGGGGAAGCAATTAGTGGAGGCTGGGTCTTCTCAGTGGTGGCCCCTAAATATGGTATCTCTTCCCTAAGTATATGTGTTTGGAGCCCTACATGTTTCCTTTATTATGGGTCCTGTTTCTCAGATTTCTCTCAGGATTTTGATCTATTTCCTCTTTTATTAATCGCTTCTCAGTTATAAATTTATTGTTTTTATTGGGCTGCCTGTTGCCGGTTGTTACTGGAGTGTTTGTTTCATGCTGGTCTGTTATTTTACTTTACTGTTAACCACCTTGATATTTTAAGTAAAAAGTGAAAGAATATAAATTTGAAAATATGTGCCCAGTGTGGTTTTTCTACCAGCGCAAGAGGAAAATGTAATTTCTTTTTATGTACTTATGTATTGCTAATATTTTAGTAGAGCAAAAGCATTCGTGGCTAATGAGGCTTAACAGTTTTGCTCTGTGTTTTCCTGGCGCAGTCTGGTCATAATTTAGCATGAAATTGTCAACCCTATTCTCACGCTAAAATGCTTGTTCTTTTTTGGATAGATGGGCAATGTATCCTCTTTGTGTTTATTCTAGACCTGTTGAATTGACAAAATTTGCCCAAGCAGACTAGTATTAATGTTTCATTTAAGGTTCTCTGCTATAATTCCATAAACAGTAAGGAGCCACAAGGCTAATAAGATTATTTCTGGAACAATCAAGGAGCTCCACTGAGTCCTTCACAGAGAAGAACTTAAGAATAGCCCTGCTGGATTGGGCTAAGATCTACCTTAGTCCAGTATTTTGTTTCTCATATTGGACAATCAGATCCCTCCGGCAGGATTGTAAACAGGGGATTAAGATGTATCTCTCTCCTGCCACTATTTCCTTGCAAATAAATTATTCCTGTAGAGGAAATAATACTTTGCATGAATAAAGTGATTTGGGAACAGGACAGCACTGCTCGCCATGTAATAAAATCCTGCTTTGGAGAATACCCCCCGGTCTGATCTACCTATTGGCTACCATGAAGCTGCATTAGCCAATGTCCTGCTTGAAAACCCAATCAGCCCAGCCTATACATTAGATAACACAGAGCTGTCCTATCCGGTGAGTGAACCTGTTCTCCATCTTCTTAGTCCAGTCTGCCTCTTGGCTAATGTGGAACTGCATTTGCTAATGAGTATAGTTCACTCAGACCCCCCATTAGCTTGATCTACCCACCTTGAGATAATTTGCCTGTAGTTTGCCTCCACCCGAGGCCCCTCCTTACTTTTCTGCGTGCAATGCCACCCCCTTAAGTCACCTCTGCCTACAGCGTCAATTCCTTTTAATTCTTACCCACTTAGTCCTCCAAGAAAAGGAGCTAGAGAAAAAGAATGTTTGAGAAAGCAAGCCTCTCTATTAGATAACTTGGAAGCAGGTGGCTTGCTTCATGCCTATGCTATCTGCTTGGCCATTGGCAAGGACTCACTGATGTGACAAAACATTTCCAATACTGTCCTGGCACAAGGGTTTATGGGCCTCAATTACTTCCTAGATGTATTTGAAAATGTTGATTTTTGACCCAGTGCCCCTGGAGATACTAGTAAGATTTGACTGGATTAATGGCTGACTGGACTAAGTATGTAAAGAAAGCAGTCAGCTTGATGTTGTTAGATGGTGAATAAAATAGTTAAGATTTTCATTTTGTAGCAGAATGGGGAATACAATCTTGAAAGCTCGAGGAATAGATGAATAAATAAACATTGTTCAGGGTGGACATTCTGCTGATTGTCATTTCATGTGACCAAAGTAAGTCATGATACCCCATACTTTTCATAATTCATATAGGTTACAGAATTCTACTTTTTAGAACATTGTATATTGAAAAGACTTAGTTATAGTGGTGATAGATGCACTGCTGGAAAACCTGAAAGACCAGGTTGGGGACAGATCATCATGAAGAAAAGCTATGTGGTCACTAAGAGTCGATAATGACTTGATGGCACATAATCAATCAATCAATACTGAAAACAGATTCCAAGTTTATCTTCTATGAAATTGCCAGCAACACCCTTTTGGGCAAAGCTGAAGCTGATTGGAAGTTTTGAGAGTTTGTTTTTTAGGGAGAAGAGAAATAACATGAGATAAGCTTTCATGAAAGGCAGCTTAGCAACCACTGTCAGGTGTACCTCTGATGCAAACCCAACTGGGAGCAAGGTGTGTATTCTTGGTCTCCCCAGACAGCCATCAGAAATCCAGAAGGTATATTCACCACACCATGCTAACCAAATGTGTTGCCCAACTAATTGCAGTGTGAGAAGTCTTGTTGATGGTCTGAGAGAATAACAAATTCAGTTGTAAATCAAGTCTTCCAGCTGTCCCAGATTTCAAAAGTGATTCTTTTGCTATTAGCTGCAATCGGCTGCCGATTAAACCAGGCAAACAGCTGGCATTTTCAGAGCTATTTCTCCTCATGGACTTGTCTGATATTAAGGGAACAAAGAAACTGCTGTGGAATATGGAAAGAGTAGGCTAAGGGATCAAAGGATCAAAGAAACAGCAGAGAACTTTGCCTTTATCAATGACCTAATGCCAGCCTAGGTTCTAATTCACTGCATGTTCAGGTGAATATAACATTTTTTCTGTTCTTGTCTCCTGCAAGTCAGGAATGAGTACCTGCTTAGAAGGATGTGTGCGTCATGGTCAAACCTGAAAGTCAAGTTTGGTCAGAATGTACACATATAAATTCTCCATTCCTAGGTAGTTCCTTTTGCTATGAGCCACAGGTTCCTCATAGATAAATATCATAAAGAAAAGAACATTGCACAAATTGCATGTTCTCTTGTAGATGAATTATGAACAGAAGATGACCCAAAGCATATTGATTGGAGTCTTCATTCCTTCTTTTCTAAGGCACCTGCAGTGTTAGGACATAAGGAATAAATTCTGGATAATCATACTAAATGATGTTCTTTGTGTAAGGTTTGTAGACCTGAATCTCAGAAAATTCAAAACCAGGAATTCGGGCAGAGGCTCTTAAAAAGAAAACAGCTCTTTAATCGGCCGAGTGAACAGCTGGGTGGGCAGCAACCCAAAACACGGGCAGCGAAAGTTCTGGGCAGCTCCACACCAACAAGATTCCAAACCCAGTTTTTATAGCATTGCAAGGACAATAGATTGCAACTAATAAGGCAGTTTAAGGCAGTTTGAACCAGTGTCCCCCCTTTACCCTCAAGACCTTTTCCCTGCGCTCTTCCCCCTCGAGGTCTTGTGTACATGTCCTTCAGGCAGTTTCTTCCTAGCGCAAGCAAAATACAGAGGCGAGATAGCAAGAGCCAGGCTAAGAAAATCCGCCCCCCTTCATTTGTTTTGAGTTGTGAGAAGCAAACCATCTTTTGGATAAAACAGCTACAGGGACCACATAACTCTAGCCTCATTTTATGACCCCTCTCTGGTTGCCTTGACTGATTTTGTGATTTGAAGTTCACAACTTCAGCTGCACAACCTCAGCATGGAAAAATAAGTCAAAGCACCTTTTTTTCTTAAAAAAAAAAAAACTCAGCAGAAAATTCCTGCCCTATTCCTTCTAATGAATTCGCTGCATTACCATTTCACTTTCTGTGGCTCTTGAAATAAGAATAGAACATGAAGTCTGGACCAGCCCCCCTTCCCCAACCAACCACTCCTCCCACGGCTAAAACATGAATATCTCTGAATGTAAAGATGGGTGGGCAGGTATATGGGATAATTTAGCGCAATTCTCCAAATTGCTGCTACCCTTTTTGTAAGCAAATTGTGCAATCAATGCTTTTAAGGAACGTTGTTAGAACTTCTGGTGAATGACTGCCCTTTGCCATTAATCATTTGTAAATGTTTTCCTTCTCAGCTTTTTCTTGTGCTTCTGGTGAATATCTAGAAATGAAGAACCAGGTTTGCAGTAAATGTGCCGAAGGGACTTATTCGTTGGGAAGCGGAATCAAATTTGATGAATGGGATGACCTGCCTGCAGGATTCTCGAATGTAGCAACGTACATGGATACTGCTGTTGGCTCAGCTGAGAGTAAAGCAGATAGCTGTGCCAAGTAAGAATCTTATGGAATTTCCAGCGTCCAGGACTTTATTAAGAAATAACCCCCTCTCTCCTTATATATGTCAGGGCTCCAATAGTAACAGGAAGATTCCAGTTAGAGAATCTAAAGAGGTACCCACCTGCAATGATTTGGACTAGGTTTAGAGCAGTGTTTCTCAATCTTGCAACTTTAAGATGTGTGGACTTCAAGTCCCAGAATTCAAGTCCCAGAATTCTGGGACTTCAAGTCCACACATCTTAAAGTTGTCAAGGTTGAGAAACACTGGTTTAGAGTTAAGAAGGCCAAGATCTCTTCCTAGAGATCAGTGCTTTAAAAGGGCATGAGGATTTACAGATAGTCCCTGGGTTAAGAATGCCTGGTTTATATACGACCCACAGTTAATATTACAAAATCGTTGAACGTAAGGGTCGGAAAAAATCTTGGAAACTAGCTGGTCCAATCTCTGCCCACTGCAGGAATTTACTGTTGCAGCATTCCTGACTGATGTTCATCATCCAGCCTTTATTTAAACACCTCTAGCAAAGGCAAGGCCAACATCTCCCACTGTGGTCTGTTCCATTATTGAAAGGATTTTCCCTGATATCCAGATGAAATCTATTCCCTTGTATTTAAGTCCTATTATTTCTTGTCCTATCTTTTAGAATGGTTTGTGAACGATTTTGCCCTGTCCTCTGCTTAGGTATTTGAAGGCACCATTTTTTTTCACATCAAATATATGAAATGCCTCCAAGTGTTCTTCTTATCTTATACTGCACTTATCTCTTATAGTGCATCCACTTATCTCTGGATACTAATGTTGATGCTTCTTTATTCCTTAGGAAATTCCAAATGGGTTTTCAAATACATGAACCTGGTGCCTCCAGATGTTCTTACTAGTACCAATAATGAGAATTACAGATTTATTTGGAAGATCCTGGGTTGGGGAGGGCATTCTAGATGGAGAATGAAATGCAATAGCATCTGGAAAGGGGGAGCAACTGATGTGTGCATCATGACAACATCATGGAAATGACATGAATGATGCAGAAATGCAATTCAAGTCATTTGGGTGATGATGTCATGATGCAGGGAATGTCATTTAGAGGTCATCGTGGCCCCTACTAGGTACCTGGGTTCAGTGTTTTTATATTATTCACTGGCTCTCATCTGATGTACTGACCAAAAAGAACAGAGATATTGATGTTGAGAAAAAGGATCTTAGCATGATATGGCCTTCTTCATGGAGCTAAAATTCACACTTAAATATCTGACCTCTGGCTTAAGTGGTTTAAACTTAATTTTTCAGATCTAAGGCCAGTTTTGGAATCCAATGTAATCAATCTGTCATCATTTTTTTAAGCTAAATTTTGCAGGAAAGGTCATTTGACAAATGCCTATTATTTTGAGACAGCCTGAGAAGAATTGAAAGCATTCTTGTAGTCTTCAGATAGATCAGTGAATATAAATTGTATCATTACTGAATATACTGTAAATTGTACCCAACCTGAAAAGAAAATAGATTCATGAAATAGGTTTTATATTGACTTCTTTAAAAAATGAACCCTCCTCCCTAATTCTAGCATTTTATTAAACAGGATATAAGTTCAAGATTCCTCATACATATGAACTCAAGATGCCTAGCTGGTAAAATAAGGGTTGTTTCTCTTTGTATTTGTCCAGATCTTCGTGGACTCCTCGTGGAAATTACATTGAGTCAAACAGGGATGACTGCACTGTCTCTTTAATCTACACTGTCCATCTGAAGAAGTCTGGTTCTGTCATCTTTGAATATCAGTATATTGACAACAACATCTTCTTTGAATTTTTCGTAAGGGAAATTTGTGCACTAAATCGACCTTAGGGTCAATTGAAATTGAGACATGATATCCTGAAAAGAGCCTATGGAGGATAATTTTGAGACAGTTTATTGGCATTCTCAACGACATTTTGTTTAGGGCATACGAAAAGATTATTCTTCCATATGAGACAGACTCCTTATTTGACCCAGAGCTGCCTGATCTGATTTGTAGCAATCCTCCAAGAGCTCTGAAGCTTTGATGCCTACCAAATATGCTTTACTAACTGAAAGCTTGCTCACTTAACGACTAATCTAATTTGTAACCTGTTAAGGCAAACATTTTAGACATCAGCTGTTTTGGGATAAATTCACATGGTTTTATGTGCTCTAGTTGATGTCTCTGGCTTGGTTCCTCTTTTACCTCATGGTCAAGTTGAGATGGTTTAGGGGTTCTGGTTGCAGGAATTGCCACTTCCATATGGGACAGTGGTAACAGTAACAAGCTTGCCATAAAGATAAAGACTCCCCTGAAATGAGGCTGAGTCCCAGTGACTACGTGGACCTGTCTAAGCCATTTTCCTGGCAACAATATGGAAGTGATTTGCCATTGTGTTTTTTTTCCCCATGGTCTTGGAATTTCCAGTAAGATCAGTATGTCACCATGTAAACCTATTGAAGTTCAGAAGGGAGGCTGACTAGATCTGTGAGCATTTGACTCAGCTGGATGAAAATGGTCCACCAGTTGATTGGAAAAAGCAGTGCAGTTGTTGGATCAAGACTTTTGCTTGCTTGATTGGTAATTGCAGAACACTGTCTGTGTTCACCAGAATTTTCACACAGTTCATGGAATCATTTGGGGTACAGGTTTGTTTTTGCTTAGCAAAAACCAGCTGGTACATCTTCAGTCCAAATAGTATAGCTCCTGGCTGTGTATCAGGGATCCAGACCCCAGACCCAGGGCATCATTTTTAGTCTTGCTGCAGGCCATGTGACTATCTGCCCTCTGCCTTGCTGAGCTTGGCAGCTCCTTTGGTCTGAAGTCACTTCTACCCAGCCCTTGCTAGCCTCATCCTTGGTACCCCTTGCGTTATCTTTACAACATTGGGAAGTGTCTCTGAGATGTTCTTCTAGCTGCCCAATGCAACTAGCATCTCTACCCTCATACCTTTCCCTTAGGATGGTTGCTTTTCACAGTGATGGAAAATGTTGAACCCTGACCAACCAGTGCACTGGAGGGCCGGCAAAGTTACCCCTCCACTAGATGGTGGAAGATGAAGGGATGAAGGCAAGGCATGGTAGATCTTGCCATCCAGAGGGAGAGAGGACATTCCAGGAGGCAGGATAAGATAGGCATTCTCATAGTGAGAAACCTCCTGCTCTGCAGCTCCAGAGGAGATGTGGTGAGATCGTCTTTCTTCTGTAGCAAGAAACAAGCCATCAGATCGCTGGCTCAGCTTCCCAAGCCCTACAACATTGTAAAGTACAGAAAGGCAATACCGATCTTAAGTCAATGTCCGGAGGAGACAAACAAGGGCTTGTTTCATCCTTTCTAAAACCTTGCTCCCTGGACAATCCATGTTTCTCTTTTTGCTCAGTCATGTAAAATCCAGGTTGAGGTTTCCATGCATCAGAAAAGTATTGAGTGCCTGGAATTCTCACTTCTCTCCTGTGTCCCAGACAAAATGGTGTGGATGGCTGAATGAACAGAGACACGGCCCTTGAGATGGCTCAACCAAAGCAGAAGTGCTTGGTCTCACCTCCTCCTCTCTTTTGTGCGAGGAATGAATCATTGCCCTTGCTATCTCTGATCACCAAAGGGTTGCTGTCACATTGAGTGTTCAGCCTTAATTAACATTTGCGGAATGTTTGGAGACACTGAAGGGACACAGGCAGGAGGTTCTCTAATGGCTCATAACATGGCAAAATGTTCCTGCCAGCTCAAGGCCGCTTCCCTCTGCAGACTCCATGCCATTGCTCACCTTTGGCTAATCAGATGGTGCTTTCCGCTGCAGAAAATGGGTTTCATTTCTCTCCTTCCAATAACCCAGGGTGTTTCTTCCACTTCTAAAGAAAGAAGCCGCAAGTGATTCTGGTGCAGAACATGAATTTGTTCCCAGATACAACAAACAGCTTGCCTCATCTTGATTGATTTTTTTTCCCCTACAGAAAAGCAGAAGCACAGACAGTGTCATTATTAAAGCCCCAAAGTCACTCCCAGCTCCGAATGTTTTTGATCAAGACATCCTTGGTAGCTTTCCAGCCATTCTGTTCTTAAGTTTCATAAGCAGGAGCCAGTTTCAGATCATGTTTAAAACAACAGCCAGGATAGTGTTCACAGAGCATGCTGTGTTGGTTAGGCAAGTGGTGTCAATCCAGACCTTTGGCTTAATCAACAAATCATGATTAAAACAGATTTAGGCATAGTATGAAGTTAGAACTTTGGCAGTGAAAGGTGGGGGTTCCTAAATTGAGTGGAAGTGTTTGTTACCCCTGATTTGGTGCCCTTCATATCTGTGCAGATAACATTTTCAACAAGCCATGATTAATGGGAAATATAGACTTCATATATCTGCGAGGGCCAGGTTGGAGGTGGAAAGACAATTTATTAAGCCACTTTCCCCAGACAGAAAAGGTCTGTAGTTGAGTTCACACATCAGCTTGGGTTTCAAAACCATGCTGGCTAACAAAAAATCTAATATAGGTAGTCCTCGTTTAGTGATAACAATTGGAAATGGCAACTCCGTTGTTAAGTGAAGTGGTCGCTAAGTGAAACTATGACTATGCTTATGAACTTATTTCACCTTTCCTTTGCTTTAGAGACCTGTGAAGGTCGTAAATGCGAGGATTCGGCACAGTTACTTTTTCATTACCATCGTAACTGTGAACAGTTGCTAAGTGAGGCAGTCGCTAAATGAGGACTATCTATAATATCCACCCAAATCAAGCCAATCACATGAACTCCAACCATGTCTCTCTGAAGTCCTAGGTAAAAATGTCAGCCGCAAGTAGACTAAATCAGGGGCATTTGCAAGGAGGGATAAAGAAGTCAAGGTGGTAGCCACAACGATATAATCAAAGCTCCACCTTGTGGACATGCCTGCAGCCCCAGCAACTCAAACAATGCCCTACTTTTGCTTAAGTCAGTGATTTGCTTGTTTCTGTGTTAGCCCAGTCTAGTTACTGAACTCTGTCCACTTCTGGGCTGACCTTGGAAAAAGCTAATCAGAGTTGGAGCTAGATGACCAGGAATCAGAGTTGTTAGCAAGAATAGGACATTAAAAAAAAGATTGCAGAAGAATTGGGGTATCCACAGGGTATGGTCAGAAAAGTCAAGATGCTTTTGCTTTTGATCTGCTTTCATGTGCGATGCACACAGAAAAAAGATGAACTATTGATTGCACCGTCATGGCCGCCATCTTGACTTTTGTGACCGTTCCCTGCAGATACCCCTGAAGAAGGAAATGGCAAACCACTTCTGTATTGTTCCCAAAGAAAGCTTCATGGTTCTGTCCATGAACCACCAGGACTTGAACTGAAAGCAAGGATTCTTTATCTTTTTCAATATGTGAACCCAGCCAATTGTGGCTGATTCAGTGGACCTTAATGGCAGAGCTGGAGTTATGAAGGGAGTCATCCTCTCTCTTCATTTCACTAGAGCACGGAACAGGTTGCTCAAGGGACCAAAAAAACTACCATCAAAACAAAAATATTTTCCATGCCAGGCTTGCAAAGAGCAATGTTTCTCTTTTTCTCCTTCCCCTACTTTACTTGAAAAAAAAAAAGGCAATAAACACCTTAAGAAGAAAGTCAGGTTTTGTGCCTGGATTTTCCAGTTGATTAATAGCAATAAATGCTTATAATTCTATAATAAATTATGTTGTTAGAAAAGCAGCTACTGCGAGCAGCTACATCATTTGCCGTAGCCTATGATGAAATCAGGCATGCTTAATGCCAGTGAAATTATGTGTCAGCAGGGATCTCTGCGCCCCCCAAAGTCAAGATGGTGGCCCCAACCATACCACTGAAGCCCTGGCCCTCTTGCGTGCGTAAAGAGGGGCGAGGCTTGGATCATGGTTGCAGCTGTTATCTTGACCTTTGGATCCCTTCCATGCAGACCACCCTTTGGGTCAACATGGAACTACTAATATGTTTTGTATGTAACTTAACACCAGAAGATCATCACCTTGTATGTGATCACTAAGGTTTATCCTGGGAAAAGATACTTCGATTTAAGGAGTCTACAACAGGTGGGCACATGCACCAGCCTGTACATTGCAAAGTATCTTTTTGATTCCAAATTTGAAGTGCAGTTTGAAAAATTCTTGTTTTTCCTCTAGACTGAATTTATTGTAATAAATAATTGTTTTTCTTTCCCAAACTATTCTTTTAAAAAATCACGTATTGATGGGGTTGTATATGAACTCATCGGGTTCTGCCTATGCATCTCCTTGGAGAAAGCTGGCTTACACTTCATCAGATGTCAGAAGTTCATCATCCTAAACATTAGATTTTCTGGCGGTTTCTGTCTTTATAATACAATGTCACAAAGATGCCTGAAGTGTGAAGCATTGGCTAAAATTTCTGTACAAATTATTCCTGGTCTGTATCTTTGTTCTTGATAAAATGGCATGTTATTTATCATCATCGTCACTTTTCTGAAATGTTTGCTGTAGGAAAATAATAATTTTGTCTGCACTGTATTGAACAATCTGGCTACTTGCCAGAACACTTACTTGCTAATGAACAATGTAAAATGGTCAGATGCATTTCATAGGCAGCCATTGAAAAATAACCAGTAATCATCATCTATATGTAAGAGAGAGTCATCGAATCAGATGCAATTTTCAGCAGTTTTTGCCCTTTTAAGTATCTTTTCCAATGCCTTCAAAAGCTGCTGCTGCTGCTTACTCTTATTACATTTACACCCTGCCTTTGCATAACACACAGCTGGTTGCAATAACTTTTAAAATGTAAAACAACAGTAAACTTAATACATTTTAAGTCAAAATTAAATACAGCCACAAGCCAGTTGAAATCTATTCATGTTTGCTGATGTTCTGCAGTCTGAAGAAAACATTTCATGGGCTGCAGAGACATTTGGAGAAGGCCTCTTTTCACGTTCCAGATAGTTAAGATTCTGCCAATGGGAGCATATTCAGAAGAGCCTGTTCTGCTGATCTGAGTAACCAGCAGGTTCATAGCAGGAGAAATAGTCCTGCAGATAACCCCTAATCCATATACGACTTTAAAAGTCAACGTAACATTTCCTTTCTTGGTTAGGCAAAATATTTTGTAATCCTGCACTATCCCTCTATCAGTGTCCAAACAAATATGTACTTTCAAATTGACTAAGCAAGAGAGAACATTGGCCGAGCCATTAGAACATTGATTATTGTTCTTATTCTGCAAATAGCTATCTGAAATACCTGCCAGGGGACTTGCCCATCATTTTTAATCAAGAATCTTTTAGCATTTGCTTTTCTTATGTAGACAAAGCCACTGAAAATATCAGCTTGAAACTTCAAGAGTTTCCTCTTGAAGCATCTCATAGTGGAGATTCTGAGTCAGGTTGTGTAATGATCTGACTTGAAGGAGAAAAGTCACTGGGAGTGTGTCCAGGCATGCACAAGAGTGTCCACAGAGAATGGTTACAAAAAAGTTAAGATGGCTGCAATGGTGCAATTGAAATTCTGCCTGACTTTTATGCATGTTGCACACATGACACATAAAAACCAGACCGCGCTTCAACTGCACTGTTGTGGCCACCATCTTGATTTTTTTGCCTACACCTGTGGACTCTCCTGGGCATGTACATTGCACTCATCAACATCCCTTAAACATATCTAGTTGCGTGAGCTCAGGAGTGGCTGACAAGTGTATCCATGTGTGCTCCAGATTATCTGTTCCTTCACATCCACATTGCTGCATAGCATTAATAATTATGTTTTGCCATCTGATAGCTAGAAGCATACTATCTTTCAGCACATATTTGTTCTTGTTAAATGACACAGACAGAAGTGTTATTCATGGGCATGGATGCCATAACCTTGTATATTTTCTCTCCCAAGCCAGCTAAACTAGTTATACGATCACTTCATATGGTTGTGAATTCCATGGACAGTAACTAGCTTATGTATTGAATAATTTCACTCAAGGACTTTAGTATTGTAAAAATGATTTTCAGGCTCCTGCAGTGTGAACTAGGTTCAAATGCCGCATGAATCTTAAAATCACAAAGGCTGCTACTTAGGAAATAAATCCCACTGCATTTAGCAAAGCTTTGCTTTGAGTAAGTATGCAGTCTTTCTGTGATCTTGCCTAGGAAGAAGGCCTGTTGGATGTTTTGTGCAAACTACAGTTCTGTTATGTTCCCATCAGTCCCCCATAATTCCCCTAATTCTATAATAGGGTGATAATCATCTTGGCTCACTTTATGACAGGGCAAGGATTATTGAGATTTATGTAAAGGTTGCATAAATTCTAATTGTTTGTTTGCCTCGATTGACAGCTTGGTAACTCCTATTATTTTTTTAATCATCAGATTCAAAATGACCAGTGCCAGGAGATGGACTCCACCAGCGATAAGTGGGTGAAATTAACAGATAATGGTGAATGGGGCTCCTATTCTGTAAGTACAACTTTGTGTGGCTTCACTTGAAAGCTGTTGGTCTCTCAGAACAAGACATTTCAGAGACAAAATCATTTTGAGCTCAGAATATCCCAAAGTGGTCCAACCTATATTCCAAGATCAGAATGACTTATTTCAGGGTCTGACTATTTGTGCCCTGTCTTGAAGATGTTCCAGAATTCTCAGAATGGCTTGTTTTGTGGTCAGATGTTCTGACCTCAAACTATTTTGATTTCAAAACCTTTTGCATGACTCTGTTACTTAATGGCTGGATAATGAGGTGCTAACGGTGCAAAAGCATACATTATTCTACATCATCCTTCTATCCTTCCCCCCCCCCCCTTTCCTTGGCTGTCTGTACGTGCCAGTGAAACTCATTAAAATCTATCAGTCACAACCTGGCTAATCTCCTTAATGAATGGTCTCACCTCTACTGACTCAACTGGACTGAAGAAGCTGTGTGGTTACTAACTGGCTAGGCTCATGGATTATACTAAGCCACAATATGGCTAGCTCATTTTTGACTTAGTGCAACAAGCTGTTGTGGTTTGTCACAGAAGATCATGGTGTAATGTGAGGCATGAAGCCAACCACTTAGTTTAAAAAAAAAAAATCCATAGCTTTGAATGATGTAATGATTGATTGAAAAAGCATTTAATGAGATTCTTTTAGTTTTTTTATAAGCATGTCTCCTAGAAAACTCCAAAGGTCATATTCACAGTTAAGATAAAGCAGTTCTATTTTGAGATAGTCTATGTGTGTGGGACTGTTTTCAGAATTGTGGAGAAAGATGTTGCATGCAATGCTTGGAGGTACAGATAGTCCCTTTTAGTTGCACACCGATGCCTTATCGCACCTTTAAAAATTTCTGACCAAAGTCATGAGCTGAGCAAACAGGGTGAGGCTTTCCTCTAGGACAGGAACTCCTTTTCTTTGTGCTTGGAGTTGAGGTGGGGTGGGAGAATTGTGTGTGTGTACTTTTAAATTGTGTTGTCAGCGTGTTCGGCTGTTTGGCTAATTCCTTCAAGGCACTTCAGCAAAGCAAGGTGTGGTGACTCCAGACTTCACACCAACCTCAGTGCCCCTGTTATTCTATTTTTCATTTGCGTTTGGCTAGGTCAGAGACTGTACACTTGTGTCAGGCCCAGCCCAAGAACAAAAGGGAAACAGTCCAGCCAAGATCAGTTCTTTAACTGCTTATACCATATAGACAGAATCTTGCCAGACTCAATCTGTACTATGCTAACCTAGTGGATATACCCTGGGAGATTCTAGGGAGTGGCTGTCTTAAGTCTCTTCTTCCCACGCACCTGCTCTGGACTGCGTTGCCTCTTGTCTCCCCACTTTCCGTCCCAGAATGCTCTCCCTCCTTCCTGAGAACCTGGGTCTCTACTGCATTCCATCACACCACTTTCCCCTTTGTAGATACATTCCATCACAACTTGCCAGGGAAAACTCCTAACTGTGGCTCCACCCGTTTCTCATACATCCAGTCTGTTTTATGCTTAGTTTGTGTTAAAGTGAGTTTGATAAACTAATATTTTTATTGCCTTCTATCCAGGTAACATTGAAATCAGGTACTAATATATTGTACTGGAGAACAACCGGGATACTTATGGGTTCGCAGGTGGTAAAGCCCGTACTTGTGAAAAACATCACAATTGAAGGTGACTGTTTTAAGCGTACAGTGTCACAATTTTTAACTGCAAGGAACACTCTTATGTTTTAGTAATAGCTATTGTATTTGTATGTATTGAAAACAGTCCCGTTCTGCTTTTCCTAAAAAAAATCCAATTTCGGTGAAAGACGAATCATGTAAAACCAGTAGTAAAAATATCATGATCCTAAAAAGCATTTCTTAAATGAAAACCAATAGCAGAAAAAAAAAGTGGGGGGAAGAGAGAGAGGATTAAGCCAAAAGGCAAACAAAGTGGAGAGGTTATGCAAAACATAAAAGACAATAAATAATAAAATATCCTCACCTTTATTTCATTCAAAAGTCAGGAGGAATCGCGTCTCACTTTTTCAGAGTAACTCATTTTATGAAAAGGCACAAGCTTTTATGAGCCTCAGCTCACCTGATCAGATGCACAGAGTGGCTAGACTGATGTAGAATTTATGAAAGCTTCTCTCTTTTAATAACATTTGTTAGTCTGAAAATTGTTCCCAGACTCCCCCTGTTTTTTAGCTGCTATAGACTAACACGGCTCTCCTCTTACTCTGATTCATTTCTTTTTTCAAAAAAAATTAAATATAATTTTATTAAAGCTTTTAAACAAGAAGATAAAAACTAACACAAACTAATATAAGACAAAAGAAGAAAAAAAGAAAGAAATCAAAGAAAAAGCAAAGAATGCAAGGAAAGAAAAAAAGTTAAGAAAAAATAGAAAAGAAAAAAAGATATAAAAAAGTAGCTTCCGATATTTTTCACAACAGTTATAAGTGCAAACATATTTTAACCTCTCTCTCTAATGGTACATCGTGTTGCTCTTCTTTATATAACTTTATATAACTTCTATCCTGTCTAATCATCAAAACTATAAATCACAAGTTCGTTTTGTTCATTCTTGCGCAAAAAGTCCATGAGGCTTCCAAGTCACCTATATTACTCTGATTCATTCCTAAGTCTTTATACCTCACAGCCTTACTGTGGTGCATATTATTTTTGAGGAATACAAAACAAGCTTCTTCAAGCAGATGTCCTCCAGGAACATATTGTAACAGCACAACTCCAATCATTCTGTGCCATGTTTGTGCAGGTGAGGGGACCTCAGATCCTGGAGGAACTAAGGAAGATCAGATCAGGTTTGTTCCTGGATGAGACACCACCAGGGAACCCCCAAGTTTAAAACGAACCCTTTAAAAAAGTAAAAGTTTTTTAAAAACAATATTTTAAAAAGTGAAAGTGGTTTTTTAAAAAAAATCCTGGAAGAAGGATCTGGCTATTTCTGTATTGTTGTCAAGAAAACAAATATGGACATGTCCTTGCAGAAATTGACCTCAGCTTGTGGGAATCTTTACACTTACAGTTGGGGTGGGGGATGCACCACATGGGGAACGACTTAAAATTAAAATGTGAGTTTCTGATTTTGCTTTCTTGTTCCTACTTTCCCACTCTAATATTTACAATGGCCTTTTTAAAAAATGTATAGGTTAGCACAGTTTAGTGAATGAGTTAATTACTAGGAAAATACTGACACCTGGTGGACAAAAGTGAATCCATAGGAAAAGTAGCTTTGTTGGACATGAAGTTGGGGGAGCAAGAAACCAAAATTCATATTTCAGCAATACCTTCATGAGGCTAACTTGTGATTTATAGAACAATGTGCAGGCTTTTGAATTTCCAGGAATTCTTCATTAAGCAAAATGATTGTTGTTTTTTGTAGAACAACAAGAGAAAAATGGGATTGGGTGGGAAAAGAATTATGGATGGTAAATCATGTCTGTGCAGATTCTGATATTAGACTATGGGAGCAATCTGCAGACTTGATGATTGGGCCCTACGAAATGGATTGCACCAAGGATTCTTTCAAGATGTACTGGGAGAGGCACACATTTTGCCCCCACAGAAGAGATGATGGCCCGAGCTGCATTTTCTACACTCCCTGTCTCACAGAATTTCCCTTCTTGGGCACCTCAATCCCTTTCTAGACCCTTTCGCCAAGTTTTTGAGTTAATTTAAAGTTGACATTGAGTGTAGAAGAAGACAAACATCACTAGGTGTCAAAAGAGCTCACTAAATCTTATTCTTTATCTGCCATTTTTATTCTAAGATAGGTGACCACTCTTATTTAATAGCATTCTGGCCCTGAACCTTTTAAAAAAGTAGATCTGCTATTTGTGTTCGGTTTTTAAATACATCCTCCACTGTTTATAGTAAATTAAGTGAATCTATCTACCAGTCCAAAGTCATATGGCTTCCTATAAACTTACTACAGTAGCAGAACCCCCATTTAACAGGAAGAGGTCTCAAGTTCATTGCCAGAATCATCATGAAAATGATCAGATAACAGATGGTGGGAAAGAATTCTGCTTGGTATCCCAGATAATTGTTTTCTGTTTTATCATTCATTCATTCATTCATTGGAGTTGTTATGGCCGCCCAACTCCAGGAAGACTCTGGGTGGTGTACAATAGGTCCAATCCATATATTAAAAGCACACTAAAAGCCACATAGTGAACCCTTGGATTTGAAAGGGGTAATACCAAATAGAGAGCCAGTTTGGTGTAAACATTAAGGTACCAGGCTAGAAACCGGGAGACCGGGAGTTCTAGCCCTACCTTAGGCCCAAAGCCAGCTGGGTGACTTTGGGCCTATCATTCTCTCTCATCCCCAGGAAGAAGAAGGCAAGGGCAAGCCACTTCTGAAATCTTGCCAAGAAAACTGCAGGGACTTGTCCAGGCAGTCACCAGGAATCAAGACTGACTTGAAGGCACCCCCCGCCCCCAAACCAAAACCAAATAATTAAATTCCTGTTCTGGCACACTTCTGCTCCTATCAGGTTGAGAGACACTAAAGAGGCCTTTGGCTAATCCAAGAAAGTTTGTAGCCAACTAGGGATTTGAACCCAGATAATCTTGCTCCAATCCAGCATTGTGCACTCCAAAACACCCTCACCCCCCCCCCCCATTATTGCAATGGAACCTACTTCTGTGTGGTTTTGTACTTTCCAAAATGGCTAAGTTTGCACTTTCTGTTTTGCAGGGGTGGCCTATACCTCTGAATGCTTTCCTTGCAAGCCTGGCACATTTAGCAATAAACCAGGGTCTTCCATGTGTGAGGTCTGTCCAAGAAACACCTACTCAGAAAAGGGTGCTAAGGAATGCACTAAGTGTCCAGAATCAACACATTATTCAGGTACTGTCCCTTCTCCAAGGAGAACTGAACATCCCAGTTCAGATTAAGATGTTCACTTAAAGCTAAGAAAGATTTAAGGTTTATGCAAAGATTATACTGTGTTACGAAGGCAGCAGTCTACTCTAAGAACTGATGGCCAGACAGAGTGGGACTTTAGATTCCTTTGTGATGTGATGTTAAATAAGAAAGGCCAGTAGCATAGCATGTTCAGAAGTTTGCCTGAGCGAGTTGGCATCATATATGAAGTCGTGTTGAGAGGTTGTTAAAGAGAATTTATCGTAATTAAAACAGCCAACAAGCATAGGTTGTTAGCAAAACTTGCTTTCCCCAGATGGGTGAGAAAACACCACCTTCAGTATTTTGGATCTCATGTTTCCGAAGAAAAGTGGGTCTTACATTTAATGTCTTTTCCTTTCAGATGAAGGATCAAGCCAGTGTCTGGAGCGTCTTCCTTGCTCAAATAAAGACTTTTTCCAAATCCATACTCCTTGTGATAGGGATGGAAAAGTAAGTCGCATCTCTCTCCCCACTCCCACTAATCCTAAATCTTCCCAATCCATATAAAAGTGGACACCCTGTGGGCGACATGTAAGGAGTCTTAACTCAGGAATGTCTGAATTCTGTTTCTACTTTTACCAGGGATTTGTTTCTGTGAATAAATTTCTTTGGCTGTGTGGATCTCTGCATTCGTTCTGTACAAGAGCAAATGCTTTCCGACACCCTGTAGATCAGTGTTGCTCAACCTTGGCAGCTCTAAGATGTGTGGACTTCAACACCCAGAATATATATTGCAAGGAACTTTCTCTCAACCTCTTTCCCTCAACTTGTTGCTTGTCTAATCCTTGTCTTAATGTCATTGAAAGAGAACCAAATGACTGTTAGATATGTCCAAAGTCTGCTCTTCCAGCGGTGTGAAGGACATTCTGTTCCTGAATCAGTAAACTTTGCACATTCCTAGCGGATGTGAATGCTAGAAAAGTAAGGGGTTATTCTGAGTAACTTCAAGCTTCATTCATTTTCTACAGTAATGGTTCCTTCCTTCCTTGTTGGCTTTTCTTTTAACTATTTAAGGACGCTCTTCCTTCTGATTTTTTCTTTGTGTTCACATTTACAATATTTACTCAAGGGAGTGATCTCAGAGAAGTTATTGCTTACACATGGAAAATTGTTCAATGAAGTTCAGTTTGGACTCTGCATGAGTATATTTTCCCACAAAGAATGGTTCAAAATAATAATAGGGCTATATGGTAACTCACTTTATAGAAGGTGAGTATTTGTAAACTAGATCAGTATCAGTTTGTCTGAACTTTCAAATATTTATAAGATGTTGTCAGAACCTGCTTTATTATTAGGGTGAGATGATAACCTCTTCTGGCAGAGTTGAGAAAGTAAAGAACAGCAAATTATTTGTTATTTAGTTTAATATTATATTTTTACCAGTGTGGGTCAAATATAAGGCATCTGCTACATAATTGATAGAAGTTATTCTTTCTCCCTCTCTTCCTCCCCTTTTTCTGTAGTCCAATTGTGTGAAAGAAAAAATCAGAGATGTGTCCACTAATCCCACCCCTGCTCATATGTCTCTCTCCCTAATTTTTTAGAGTATGTCTGTGGAGGGGAGATAGGCTGAACACCAGAGGCTGCCTTTGTGACATGCAACTGTGTCCCACTTCCAGGTCAAGGGAAGTGTTGGTGGGCATTTAGTAAACTCTCCCTTTGTAAGATGTGTTACCAGAGGTTCAAAAAATCCAACCCACCAATATCTCTTTTGTGTCCCCCAGATTGGATAAGGCCAAAAATGTGGGGCTCTTTTGAGTGGATTGGGTTGTTTTAAGTGGCAAAATATTGCAGATGCTTCCTGCATCCATCTTCACTATTTAACATTCATGGAACCACCACCCAAACCTCATTTTTTTTAGTGTAGCCCCTTGGCATGCTGTATACAAATCTGGTGTGGCCCATGAGTGATACTAGTTGTACAAGCCTGATGCAGATGGTGGGAGTGAGGGGAACACCTAGAAAAGGTCTGCTGTCCATGCTTCTTTTTCAAAGGATTGATTTGCTAACTTCACTGTGTCCTCTTCAGGCCCTACTCTTGCCTTCCAGTTCCTGTCTGGTTGCTTCTTTCCGTTCTTTTCTTTTCCAGCTGGTGCCTACCTAACAGTTACTCTTTCTTAAGCATCAGTCTTAGTTTTATTTTGTATCTTCTTAATTTCAGACTCAGCTCATGTATAAATGGGTAGAGCCTAAGATCTGCCGGGAGGATGTTTCCAAAGCAGTGAGACTACCTCCTTCAGGAGAAAGGAAGGAATGTCCACCTTGCAATCCTGGTTTCTACAACAATGGCTCATCCTTTTGCACTCCTTGTCCATCAGGGATGTTTTCTGATGGAACTCAGGGTATGAGAAACTGATCTGGATGAAAACTCTGGACCAGCAATAGAAGACACCTTTTTTATTTGGTGTTGTGTTGGTGGTACCCATGTATCCTCATCTATATAAGCTTATAGTAATTATATACATATTATAGTATATAATAATATCTATTATATACAGTATGGATCTTGAAGAATATTGTATCTTTTAAAAATGGGAAAAATAATTTAATCAGAGGCAACTGTTGGCCCCAAGGAGTGGCCATCTCAGCTAGCCTAGCCTAGTTCTTCACCTCTGGTGAATAAAAATGCAAATGCCATGATTTCTCAGTTAACTGAATTTTTCAGCTTTTCAGAAATAAAACAGAAGGGTGAAAATTGCTTACGTTCTGCCTTGGTTGGATGTTCTCAAAAGCAAGCTTTCTCATTATGCAGCCTACATTTAAAAGGATTGATTTGTTGGCAAATATTTGTCCCCTCCAATGTGTCTATTTTGGTTTAAGTATTTTGCAGTTAAAAGATCTTCATGCTAGGGAAACATCATACTTTCTGAGATGAAGAATGCTGTGATAACTGATAGGTAGCTGGCCTGAATCACCCAAGCAGAGGCGTCCATGGGGATCTGTATGTCAAGATGGCACCCACAACCAAATGATCAAAGCCCTGTCCCTTTTTACATGTGTTGTATGTGTGGCAGATGTAAAAAGGGGCAGAGCTTTGATTGCATGGTTGTGACCACTATCTTGACATTTTTGACCCTCCTCCCACACACAGGCATCCTTGCCCCAAGTGTATGCAGATTTTTTTTTTTATTCTTACAGCATCTAATAAACTAGTTTGATTTAAAAATCAGTCTTGAATATCTTAATTCTCATCTCTTTCTTCTTTAGACTGCAAGCCCTGTCCTGCTGGCACTGAGCCAGTGCTGGGGCTGGAATATAAGTGGTGGAATGTACTGCCTCTCAACATGAAGACCTCTTGTTTCAATGTTGGAAATTCAAAATGTGATGGGATGAATGGTGAGCTGGTCTTTTCATTACATTTCCCATCTCCACCTTACCATTTCTTTGGATTCTGCAAGAGATGTTGTGATGAGCAAGGACCAAACTAAGCATGGTGTTTCATACATCATTAAGAACTTTGTCTATGCTTTTGTCTTAATTAGAGATAAGGATTTAGCCATTCTCATAGAGTTGGAGAGTGTTTTCTCCTACGCTTTAACCTTCACCCAAGGTTCAGCTATGTGATTAGGAAAAACATCCAACTGAGAGCAAAGGAAAAATGTCCTTCTAAGGAACTCAGCTGTTCCTGGGCAGAGGAGAGCATTTTGACCCTTATCCAAGATGCAGCCATATGGCATAGGGAAAAAAAAATCTCCCATTGGTACCAAAGAAAGCTTTCCCTCTAAGGGTAAAGAAGCTTCATGGTGGGTCATTACAGTTATAATAAAGAATGGAATGATTAAACTTCCTTCCCCTGTGAAACGTTTGTCCCCATGCTGATCATCAAAAAGTTATGTGTTAAGTATTATATGTACTTTGTGATACTTTAAGATAATGAACTGTGAGTCAGGAAATCTTTAGTATTTAATGGCTTTGGCCTTAAGCAAGGCACTGTTAAACAACCTTAGTCCTTCAACTGTAATGGAGCTAATAATACTGTCTTATTTTTTTAAAGTTTTTTTTAAGAGAAAAGGTAATGTATTTTATGCAGTTCTCACTGATTTTACTACACGCTCATTCTAAATAATGATGTTTGGTCTTGGCTGTTGTTCATCTTTGAAAAGAATATATCTCCTTAATATCTGTTGAAGAGAAGGTTGGAAATCATTATATTTCATAACTTTAGTTTTTCTTTCTTTCTTTTCTTTTCTTGCATCTCTCTCTCTCTCTCTCTCTCTCTCTCTCTCTTTCTTTCTTTCTTTCTTTCTTTCTTTCTTTCTTTCTTTCTTTCTTTCTTTCTTTCTTCTGTCTTCTCTTTTCTATCTCTTTCTTTAGATTTGTCTTTTACTCTATGTAAAATCCTCAGTAAATATAAATAAAAAAAGAAAAGAATATATCTCCTATTGAATTTTAAGGTATTAATTCATTAGGCGCACACACACACACACATACACACACACACACAAACACACACACTGCATTAATCTTAGAGGAACTGAGGGCAATCAAGCCGTGGCTGCAAGCAGCTGTTAGCTGCGTGGAGTCTGGTCACCTGAGATCACACTACCAAAATTCAGTAGCAAAATAATTCAATTTTGGTAACATGTTTTTTTTCCTGTCTCCCCTACCCCCAAAATAAGGGCAGGAATTGAGATGGGAGGCCTCTGTCGAGTTCCATTTCCTCCTGTAAATTCACCCAACCTCCTCCAAATGCCCTCAAATAATGCAGTGAGCTTTGTGCCACTGAGTTTCTGTGGCACAATGTTGTGCTGTGTTTCAGAGACTGGGGTTGTTGTTGTTTTTAATGTTAGAAATAGGACTGCTATGCCGCCCAGAGGCTCAAGGTCCCATTTCCTCTCTTAAAAGTCTACAACAATTCCCACAAATTGACTACACCATTCTGGTGACTCACTGCATCTTTAAATGGCCCCCAGTGGCCCTTCAGATGGCCCAGAAGCTTAGATGTGGCCTTTGCTTGCACCTCTGGCAAGTGGATCACTTGCATGATCAGTGATTCCTCTTCATAACAGTACGTCAATGTTCATTGGAGGCTATCATAGCAAGGAGAATATATCATTGCCGTTTCTGTACCTATTGGCGAGGGGTTTAAGAAAGATGCTGGATCTGGATTTGTTTGCATTTTCAAAAATTACATATTACCTATCTTTAGATGGGATTTTCCTTTTTCAGGCTGGGAAGTTGCTGGTGACCACATCCAGAGTGGAGCAGGAGGCACCGATAATGACTATCTCATTGTGAATCTTCATGTACCAGGATTTAAGTAAGTGTAAATAATGTAATTTCTGATGTGTGTGGGAAGGTGACTCTGCCCCAGTCCTTTAGTGCACTCTAATACGGACCTGTTGAATCTGGATGTGATGCAGCGGGGCGTCCTTCCTACACTCTGGTTTTTTGTGCATTTCGTAGATAGAAGCATAATTTCTGGAGCTGAACCTTGAAAAAAGAAAAGAGCAGATAACATACACACGTGGCAATACATGCATATATAAGAGGAAGGAACTCTATAACATTAACAAATCATTGAAGGCACCAAATGGTTTCTATAAGCTAAGGCTATAAATAAAAAATGTGCTACTGCCTTTGAAACACCTGGGGATTGATCGTTTAGTAAGAAACCTCAGTCTCCTCATCATGAGTGTCATTTATCAGACTCAACAGCTGGTGTATTAACTCTGATCGCCAATGAGAGTACAGTGAGCACTTTAAAGGATGTGTGAGTCAGACTTAACGTTTGTGTTTGAGCAAATACATACTCAATCTTCATATGGAAAGTTGGCATATTGACCAGCTGTCGCCCTAGTAGGAAGAGCATCTATACGTACTGTATATATGTATGTATTGTCACATGCTATATGTATACAGTATATCAATTTTAAATGTATTTTAAATTTTTGTGACTTGTTCTCAGACCATAAATAAAGAAGAACAAATAACTATTTTTAATAGCAGGGTTGTAAGGCTCTTGAAAGGGGGAGGGAACTGCCTGTAAGATAAATGGGGAAGAAAGAAAGAAGAAAAACTAAAAGAATAGCTTTGGATTGGCAAAAACAAAGGATTTCAGAGTGCAGGGTCAAGTTTGCTGGTGAACTTCAGGCATTCCAGGAAGAAGCTAGCATCTCCATTACATGGAGCATGGACATTACGGTCAGTTTCCACTGAGGCACAAGTGTCTAATTCTTGTGGGGATTCTTAGATGGAAGCTGAATTAGGTGAATCTTGGTTTGATCACTTAGCACAAGTAGCAGATACATAGGAATCAGGATCTTTTGACATGCATGAATTCTATCTTAATTTTACAAAGAGGTAATAAAGAGTCTTTATTAGTGTAGTCAAAATATTAAGAAAATAGAACAAAAATAGCCTGCATGTCAACCCCCCCCCTTTTTTTTTTTATAAGAAATCCATTACAGAGTTTTAGAAGAGCAATGTAATTGTCAGAGTTTGCACGCTCAGTTCCCAATTCCAGTAAACCTGGAGCCGGTTTGTTTCCAGTAAAGATCCTGACAGTAATGGGCAGCAAAATGGGTTTTCCCTTTCTTTGTAATTAAATTGCAAGTTGTTTTGAAATGGCGGTGGCTTGGAGCACCTTGTAACCACTTCGCTTCTCCTCTGTTGAACAGGCCTCCCACATCAGTAACAGGAGTGATGGGCTCAGAACTGGGACGGATCACTTTTGTGTTTGAGACCACTTGCTCTGCAGATTGTGTGCTCTACTTCATGGTGGTAAGTGAGGCTCCACCAAGAACAGCTGGGTTTGGCATTTCTCCGAGCACTTATTCCTAAGCAGGAACCTTGTTGATGGCAGTGATGATAACCCTCCCTTCTGTGTTGGTGGAGGAGGAAGCATCACCATTTCTGACCTCTGCCATCAGCCCTAGATAAGCAACTTTGACATCCCTTCTTAATAGAGAACTCATCACTGTTATTAAAATTTATTCAGCTACAGTAGTTGAAGTGATATTATGATGAGCCCAGCCTTCATCCTGCAAGTAGGTACATTCCTTATCAAAAGCTGTTCCATTGCTTCTTGTCCTTGCAAACTTTGATTCCCAGAATTCTCAGCATGGAACCTTCTGGCTGGGAAATTCTGCAATTCTGAAGTTGAAGCCCACACATCTGGAAGTTGCTCAGGTTGGGAAATATTGAGCTCTTCCTTCATTAATCTTAACAGGTGGAGGGGTTACATGCAAGGAGGATGTAGTCCACCCACTCTCCACTGTGGATGGCTTGGCTTGTTTTATTGTGTGGTGAACTTCATATTTGTGACGTCTTTAGCTTCTGAGATATCAGCGCCTCAATTTTTCTACAAATACGGCTGTCTTGAGCTACCTGGTTGCCATACCTCAACTTTTCTAGCTTGTAGGGAAAATGCGTCAAGGTCTAAACACTTGAGGAGACTGACTAGGTGATAGTTTCAGCAGCTTCATGTGCAAATAAACCTGCTTCTCCACAGCTTTTCCAAACGGCAATATCTCACAGGGCAACTTAAATGTTTTTGTACAATATGCTTGGTGAGAATTATCTGTAGTTAAGTTTGTGTGTTTGTGTGTGTGTCAGCCTGTTTCATTACTTTCATGGTAATCCCAGAAGGTTCAGAAACCTGGTTAATTCAGTAAGCTGGTTAAGTGTATTCTGTGAATGCAGCTCATTATGTTACCTTACAAGGGAGAGAAGATTCGAATAGGGGTTCCTCTTCCATAGAATAGGCAAAGTCTTCCGTTTGGCACAACTGGGATTTCTGGACCCTCCCCTGCCAGCATTATCTAACATCCACAATTCTGCTACCTAACATATCCTTACTGTTTTTTGTTGATTGGTTTTCAGGACATAAATAAAAAGAGCACAAACGTTGTGGAATCATGGAGTGGAGCTAAGGGGAAGCAGTCATACGCCCATATAATTTCCAAGAATGCTTCATTTACATTCACGTGGGCTTTCCAGAGAACCAATCAAGGGCAAGATGTAAGTCTGACAATCATTTCAGTGAAAATAAAGAGTTTTTTTAAAAAAAAAAAGCTATGAAGCAAACTTTGGTTTGCAGTTTTCAAAGAGTTAGCTGATTCTGATCCATAAGTAGCAGGAGTGATACAATTACTGTAATAAGAGTATTACCCAGGGGAATCTGCAGGGCATAGGGTAAAAAAGTCAAGATGGCAGCCATGGCCATGCAGTCAAAGCCCACCCCCTTATTACTTTCTTCAGTTGCTCAGTCGCAGCTGTTGCCATGTTGACCCTAACCCTGTAGATGTCCCTAGTATTGTACTGTGAACAAAGGTATTGTCTGATTTGTTCAAAATAAACTCTACAACTCTTCTTTCAGTTGCAATCTCCAGGTTTCTGCAATTGTTTCAGTTTACAAGGCCTGTGTGGGATGGTAACCTTCAGCTATAACTCAGATAATTTGATTGGCAAGCATTCTGACAGCTACGGTTTAGAAAGCTGAAATCGTATTAGCTGTTTCTTGCTGGACTGTGCAAGTTCCATCAATCAGTTCCTGAAGCTTCATTGCTTATAAATATATTGTACTTATTAAATTTGAATATTACCATTCACGCAATTACCTTTTGGCCTATACTTCACTGAAGGTTAAGTGATCCAAACTGTATTTTAATATACTAAAAATTGCTGCTGAAATTATCCATCATAATTTAAATATACTTATGGTTTTAGTGGACAAAGAATAAATATGTAGGCTGAATGTCTCCCAGACTCCTTTTCCCATTTCTTGTAGAATAATTCATCCTTCCTGATCTTGTGCACATTCAAGATGTTTCAAAATAGACCTCCAAAACAGAAACTAGAAATCTTAAGCCGGGGCCTTTATAGTCAGTATGGTTGTTTTTGACAAGCACTGAAGATGTTACCTAGTCGGGTAACAAAATGTTTGCAAGCTCAGAGAACAAGGACTCCACAGTTCAACCCTGAGCTACAGATATTCTCTTCTACTGAAGCTAAGTAAAGTCTGCCTTGGCTAGTACTTGACGGGGAGATAATCTAGAAAATCCAGGGCTGTAGCCTAGGCCTGGGAAGTTGAAAAATAGTCTGGAAGAAGAAGTAGCAAATCAAAAAAGCTTGACTCGAAGGCTTAAAGCGAGAGCAGCACACACCATACCTATGAGTTTTTTCCTTGGTTTCTGCTAAGGATCCGAGCTGTATTGGACTTTCATTAGATTTTTTTTTTTTTAATGAGAAGCTGATAAGGTGCAAAGCAAAGTACCAGCCTATAGTATCATCTTGATTCACCAGAATGCATTGGGGCCCCATCCACATTCATTGTTATCAGCCTGGAAGAAGACAGAGCTCATCCCAGAGATCTACAGAGAATGGAAGAAGCAGTTCACTGTTTTGCTTATGATGTTTTATGGCTGGTCACTCTGGCAGCTGTATTTGGACAAATAGATAAAGAAGTCCCCATGATACTGTATCAACATTTCAGTTGTGCCTGTGGGCCAACAAGGTTGCCTCGTGTCCAGAAGATATAATTATTTTCTTTCTTCAAATAGAAAAAGAACAGCATGGTTTTCCCACCAAAAGAGAAGTGGAAAATCCTTTTCCCTAATTTCAGAGACCAGCAAATTGCTCTGGATTATAGACTGAAATGGAATTACTGAAGTAGAGGTGTTGGAAAACAGCTCTTCATTTATCTTGACTGTAGCATTTCTTAGATGATGATGTTGATGATGATGATAGTAGACAAGATAAAATAATGTTATATTTAATAGGTCTTAGTGGTAGCCACTGTGTTCTTTTTTCGGACTATTTCTTTTCAGAACAGGAAGCTCATCAACGACGTGGCCAAGATCTACTCGATTACTGTGACCAATGCAGTTGATGGTGTGGCCTCATCCTGCCGGGCCTGTGCTATTGGTTTAGAACAGTCTGGCTCCTCCTGCATCCCCTGCCCTATTGGGCACTACATAGAGAAGGAAACCAACCAGTGCCAAGAGTGTCCTTCCAATACATACCTCTCTATCCATCAAGCCTATGGGGAAGAAGCCTGTGTCCCTTGTGGACCTGGAAGCCAAAGCACCAAGGTAACTGGGCCCATCAAAAATGTTGGGCTTTGGACATAAGCAGGACTAGGAAGGATCAGATCAGTAGCCTGTCTAGAACAGGATGTGTCCAGTCCTACTCCATCACTATAGGTACTGTATTACATTTGATGAGGGTTTAGAATCAAAATGAAACTGGGATGCTGTTGGCATGGAAAGGGGCTAGAACATTTGGCTCTACCTCTTCTGGTCTCATCATAACAGGCCGAATAAATACTCCAGGCAGCTTGCAAGGGATCAAAATGGAGACCCCTATCAGTTAGTAACCATGATTGTCTGTTGCGGTGTCAAACCTTTCCTTCTCTAAAGCAGAAAGTGCTGTAGGTTCTCCAAGCTGGTTGTCCTCCAGATGTGTGGATTTCAACCCATTCAGCCCACATGGGCATGGCTAAGAATTCAGGGACTTGAAATCCACATTCAGGAGAAAGCTCTTTTTCCATATACCAGCTACTAACACAGATAATATGCAAAGATGTCACAGGAAGCAATTCCAGATGACAGTTGCTGCAAGATTCTTTGTGTAAACTACAACCTGTTATAAAGTTATAAATGCAATAGTATTTCCTGGGGTTGGCTGTTCATGTTGCAAAGGGACAAGAAGATTAGAGATTTCTGTTCAGTGCTTTCCATGTTTAATGCCATGTTTGGAGCATCTTGTAGTCAGAGGACTACTGTGTATAGAATTTGCATTTAGCTGTCAGGCTGAATAGCCTTTGATAAGCTTGTGTTTATGCATCTGTCTCATCCCTTTAAAAAGCATTAAAAGTCACAATTAAATGTGTGGCTACATCATTTCAACCTGTCCATCTGTCACAACCTTTGCAAGAGAGTTGACATTTGATGTTTGATGAACCCAAGAGATCCTTGAGCCAGAGCAAGATGACCAACATCCTCCTCCTTCCACCCCGCGGTCAGATAAACCACAATTATTCTGATTACTAAAAACAATTTTTTTTCATAGAATTCAAGAGTGTAGGACATCGAATTCAGCCTCCTACATGCTCAGTGCAAGAATCTAAATTAAAGCATCCCCAACACACAACTGTCTGTTCTCTTCTTGATCACATCCAGAGAAGGGGAACCCACCACCTCCCTGATAATTGATTCCACTTGCCAACTGCCTTTACTTAAGGAAGCTTTTTTCTAATGTTCATTTGGAATCTGCCTTTCTGGAACTTAAACTTCTTATTCTGTGTATTAACTCTAAGGTAATAGAGAATAGGTCTGGATCATCTTCTATGTGACATCTTTCCAGGGACTGGAACAGAGCTACCATATTCCTCTTTTCTTCTCAAGGCTTTGCCTGGTCATGTCAGAAGCTTTCAGGAGCTCATTCCAGATCATCTCTCTTCTCTTACTGCAAAGGACACTTTGAGCTGATAATAGTCTAATCTTTGGGCAACATCAGGATAGGGAACTTTCAGATATTGCTGAACTACAATTCCCGTAGGCCCAGCCCCAGCATGGTGAATAAGAAGGAAGGGATGCTAGAAGTTGTAGCTTATGAATGTCTGGAAGGCTGCAGGTATCCCTTTTCTGATCTACCCCATTATAATGATTATTTGTGTGATTTGTTTCCTCCTAATCTTAGTTTATAACTTCATTTTCTTTACCTTCCCTACAGCTGCTCACTTCTATTTTGTTTTCTTTTCTCAGGACCGTTCTGCATGCTGTAGTGACTGCACGTTCTCCTATATCAAGAACAACCAAAGCCTGACTTATGATTTTAGTAGTCTGAGCAGAGTGGGCTCATTAATGAATGGACCAAGCTTTACAGCAAGAGGCACAAAATTCTTCCATTTCTTCAATATCAGCCTGTGTGGACATCAAGTAAGTGTCTGTCTTTCTAAGATCAGAATTATCATGTCAAGTATGAGGCAATTTTATCTGATTGGACCTAGGAGGGTTAGGGTTTTCTGTTGTGGTGTCTGCCCTTTGTAATGATCTCCCCTCCTGTAATTCAGTTGACCTGACCCTTTTAGCATTTAGGAAGATTCTAAAAACCTGGTTTTCCCCATGGAAGTTGAGCCAGGATGACAGATAAACCTGTTTTTGGGAGGTGGAATGTGTGTTTGAAGGATCCTGACTATATGCTGTTGTTATGTTGATTTTTGTTTGGTTCCTGCCATGTTGTTGGTTTGATGTCCAATGCCCAGAGTTCCCATCATGTGAGTTAGGTGGCCATATAAATCCAAACAAACAAACAAACACATAAATAAGGCTAGTCATCTTACTGGTATCTCCAGCCAACTATTCCAAAGGGTACCAGGCAGAATTGGAAGAAGGAAATGGGATAGGGACTGTGTTTGTTGATCAAATTGGTTGATTCTTGACCCTGTTAGCATAATATCAGATCCAGGTAGGGAGCTGTGGTTTGACTAGTGTTGTTTGTATTTAATGTGCTATGTAAACACAGCCACAAAATGTCTAAAAATATAAAGTAAATGACCTTAAACATTGCAAGAATGTGGAGAAGAGCTCAAGGATAGTCATTGTATCATATATTTTCAGTTCTATGTTTGGTTTTCTTACTAATTTGGTTTGATTCTGGGACCTTTTCTTGTCCAAGTAGCTTCATGTCCTGTTTTCTGCATATTTTCAACCTATACACCAAAGGGTAGCTCAGATATTCCTTGTGAGAAGCTTGGCATGAGCTTGGGGTTGTATTCCCTATGGAAATCAGATAGGTAACTTGGGAGTATTCCTAGGTTCATCTTTGTCGCTAGAGATTCAGAAATAACTTCAGTGTCTTGGGGTGGATTTGGCCAACTTCAACTAGTCTACTGGTTATGACAATTCTGGGCTGGGGTACTTAGCCAGTGTAATTTACACTCTTCTCATTTCTTGTACTGCAATGCTCTGTACATGGAGTTGTCCTTGAAGTTGTCTCAAAGTTGTAACTAGTGCAAAATGCTTTGGCTAGATATGTTAGGAACAGTGTGAGATTTTATAGGACTCTGCAATCACTTCAAGATGATGGTAATGAAAGTTAAAACTCTAAATGACTGGAGACCCCATAATTCCTGTACCAACAAATACTTCTCTGTATCCTAATGTTGTAAAATGGTATATTATGTGGAATTGTGTATGTGTGTGTGTACAAGAGAGAGAGAGAGACTGTAGCTTTTTGTTGGTGCCAAATTAAGACCCAAGGCATTGCAATGTTATTGATTTTAAATCAGTTAGTTTGTATGATTATTTTGTGTTTTTATCTTAGTGGGTTAGAAATATTTTCATAATAAAGAAGCGTTCTAACCTGGTATGTCCAGAAGTAGATGGGAACACTTTTTTGCCACTTGTTTATGAGAAAGCATAGACAGCCAGTACAGCGGAAATGAATGTCCTGTTACTAAGTGCCAGTTTTCCAATCACATCATTTGGAAGTGGAGTGCCTGACACAGAATCCCTCCATGATCCACTAGAGTAACTATTCTTACCAAGTGGGGAGTGATTCTCAGACTGTGGTCCACGGACCATCAGTAGTCTCTGGAGGTCCACCAGGTGGTCCTCTACTACCTCACCATGTTCACTACCAGTCAGCTGGTTCATAAATATGAATCTATGATTGAAAACTGGTTCATTAAAGTATACAAGTGATAGTACTAAATAGTACTAAAATTTATGAACTGGTCACTTAAAATCATGAACTCCCATGCTCTTAAAGATGAAACATGAAAGGAGGGAGTGTTTGTTTAACTGGGTGATTGCCACATTTTTTGAATGTTTATTTGGTGGTCCACAGTTGTAAACACCATGAGAAATGCTAGTACATGTCTCTTAGATTTGGGCTGCAAAAACCAGACACTTAGAGAAAAATCTAACCCTCTGCTACCATCTAGTGGTTGTCTGTTTTTTTGCAGCCCAGATTTAGTAGCCATATTATTATCTCTTTTTACTGTTCTTCTTACTGTCAACTCATTAAAGTAGCCACATCATTAATGTGGCTGTTAAAGCAGCTGCCTCTTTGTTGTCTTGAAGCCTGTGAAAAGAATGGCTATTTTAAAGAATAACATGAAAGTACCTTTGATTAGAGTTTTGAGATTGTCATTCCATAACAAAATCATTGCACATTATTGTTGGTCATGTTGCAAATGTGTTTCTTTTTCTGGCAGATTTGACACACAGATTGAACAAGTTCTGCTCTGCTCTGTAGCAGGAGCCTTCCCTTCATGAAATGATTTCTCATTATCTAAGATCAGCCATGAAACTGATCCAGGAAGGGTTGTTTCCTGTTTTACTGGTCCCGTATACACCATCTCATGGCAATATCTGAAAGTTTTATGGCTCTATCCTGCTATTTTTACTCACCATGTGATAGCTTTTTGGACTAGATGGCACCCACTGACTCCTAATTATTTGGGGAAGAAATGAAAATAGCCACAGCCTATGAAGATAATAAAACAGTGCACAATGTCTATGTCCTCGGCAGAGATCTCTTGAGAATTTGGCTATTTTCATTTTTTAAAATTATTTTTTGATGCTCATGACATTGTGCAAAATGGCACATTAGAGCCCGCCATAGGAGCAGCTGGTTGAGAAATAGCACCAAACCAGCTAGGGGAGCAATAGCATCAAATAACATTTGAAAAGGTGAATATTGGTGCAAAGTGTTCTTGGGGAACATTTGGAAATGTTCGCCATCCCAACTGGCATTTTCAGTGTGAAAATCAAACTGGAAGAATATGCCATACCGGCCTGTTCAGTTTTGTTGCTGTTATTGTGAAGTGGCAAACGGCTCTGGCATATTTAAAAATGATACAAAATCTGGCAGTATTTGTGCAATAGAAAGAATGCATCCATTTATATGCAAGACTCACGAGGTTCACATTCTTCTAAATCACTGTTAAGTGGCCATCTCATTATCTAAAAGGCAAATTACACCTCATTGTGCTGTGCAAGAAAGCAACATGGTTCCTAGCTCACGTGCACACGCTCTCTCTCTGACTTTCTGATTATCTGTGAAGGAATCACCATGTTTCTTTCACAGCAATGCAGCTCCATTTTTGCAGATCACTTCCTGAATTTGTCAGCAAATTAGCATGAAATTGTAGTGAGAAGTATCTGACCTCCGGTTTGAAATATGTTGAGAAATTTGCCATGAAAGCTACACAGGCACCCCTTTTATCCCTTTTAACTTCCACAGGGAGAAAAGAGAGCAATTTGTGCAGACAATATAACTGATATCACGCTGAAGGATATGGTTGCTGAGTCAGAAGATTATTCCAATGTCGTGAGGGCTTTTGTCTGCCAGTCGACCATCATCCCACCTGACAGCAAGGGTTTCCGCACTGCTTTGGCGCTCCAGTCCAACAGCCTGGCTGACGTGTTCCTTGGTAATCTTCTGCTTGCTCTGATACAAGAGCGAACAGCAATAAGGCTGAGGGGACTGAGGGGAATATGATGTCGTGGAGCCTAACCCAACAGAATTGTTTGCAGAACCTTGAGGATTTGCCATGGGCAGTTTTTACAAGTCTAAAGACATGTGTTCCGTCAAGGATGGCATTCATAGAACAAATGATATCACTTTGTCTAAAGTAGGAGCTGCAGCACGGTGATAGATGCTTTCCATCATGACCAAGAGAGAGCAAAGTCTTCCTTGACTTGTATATGATCAGTTATGTTCTTGGCAGGAGCTAAACTTTCAGATTTGCTTAATATTTGGATGAGAGATTATTAAGAAATCCCAGGGCTGTAGGCTAGATTTCAGTGCTGGAGGAAGGCAGTGGCAGAACATTCCCTTGTTATTGCCAAGAAAAGTACTCAGACACGTCCATATAGTCAGCAGGAGTTGAGATTGATTTGTGGGATTTATTTTTACCTTTCCATTCCATTGCAGCACCTCAAAAGAATCCTGTATTGCTATTTTTGCCACACACATCCCCCCCTCAATGGGAATAGGTGGGTTCCTTTCTTGGATCTGGAAGCCATTTCTCAGGTTCCCACTCCAGGATCAAATCCTGATTTCCCATTCCCTATGGCCTCTATTGAAATTTAATACTACCAGCATAGTAGATTTCCAGGATGGAGCATCGTCCATTTGAGATGTTCTTCAAGCTTGGAGATAGCCCACCCGCTTCTATAATATGTTGGGCAGCAGGTCTGGTAACTGTATCTTACAGAAGATGCAAACATTCCCCTATTATATAATTAACTTATTTCTGATACTTTTTGTACAGGATTATCAACTAATGAAAATCTCTGTTTAACCAAATCTCTTTTTGATTTTAATGGATTACTGTATTAATAAAATCAGTAGTCACATCATCCATTCTCAATTCAGGGGCTCTAAAGACCTGAAGGAAGTGAAACAGCTTGCAGTTTTATAATATATAAAAGGACTACCCTTATTGTTAGAAGAAAAACCTTATTTTTTTACATTTTTTGTTTTTTTTGTTTTAGTTTTCTATACTTAATTGCTAACAAATTAGACTCCAAATTACTTTTTAAAGTAAGCTTCTCTTATTCCATATGCCTCCGTTGCTTAAGGGGTATCATTACAGATTCATCCATGGAACTTCACAGCTTAATTAGTGTAACCAAGTAACATTCATAAGCATCTCCCCTTCTATGAGCCAAAATCTGCTACTCATTCACAAAAAATATAGCTGTTCCTCATAAAGCTAAAGCCTTGATGGAGTTGAATTTGACTCTTGGTGACTATATTCTTGTCCTTTTCTTGGCAACAATATGCAAATAGTTTGCCACCATTTTCATCTGGGATGTTTTTCAACTTCCAGTCTAGTCTAAATGCATGCACCCATTTAATTCTTCCATGTAATCTTGGGGAGTTTTATAAGAAACCAGAAGATACAGTATATCAAGTTTTGAAACATCTCTTAGACAAATTGCATTATAACAAATCAGGCATCTCTGCCTGATAACATTTTGTGGACTATATATTCACCCTCATTTAAAGAGTTTTTCCCTCCCAACTCCCTATAAATTCTTTCAGGGGATGATTTTCTTTTCTTCTTTGCAGGAGCAACTGTTGAGACTACACTGGGAAATATTAATATTAAGCCAGAAATGTTTCAGCATTCTGAAAGAAAAATACCTGATGTGCATTTCTATTACAAGTAGGTAGAAGAATAAATCACTTGATTTTTCATACACCTTTACTATTTACAGAGGGAATGTAAAAATTCAGAGAAACTTACATTGTTGTCAAGGACCAGAGTTAAATAGTCAGGAGACACCATAATTTATTTTGACCATGTGTGTTATAACCCCACTAATTCCATCTCTCTTTTTTCTCTCTTTTTGGCATCATATGAAATATTATATATGTGCTTCTTGTCCTTTTTCTGTAGGATTCAGCCGTTCTTCCCAGTCAACTAATTCTGTTCTTCCTCTTCATATGACTGCATTCTGAATTTCTGCAAAGTGATTGTCTCATGGCACAGTTAAAGGACATTCTGCTCCCTAGAATAGCCTTGTCTGTTGCTCTGAGAAGCTGAGAATTTCTGGAGCTTGTAGCCTTAACCCACCTAGAGGTCACCTGGTTGGGAAAAGATGTCTTGGGTAATGGACAGACAGTGAAAAGTGACTGGGAGATCATACTCTTCAACCTTCTCCCATGGTCCCTCTCCAGATTTTCAAAAATATTTATTATTAAATGTACATTCACCTGTATTGCCAAGTCTCAAATAGCTTGGAAGCTAAGCAGGGTTAGATCTGGTTAATCCCCAAATGGGAGACAGGGCTGTAGGCTAGACTGGGAAATTAAAAAACAACAACACACATCTGGAAGAATCTGGGAAACATCATTTCCATACTGTTACCAATAAAACTGCTTGGATGTGTAGATGAAGCCACCAGGGGTCAATCTTGCCTTGAGGGTATTTTTACCTTATTGCCAAATCTCAGAGTTGCTAATAAATATTATAAAAACTGGCAATGACTTCATAAAGCATCCAGCCATAACTTGATTTGCAGCTGAGAAAAGCATGGGAGAAGACAAGAAAAATGAAGCCGTAAAAACAGCTCATTTTTCACTGGTGGAGGCAGAGCTGTCTGTCTGCATAACATCTTGAATTCTTTTTCTCATTTCTACACAGGTCTTCAGGAGTTACAGCTACTTGTGAAAATGGGCGTGCTTCTGTTGTGACAATGAGGTGCAATCCCACAAAACTTGGTCAGGGAGAAATTTCAGTTCCCAGGTATATGTTATGATTAGAAACACAAGTAGAGACCTGTCATTAGATCTCCCTCTTCCTGAATAATTTAATATGTTTCAGATTCATTTGCAATTCTTTCAGTATGTTATCAGAAGAACCACCTCTATATTTGCTGTCACCTTCACTTTAGGTGAAATCTGGAAAAACTCTTGAGCAGGGGTTCTCAACCTTTTTGTGCCATGGATCCCTTCAACAGTGTGGCAAAACCTATGGGCCCCTTCTCAGAAAAATGTATTTAACTGCATAAAATAAAATACATAGATATAGATTGTATTACAAAGAAAACCAATTATGCTCACAGTGTCAAAATATTAAAAATAATTCAAATAATTTTAGATAGTGAGATTTATGACGGCACTGAATGAATGGTGCTTATGACTGGTCCTTGGAGTTGCGGCCATCCCAGCACCCCCACGGTCATGTGATCATGATCTGGGTGCTTGGCAACCTGTTCGCACTTACAACCAGTTGCCACGTATCCCGCGATCATGTGATCGCCATTTGCAACCTTCCCTGCCAGTTTCCCCAGAAGGACAATGGGAAAACCAGCAGGGAAGGTTACAAGTTGCTGGGGTAAGTCTCCCCCAACCACACATCCTCACCCAGCACCTCTGCATTCCCGCTGCACTGGCCACTTGCACACCCTTTGCACCCTTCCCGACCCATGCCACACCCTTGCACACCCTCACAACCTTTGCCATGCCTCTCATGCACCCCCTCATACCCTCACACACCCTCCCAGACCCATACTGCGCCTCTCATGCATCCCCTTGCACCCTCACACACCCTCCCCAACCGTTGTCATATCTCTTGTGCACCCCCACGTCCTCACACCCCCATATGCACCCTCATGTACCGTCCCTGACTTTCACGCACCCACATGCACCTTCTCCAATCCTTGCTTCACCTCTCACGCACCCCCTCGCACCCTTGCGCACCCTCCCCAACCCATACTGCAACCTTGCATACTCCTGCGTGCCCCCTCCCTCCCTCCCTCCCCCACCTGTCAGTAGCCACTTACCTGCCTGCTGGCCTGGGACTTGCAACTTCCTGCTGTCTTCCCCACTGACTTTGGTTGTGGGAAGCTGGCAGGAAGTTGTCTCACCTAACGACTGTGGGATTCGGTTAATGATAGCAACCTGGACTGCAGGGATTGCTGACACTAAGCGATGTGGTTGTGCTTTATGACTGCATCACTTAGCGATAGAAATTCCAGTCCCAATTGCCATCACAAGTCGAGGAGTATCTGTAGTGAATGAAAAGCTAAATTACAGTGAGAAGTTAATGAAAATAAAGGTAAACTTTTTCCCCATCCAAGTTCACCAATGCCCTGAAATCTATCCACAGACCAACAAAGGATCCATGAATGCCATTTTAAGAACCTCTGCTCTAGAATATCATGCTTATATTCTTCTTCCTAACAAATTTCACTCTTAATCTGTAGAATTTTTGTTTATTTGTTTGTTCACTTAGAGAGGATCTGCTGAATTTGACCTGTAGTTTAGGTTGGACCAGGTGAGACCCCTTCCTTTATATAGTTTCCCTAACCCTAACTCTTTAACCATCTGTAAACTAAGCTATTAACAGTGTATGGATTGCAAAAGAGCAGCCTCTGGATGAATCCAGGTGTGCATGCTGCTAACTCAGAAACAAAAAAAGAGGAGAAGCTGTGCATTGGAAATTTGAATTCAGCAGGATCCCTTGTTGGAGGATGTGCTGAAAGTGTGCTGAGTAACTAAGTAGGAGACACATCCCATTAAAGAAGTAGAGTGCTCATAATATATTTATGTTGGATGCAGGAGATTAGTTTAGCAACAAACTACTGTTTTGCATTTTCAAAACATCATTAATGTCCAATTTGGGAATGTATGTGTTTTTGTGGGAGCATGCATTGATGGTGCTATGGGCAGCAGCCTCTTTGAGAACCAATTAAGTTAACTTTCTTTCTTCTGATTGTATCATTCTAACCCACCCAGCATTTCTTCTCTAGTTCTTGTCCTGCAGGTACTTGTGATGGATGTATATTCCACTTCTTGTGGGAAAGTGCAGAAGCTTGTCCCATGTGCACAGAGCAGGACTATCATGAGATTGAGAGTGCTTGTAAAAAAGGACACCAGGTAATTAACTGGTTACATACTGATGTGTGGTGGAAAAAGTTTCAGTCTGCAGTTGCAACTCCCAAGAAGTAGAGAAACAGAAAAGGGAGGGAGGGAGGGAGGGAGGGAGGGAGGAAGGAAGGAAGGAAGGAAGGAAGGAAGGAAGGAAGGAAGGAAGGAAGGAAGGAAGGAAGGAAGGAAGGAAGGAAGGAAGGAAGGGCGACGTTGGATAAGAACCACAGTAGCTTACATTTCCAACATAAATTTATACATTCTAGATAATGTTTTGGTGTCATATTCCAGTGGTACATCATTTTATAAAAATTCTCTTTAAAATTATAACATTGTGTAAATTCAGCCTTTCAACCACATATTTCCCCATTGTTCCATCAGTATATTATAACCAAATTTTTAATCCAGTTTATCATGCATTCCTTAACTTGTTCTTCTGTTTCAAATTTCAATACAAGTTTATACATTTTAGCAATTACATGTTCATCATTTGTACACAATTCTGTTTCAAAATCAGTCTTAAAATGTTCAATACCATGAATTATTTTATCTACTTTAAATCTTTCTGATAACTGTGAATAAGAAAACCATTGATAACTGTGTCCCTCTGCTATCAGTTTATTCTCTTGATTTTATTTTATATTCCCCTTGACAGAATCCTAGCATCTCACAGTAAGTTAGCCCTTTGTGTTTGCCTGTTATTTCTCATCTATAAGATGCTTCTTGTGCTGAGAGCCACCAAGGTGTTTTCGGGCACAGCCTGGATTTGTATCTATTCCATATTCTCAATATGGCACGTTTAACATAATGATTTTTGAAATCTACATTAACCTTGACTTTAACAAATCAAACTTTATTGGGATCATGAACCAGCAAGGAAATTGACATTCAAATATCCAAAATATCCAAAACTAAATTGACAATGTCAGGATAATTATGGGAAGTAGATACAAACAAAGAATTTTGACTAAAAAATAATATTAAATCAAAATATGCTAAGGGGCTTGCTCAGGCTACACGTATGCAGCAAGAAAAAGAAATTAAAACTAGAAATCCAGGTGATATAAACTTTGAAATAGCAATATAAAATGCAAATACAATACAGGTATATATGCATATACTTGTATGTATGTATGTATGCATATGTATATGTGTGTGTATGTGTGTACGTATACACACACACAGACATATACATACATACATACATGCATATACACACACACCCATAAATAAATAATACAGTAAAACCTTGACTTCATTGTACCACAAATATCCGTGCCACCCAAATCTCAGGTCATGTTCTTCTAGCTCTAAAAGTCTTCTGTTTCTCAGCAACACCCACTCTTTCATCCAAACCAAACAACAAACTGCAAAATACAATTTCAAATCAAGTAAACCCCATCCTCCTCTTTCCTTTGCATCTTGTAACACCTTATATTTAACTTGTGGCTTCTTCCCTTGCTCTACAAACTTAGATATGTCTTTTACCTGCTGTTTAAATGGTACATAAGTTACCAAAACAGGTACTGTCTGAACCAGAAGCATCATTCTAGGCAAGATGTTCATCTTTATCACAGAAATTCTCTCCAACAATGACAATTATAGTTTCTCCCCCCTTAACGTATCTTTTTTAACTTCATTATATGCCTTAACATAAGAAGAATCATTTTATCATGCTTGGTAGATGTGCAAAAAAGCTAGAAAATTTTGGGTTCAAATATGTACAATGATGCAGAGGATTTTAAAGATTAACATTCAACTGAAACCAGAACTTTTCCTCTTGAGACTGATGGTTAGGCAGTTGGAAAAATGTCATGGAACAGTATTTTTTTGTATGATAACTGCAGCAAGATTATTGTACAAAGAAAGATGGAAAGATTTAGCAATACTGCAATGGAGGAATGGTTGGTGAAGATGATAGAATTTGCTGAGTTGGCCAAATTGACCTGTTTGATTAGAGAAAAGACAACATCTACATTTATTGGTGACTGGAAACCCCTTATGGAATTATTGCATAAACAAGAAAAAAATGAACTTATGATTTATGGTTTTGATGATTAGATCAGATAGATTATAGAAAGAAGAAAGTCATGATGTAACCTTAGAGTAAGAGGTAAATTTATAATTGTACTTATAACTGATGTAAAGAAGATCGGAACCCACTTCTTTGTATTTTTTTTCTTTTCTATTTTTCTGCTACTCTTTTTCTTTTTGCAACTTTAGTTTTTTCTTTCATTTTTCCTTTTCTCTCTTTTCTTTCTTCCCCTATTTTAGTTTGTATTAGTCTTATTCTTGTGTTTAAAGTTTTCAATGTATGTATGTATGTATATATACATATACATTCATACATATACACACACACACACACATGTATATATACATATACATATATATACACAATATAAGATGAGAACCACAGTGGCCAGGGAGATGTTGAAGAGATACCCACAGAGAGGACATGAATATAATCTCTGATCGAACATCCCAGGGTCAAAATATCTCACCTGCAAAACCACATTAGAACAAGTTTATATCATTGCTAAGGAAAAGGGTTGTATTTGGACCTTATATGATGTGGTGGGGTCCATATTTCCCCAAAGTAGACAGGGTCAGGGCAAAGCAATGTTTGTGGGCAGGATTAACACAGTTGTGCATTTAGACATTTTGCCTTTTATCTTATTAAAAATTACAATTCGGTTACAAATTTGGATAGGGCACAAGGGACCTCAAGCATATCATTTCTTCTGCCATCAAGAACAGCTGAAGCATAAGGCACTTCAAAATAGGATAATGTGCTAAGACTTACAATCAGTACAAACTTTTAAAAGAGAAACACAAAGAAAGGAATAATATACTAAAAGAAGAGAGGGTAGGCAGTTGTCTGCAGAGCACCAGTTGATCGCTGGCCAGTTTTACTTAAACTGCTAGATCTGTTCTTTGGGGATAAAACTGAGTATGGATGAATGCTACTGGGTATCCTGAATTCAAAAGAAAGGGTGAGAAATTTGCCAGCCCTCTCAAATGTGGCCTTATAGTCAAGTTGTCCACAGGGTATAAAATAATACATGGATGGTGACATTATTGTTTGAATGGAACGCTAGTGCTTGTTGTTTGCAGAGATTCTTGCAGAAAACCCTGGGAGTGGGCTGGACCAGACAGCCGAGTACTTCTTAAGCAAGAAGGCATCTTCAGCAACATGCAGATTAGTTCTACCTATAAAAGAAATACCTTGAGTATGAGCTCTTGCTTTAGAAACATAACACAGATGAGTAAACTAAATGAGCTCTAGAACAAGGAAGAGAGGGAACCCCCCCCCCCCCACTTCTGTAGTTGTATCCTTGTCCTAACAACTTACAGTGGAGTCATTTGTCCCCAGTGGAAGTCACAGACCGAGGTTGGATTAGGACCTGAGGTTCCTAGGATGTTTCACTTTGTTATTACATTACTTAAATAAAAACATATATACATGTATGTACATACATTAGTTTAGCTTGCATGGAATCGACTGACTATGTTATTGCTTAAAAGTAAGCTCCATAGAATTGAATGGAGTTGTCTTCTAGGAAAACAAATGTATAAGATTTTCTTTTTCTTTCTCTCTCTCTCTCTGTCTTTCTCACATGCTTGCATAGGAAACCTTATATGTCTGGAACGAACCAAAGTTATGTATAAAAGGGGTTTCCTTGCCTGAAAAAAAGATCATAATCTGTGAAACAGTGGATTTCTGGCTGAAAGTTGGTGCAGGGGTTGGTGCTTTCACAGGAGTACTGCTCATTGCCTTAACTTGCTATTTCTGGAAGAAGAACCAGAAGTGAGTCTTGCAACCCCTTTTAAGGAGATACCTATTTGATCAGCAGATTTTCTTTGGTTAAATTCACCTCTCAGTTTGGGACACTGTCTTTTTCTGACTCTGTATGCTTTCTAGATCCCTTGTTCTCACCTGGCAGTGCTGTCCACCATAGACACCTCACCCCTGAATCAAGAGTGTGGCCATCTTTTACTGCAGCTTTTAAACTTCCCCCTGCCCTCCACTACCCTCCCCCCCCAAATCAACACAATTTTGTATTGCATAATAAGCATAGAACCCATTTTCAAACGTTTTTTGAAGCATCCTGGGAAAGTTACCTGCTTTCTCAAAACAGTACATTTACTCAACAGTGGATGTAACTGGAATAATAAATTCAGGGCCCGTTTGATAAAGAAGTATAGGTCACAACCAAGGCTGTTTCATGCTATTCAGATCAATAAATCAGTGTTTCTCAACCTCAGGAACTTTAAGATATGTGAACTTCAACTCCCAGAATTCCCCAGGGGAATTCTGGGAGTTGAAGTCCATACATCTTTAAAGTTCCTCACATTGAGAAACACTGGTATAAAGGATCTCTGTGATCCTTTGAATGCTGGGCACTTATGCTTAGCCTAGGAAAAATTTCTGCTTGAGGCTTAGCAAATTTTCAGCTACAGTAGATTGGACAGTGATTGCCTGACATAGCAGACCACTTCTTGTGCTCTAATACAAGGGGTGCCTGCATCCTACCACACCCCTTCCTGAACCCCAAGAGCCTTCAGAAGGGGTAGAAAGATATATTTCTCTTTTTTTAATATTTTTGGAGAGCGTGGAAATGTTTAAAGAGTTTCATGGGTGCACCTGCTTATCCTTTCCCCCCAAATTAACCATCCCAAGCAGGAATCCCCCTTTTTTTCAGTCTTCCCTCATTAAGAAGAAATAATAGCCAAATCAACAAGGGAGTAAAGTGGGACACTATGCTGATTAGGTCTCACCATTGCCTCGCAAAAATGGTATTTCAATGGGTTATATTTTAGGGGGGGGGCATTTGCAAAATTGTTGTAATAGTCATTTCTTCAAACAGCTTGGTTTCCTTTCTGCCACACTGAGAGACAGGCTGTCCTCCCATTGGTGGAGTCCCATTGGCCCACCTCCCAATTCCTGATTCCCCACCATTAGTTTGGCACATGACCTTGCTAAGGAGCCAAACTGCAGGGCTCTTGTAGTCTTGCACCATCAATTATACAGGAGGTGGAGGAGTGAGAAACATCCCCATGTACTTTTGATATATGACTGCATTGCCTCGTTTCCAGGTCTGGTAAACAACACAACTTTTCATTGTCAGGTTCTGCTTAATTGTATTAAACAATCTATCTGAAGAATCTTTTCCTATCTCGCTGTGTGATACATTCAGATACGGTCTGCGTGAGTTGACAACATTGCCCCTGTCTGTATTGATTCCTACAGATTAGAGTATAAATATTCTAAACTGGTGATGACCGCGAATTCGAAAGAGTGTGAACTTCCTGCTGCGGATAGCTGTGCTATCATGGAAGGGGAAGACAATGAAGAAGAAATAGTGTATTCAAATAAACAGTCATTACTAGGAAAACTCAAGTCACTGGCCACTAAGGTAAGCATGGGAGCCACAAAGGATGATTCCTAAGGCATAGCTGTGATCCAAAGGCAACAGTTCAGTCTGGTCCTCCGAATTATCATTGGAAAGAAATGATAACAGCAGAATAAGTTATAGGAAAACGTGGGTGGATTACCAATACAGACATCGTTATCTGAATATTTCACAAATAAGGCTGGTTATTGCACAGTGCAAGCCTTATAGGCAAGCATCCTCTATGCCCTTTTATCATTATTTTTTTCTTAATGTGCAAATCTTGTCCCCCACGTCTCTTGATTTTTCCGTCTTGCTCATTGGTTTTTCCTTTTTAACTCGTGGCAGATGAAAATCTTCCTTCATGTAAAACTACCACGTACCCATCTCTCTAAACTTCAAAGCAGCTTCCAGAAAATGTTTAAAAAGCTATTTAAAGTTTAGACACTAAGCATATTCAAAATGGAATGTTTTAATAAAAACCGACTGAGCTGAATAAAAAGTTGTGCTTGAAAGATTTTTTTTCCTCTTTTGGGATGGGTGTGCAAACTAGATATAAAACGTAATACGTACTGTAGAAACTCAGTCATTTTCACCCCTGCTATATGTGAGATTAGATAATCAAATCCAATTCCTTATTTCTTGGATCAACTTTCCCTTTCAGATAATTTGAATAGATGAAATGCATCCTACCTTTTTTTATTCTACTGCATCAGGATAGCTGACCTTCTGAAGGAAGAGGCAGGAGGCCATCTGATGATGCTGTGATGTCACTGGAAGAAACATGAGCAAATCATTTTGGATTGTTTTTTAGCCTTTGTGGGTGGGGAATGAGAGCAAGAAGTCTCTCAGAGGCAGGCTGCTGCATTCTCACCCTTCAAACCACTGGGTTTGTGCTGGTCTTAGATTTGATTTGGAAGAGATGCTTTGGAACATCAGAAAGGGCAAATGCAGCACATGTCCATCATTCCTAAAAGTAGTTATGTCTGTTTCTGGAATTGTGTGGCTGCAGCAGAAACCTTCTCGCAACACCTACATGATCCAGGAAAGCGACAACGGTTGCTTTAATGAGTCACGAACCAGCACTGCATTTGTGCTTTTGTGTTTTGTTGTAGTTGGACACCTGATATTCATACTGTCATGGGTCTGAAGAAGTCAGCTTCTGGCCAAATACATACAATTTGGCAGCAGTCCCAAAATTACTGATAGATAGATGCTGTGTTCACACCATTTGCTTATCCAGAGAGACTTGGCGGCTGTATTCACACCTGGGGGGGGGCTGTTTGTTTTGATTTTGGATTTGTATGGGCTAGTATATTTGTCGTATGTAGCCTGTCTGATTAGTTTATGTATTATTATGTATTATGTGAACTCATAAAATTGGATAATTCAATAACCAAGTGCAGTCAATGTCTATGTAAATGTTTTGATGGATTTAATATATTTGTAAATGATTTGTCTTGGAAGCTAGTCAAGTTAGGGCCTGGTTAATCCTTGGATGGGAGAACACCAGGGAATCCCAGGGCTGAAGACTAGCCTGGAAAGTTAAAAAAGCATCCCTGAAAAAAGCAGTTGCAAATTATTTCATATCGTGGCTAAAAGAGTGACATAGTTGTACCTATGAAGTCACCAGGAGTCAGATTTCAAATCTGACTTGAAGGGGACAATTTTTGTTATATTTTCCATATGATAGTCTTACTGGAACCATATTTCTTTGATGTTAGCACAGATTGTCATATTTGGGGGCCGTTTGCTCAGCTCTGTTGGATGGACCAGTGGTCACCTTCAAACTCTTGTCTTTTGTAACCCAGGAAAAAGAAGACCGCTTTGAATCTGTCCAGCTGAAATCCTCCAGATCTCAAAATATATGAAGATTCGGTTTTGCCCTTTGAGCCTGATTTCTATTTCCAGGGGACCAATTTTTCAACTCGGGCTGGCCCACATCTGAGGGATAGCTTCCTGTGAGAAACATTGAGTGATCCCAGGTGGACAAAGAGAGCAGCAGACAAACAGAAGAAAAAAGAAGATGCTGCCTTATTGGGAGACTAAGTTGCCAAAAGCAAAGCAAGGCCTTTGCATCCTAAAACCGGGGTGAACTTCAACTCAGGGAGCAAGGAAGCATGAACGTTGTAGCCCGTTGTGTTGGCTCCAGAGGCAGAAAATCTGCATGCCACCTCCCTGAATGTAGCAAGAAATTAAGAAATGGACAGTTTTTTTGCCCTCCCTGACCCCTCTGTTTCCACTTCTGTTCCAGATGTGGCTTCACTCTGTCCTGAGAGAGAGGCCATACCTGACGTGAGGTAGAGACCTACCTGCGCATTGCTCTGGCATGGCCGATGCTTCTTCTTGGTATCCCTTAAGTTCCCTGCTGTCACAGAAATGAAACTGCTTGCGTTTTAGAAAGTTTTCTCAGTGCCGTGACCAGACTCTGCTGATGCGCTGTGGTTGCGGCATTGAGTTTTCTTCTTGAAATTGAAACATCAATCAATACTTGAAACAGAAGAACTGTGGATGGTTCCAGTCTCATCTTTGAAAAGGTTTCTTTCTAATCTTTGGAAAGGAACGTGCTTGTCATAAAAAGTGGTAGGGTCTTGCTTAAGATTGGGGATCTAGTTTCCCACTGCAGAACCAGTTTCTCTAGTTGCAGATATGTCTAGTGCATGGTTGCACGCAAGAATTGGCGCTCTCAAGGATAGAAATGTCATTCTCTACATCAGTGTTGTCCAAACTTGGCCGCTTTAAGATGAGTGGACTTCAACTCCCAGAATTCCCCAGCCAGCTGGCTGGGGAATTCTGGGAGTTAAAGTCCATTCATCTTAAAGTGACCAAGTTTGGACAACACTGCTCTACATGGTTAACCAGAAGGGCACCCGTCTGTGTCCAGTGGGACTTGTTCCCTAGCAAGAATGCTTGCAGCTGGCAGTGCTGCGTGGTCAGAGATTTGGTGCAGGTCAGACATGCATTGGCTTTACACAAGCCCTTTCTTATGGAGGTAACTCTTCCCAAGATTTTGGTTGTTTTACTTACACCTTAAGAAATCCTATGCATACTCTTTTCAAGGGTTGGTTAGTAGTGTAGAAAATGGGACTGTAGGGACATGAGGTTGTAATGAGGAATTAACTGCCTTCATGCTGGTTCATTTCAAGCACTGATTGCACATGGCTACTGAATGTAAGAAATGGCCCTTCTTAATGTTAACATTCACCTGAATATTTAGATGCTTGAAGACCATGTTTGGTATATGCACATATTTTTAGGCCCAGAGGGAAATGATCAGTGCAAATTGGGCTTCAGGGGAAAAAATGACATAATCCTATTTCCCTGCATACTTCTTTTTTCAGAGTTATCTTTTTCTGTATGATTTTAGACATCACAGGCCATCTGGGGGTACCCCCCCATGTTGTAAAAGAAGTAACATTCAAAGTGACGCAGAGTCAGCAGCTGGGTATAAAAACTGTGAGTGTGAAAGAGGAGGGAAGCAGGGTTAACTCATGGACCATGTTCACCGTAAGAGCTTCGCTTTGTTGCAGAATCATATTCCTGCAGGTGAGAAGCCCCTGAACAGTAGCAAGGGCTGGAGGTACCACGGTGGCATTTCAGCCCTGCTGTGGCCCTTGGTTCTTATATCGACCATTCCCAATGCGATAAATCAGCCATAAGGATTTCATATGATCTTCACATTTTCAGAATTTCCAACATAATGGCTATTGATGCAAACTGAATATTCATCAGTGTAAAACCAGGGAGATAAATTCTATGGAAGATACAGTATGTTTTATAAACGTATAGTTAAGTTATGAATGAACTGTGGACTGGGTTTTTTTAATGAGTTCTAATAAGTTTAAAAATGGTTCTAATGAGTTCTAAAAATATACAGCTGTATGTATAATATGAAGCACTGAAAAAATGAAGTGAGAGTAGTGAGGGGTTTTTTTAGAAAAACCATTCACTTGCTTTGTTTTTATGGTAGACATATGATTAATAATCTGTCTCTGAATGAAACCAAATCTGAAACTGTATGCATTCTGAATAATTATCCTATAGTCCCAATACAGGATTTTGAAGATTTACTAATCTTTCATAGAGGAAAGATAATTACATTGACCAAATGTGCTGCATACAGTTGCAGAATGTAGGATTTCTCTTTTGTGTGTATGTGTGGTCATAGAAATTCAGAGAGCGTTGGCAATTCCTCATTGTTCAAATTGTATTATGCTTCACCCCTACATACCCAGGCACCCAAAAGATGTGAAATCGCATCTTTTCTTACATTTACACGCTTGGACAAAACAGTCTTGTGTTTTTTACTCTGAAGTAGGTTGCATAGGTTTCAGTGGGACTTACTCCGCCATAGCTATGCACTGGATTATAATTATAAGGCCTTTTTGTATATTTTGTGCAGCTCTTGTCCATAACCTTTTGTATATTTATTTGCCATAACTGTTTGGGACATTGCTGTTTACCGGATAGGAGTTGTGGTTTTATTATTTCTGTGTGGAATGTTTAAGGCAGCATTTCTCAACCTTGGCAACTTTAAGACGTGCGGACTTCAACTCCCAGAATTCCCCAGCCAGCATGGCTGGCTGGGGAATTCTGGGAGATGAAGTCTGCACGTCTTAAAGTTGCCAAGGTTGAGAAACACTGGTCTAAGGGACATCCTGCTTGGTGTAACCAATGTAAGCTGGCCCCTGGAGTAATTTTGGTGACTGCATTGCCTGCACTGCTAAAGATCAGAATGGGGTATTTTGAAATTTGGGGCCAAAGGAATTAGGCAAATAATTTATCCACATTTCTTCAGGGGTTTAAGAAATGCTTCAGCAGTGTCTCAAGACCAGGGCTTTCCTAGGGAAGTGACAGCAGCCCAGCTGTGCTGCTAGGGGAAAGAAACAGAAATGAGAAGAAATTCCCCCCTCATGGTGCCTTCTCGTAGAATTCAGTTGCAGTGTGGGCAGAGTGTGAGGTAGCTGTCACCTCAGGAGAGATTATTTTAAAATAAAAATATAGGAGCCCTTGACTGTCTCATCTGTATACTACTAAAACTCTCATTATGTTTATCTGTTTGTCTGTACCCTCACGTTAGCCCAAACAGTGCATTATACTGCAACAATTTTTGAATCAAGGTACCTAAAATCCACTAACTTAAAGAAATCTGGGACCCGTTACTCTTGTGGAATTGAAATTTTCATGATGTTCAGACCAGTTGTATTTGCAAAGTTGTGGCCATTGCAGTGTCCACACGGTCACATGATCATGATTTCCGATGGTCCCTGCCAACTTCCCACAGGGGGAAGCTGGCAGGAAGTGGGAAGTCACTCCTGCTGCTTTTTTGCCCACCCGTGGTCATTCTGTTTATCTGTTTAGGTAAGTAAATATTGACTTATTATTGACATTCGTCTGCCACTACAATTATTTTTCTATTTATGATATATACTCTTCTTAAAGGTTCATGGAACCATCCAGCATGGGGGTAAAAAATTACCGTCAGCCTCAAATTTAATTTTCATTCTGGTTGCATCAGACTGCACTACCTTTCTTTCAAAAGATGACCCAACGGGTCCCAGGGTTGTCTAGTAACTAATTAAATATAAGAACAGCACACCCCATCCACCAGAATTTTGTTCTCCTTTGAAAGAAATTCTGAAAGCAAGTTGAACTCACAGAAGAAGATTCAGGAGGATTTCTCTGCCTGGCACTACCTACCACAAATTACTGTTGTGTCATCTGTGAACCAGGCTGGTTCATAAATTGGGTTCACTGGATCAGACTTTGAATCTTTTCTAGGCCAGAGGCCAGGTTCCAGTGTGGGCAAAGACCCAATGTGGGGCATCCCCTAGAGCAGTGTTTCTTAACCTCGGCAACTTTAAGATGTGTGGACTTCAACTCCCAGAATTCCCCAGCCAGCATGCTGGGAGTTGAAGTCCACACATCATAAAGTTGCCGAGGTTGAGAAACACTGCTCTAGAGTGCTGGGCTGGTGGCAAAGAGGGTGGACCTCTAGGGAATGGGAAAGCCTACCAAGCCAGAGGTTCCTCCTAGCTGCCCTTGTTTATATCAGTTTTAACCAACCTTGGTCCTTCTTGCAACTTGTTCCAGTCCTAATTATGGAGATACTGTTTGGAATGATGGTAGTTGTAGGTAATACTCTTTGAAAGGATTCTGGTGTGAGAAGACTGCTATGTATAGTCATTCTCTAAATGTATTGGATGATGTCTGTTTTTTGTAATATGAAGTCATGTGGTTTGCTTATACTGAATTAGATTGTAGGCTTATCCATCTAGCCTTTTTTTTTTTTTTTTTTTTTGCTACTCTGTGTCTCGGTACGTAGCCTGAGATATTTACTCCCCTTGACTTCAAATGTATAAGGAGAAATGGGACCTTCTGTGGCTCTGTGCCGAATCACTGAGTTACAAATACACCACATAAGGCTGCCCAGCCTGTTGCAAGGCTAAAATTATGGGGAAGGGAACATCAATAAAACAGAAAGAGAAAGAGGCATATCCAATCTTTTTAAGATAACTTAAAACATCAGGGTAGCAGAGACAAAAATAGAAAGGAAAGTCCAAAACCTACTCTTGGAACTTCTTTATTAAGAGGCTTCCTTAAATGTCTGTGAATCTTTACTCCAAATCCAAGTTTTTCTATTCCTGTTGTGAACTTACAAATATTCTTCTCTTCCTGGGGTGATTGCTGGGGAAAAGGTTGGTGTACAATTTGCCTTTACTTTCCAAAATAACCGTTCAATCTGGATTCAATGACCTTTTCGTTCTTCTAAAATGGGATGGTCATCCCTGTTGTATGCCAATGCCTTAAATTTCTCAGAATATTGTTGTATTTTGTTAACACTTGTGATTTTTAGTAATATACTGGTATACAAGTACTTGATTTTGATTCCAAGTGGAAATCACATTGTGATTTTTGTTTCTGTTTTTTGTTTTGCTTTTTCTCCTGAACCTCTTCACAGCCTTGTAGAAATAGTGTTATTTTATAGTTGTAAACCATCTCCCAAGATTGAATTGGTTAGGACTTTGACAGGGATCCATCCATCCCTCCCTCCATCCCTCCCTTTGCCATCTTTCTGTGGAAGGATCTGTTTCTGTGGGGTTTTTAAAGCTAGAAATTGCCAGTGGAGCTGTTAAAACTTGCAAAGCCAGCTCTGGATTCATTACAGTAAAATTCCAGACCTATGCACTCCTTTTTAATTTATTGCCATGTATTCTTTTGAGAAGTAAGCAAAGTCTATGCATCAAATTATCAAAACGTTTGAATGTGATTTAAGGAGGGAATCTTTTTTTTTCATTCCTATCCTCCAGAGGTTTCATCTCCGCATTTCCTCTTCTAAGAAACACCAGATTGGCAGTATTTCATGATGGTCTGAAATTCAGATGTGGGCAGATCTGTGCTTTCCTTTTGCTCATCTCCTTTCCAGTCTCCCCCCCCCCTTTTTTTTTCTGAGCACATGAATATTTTCCTCTGGTTTCTCAATAGCCCCATCAAGAGTTGTTCTAAATCAGCACCTGAATTTTCTATATGCAGATCTGATTCAGAAAACTCTCCAAATTCAAACAGCGCTCAAGGCTACCTGTCAGGTGAGCTTTCAAAAAAGATTATTAATGGATTTCATATAATTTCATAGCCAAAAGTTCTACCCAGCAGATGACAGGGGAGGCCATATTGGTGGTGGTGGGGGGAATAAAAGAAAAAAGTCAAGACTGCAGCCCCACCTCTTGCTATGTGCATTGCATCTTGCAGCATTGCGTCATCTTGACTCTTTTGACCCTTTGTGGATATTCTGGTTTAAAAATCTCACTAGTTTCTCTTTGTAAATTTAAATATGAAAATGTAAATTGCAGACCAAACTTTTCATTCCCCTCCTTAACAAGATGCCAGTAATACTTGTGGCATTGTGCAATTGGTAATAATGTGCTCACAAAAAATACTGAGCCAGTCACTAAAAATATAAATTTACCTTAACTTGATCTGTTTGCGGTGTATATCTCCCTGACCTCTGTGCCACTGGGACATTTTGCTAAGTGATCTCTGATTGCCTGAAATTCCGAAGGAATATCCATGAGACAGAAGCCTGGTCCAATTCCCAATTCCCACAGAGGAATTGCAAATAAATATTAAAACATGTGAAAGCACTTTGGATGTTTTGCTACCAAAAATCCTCAGCCTGATACGGTGACTTAGCCTTATATTTGTCCTAACCTTTATAGGCCTTGTTTCAGTCTGTTGATTTATGTATGTATGTAGGTATGTATGTATTTGATCTATCTCCCATCTTTATTTTGTACAACTCCAGACGGTGTACACATTATTCCTTCCTCCTATTTTCCCCGCAACAGCCCTGTGAGGTAGGATGGGCTGAGAGAGAGAGGGACTGGCTCAGAGTTAGCTTAAGATGCCTAAGGGAAGACCAGAGCGCAGCACCTTAAATACTACACCAAACTGTTTTTGTAGTAAACTCTCCTTGTGTATTTATTATGTCTTTTAATTCAAAACAGACTCTTAAGGCTGATAAGTGTCATATGATCTTGTCTGGCCTGGTTAGTGCTAGGATGGGAGACCACAAACATCGGACAATTGCAGGCTGAACTAGGAAATTGATAGGGCATGCCGAAGAAAGCAGTGGCAAGTTAACTTACACATCATTAGTGTGTTATATTTTGACAATTTAAATGTACAGGTAGTCCTCGTTTACCGATTGTCTCATTTAGCGATTGTTCACATTTACGATGGTGATGTTAAAATAACTTTACAACCAGTCCTGGCATTTTTGACCTTTGCAGGTCTGTAAAGCAAAGGAAAGCTGAAATAAGATCATAAGCACAGTCACGGTTTCACTTAGTGACCACTTCACTTGATGACCAAGTTGCTGGTCCCAATTGTGATTGCTAAATGAGGACTACCTGTATTTGTATATGGAAGTTACCAGGTGCAAATTTAAATAAAAATACTTCTCACCATAATGGCTTGGATTGTGATGAGGGAACCAGAGGATCTGCAGTCTGCTGTTTGGGTGTTGGGCTCCTGCCCATCCATTTTAAGATTCTTTATAGTCGAAGAAACTTAAAAGGGAAGAATACACTATATGCACACATCGGATAGAGCTCAGATGTACAACAGGAGATTGTATGTGCCCCTCCAAAAGCTTAGCCCATGGGCCCCCAGAGATCTTAAAAGTGATTGCTCAAGTTGTCTCATTCATTCATTCATTCATTCATTCATTCATTCCCTCCCTCCCTCCCTCCCTCCCTCCCTCCCTCCCTCCCTCCCTCCATTGACAGTATCGTTTGCCATTCCTCAAATGCTTCTTCACACTAACTATGAATTGGGGACTGGTCCGGAATTACTCGGTGAGATTCCATGCTGCGCTTGAACCCACTGTATTTCATTTTAATGTAATTCATGTTGATGTAATTAATTTAATGCTAATGTAACTAAGTTAAATGCAGTTGAGTTTCATTTAACTGTTTAATTTAATTAAGGTTAAATGTAAATGAAAGGAAACCAAACGTAGTTTTGTCTTGATATGTTAAAGATGACCTTCAAGCTTGGGCATTGGTGAGGAGTGTCCAAAAGTGAAAACGATGGCTGCCCCCGTGCAATTGAACCCCTCCCCTTTTTTATGTGTGACACGGATGCAGATGTTTGCAAAGCACTGCTCAAAGGGCAGAACATTTGAATATCCCTAAAAAGAGGGTATTTTCAAATTGGGCAATGCCCAGTGAAAATTTGAAGCTACATTTCAGGGACACAAAACTGACTAATTTGGTCTCAGTCCAGATTCTTGGTGGGCAATCAAGCACTATCTCTGTCTTGGAGTCAGTGAACAGATAGTTGGACAGAGGCAATTATTTAGAATTACTTATTAGGGCTATGCATGCAAATGATCCAAAAGAAATACCTCAGATCTCGTGTGAGCAGAGCATCTCTTAATTTTTCCATAAAAGAAGATGTTGCTGCTTTAAGGAATTCATTCGTTCAGGGTTATGTGAGTCTGAAAGCAGCTGCATCACTTTTTCAGGCTTATGTGGAGGTCCAGGGAGGTGCTGTAACTCATGCTTGCAAGAGGCCCATAGTCTGTCCTAATCCGTTTTAAAGCATGCTCTCCGGATCATAGTTCCTCCCCTGCATTGTTTCTAAGATGCTCAAGTCAGTGTGTTGCACTACGGAGAGAAAGTTGTTGCCCCTGGACCAGATACTTGACTGGCCTTTCCTTGAGTGTTCAGATCTACTGAAGAGAAGTTCATCCTAGCCACAGCAGAATTTCTCCCCTCATTTTGGATTGGCTCTGTCTTTCTTGGTCCCGTTGACTTCTTTCATTTCTTTCTTAGATTTATATCTTGCTTTTTTTCCTAGAAGTTCAAGCATACATCACAGCCTCTCCTCCAGTTTTTCTCCACTACAACAACCCTGTGAGGTAGGTAGGCTGGGTTGAGAGAGGTTAACTGGACAAGAGATTGCATGGCTAAAGTTGGACTTGAACCTGAGTCTTCCCAGCCTTGATCTGACACTTTCCTTACTACACCACCCTGGTTTACTTAAATTATCAATGTTGGATTTCTGTATCTTCCTATCTGTGGGACACAGAGGTATAATATACTGTATGTACCTTAAAAAGCAAATGCTTCTGCCTTTTTTCTTTCTATGAAGACCAAAACATGATTATTTCTAATTTTCTTCAAAAGCATCTCTTTTGTATGCTTTATGGGATTGTGTTCAGAACCTATGGCCTCTGGATGTGGTTGAACATCAACTCTGTGTCCTGCAGAGTTAACCATGCTGTTGGAGGGCGGTGGAAGTTTAGCAAAGCAGGTGTCTGATAGAACCCACATTGATATAATGTGCAACACAATGTTACACAAATTATGCAAAATATGTTATTTGCCTCATTGTACAATGATGGTGTAATGTATGTGATGTCACTTGTTGTCCTCCCCTCAATAGGTGTTTATGTTTAGAAATTTTTTGGAAGGTCCTCATGCTTCCATTCTTGCTTTATAATATCACTGGAACATAAAGCGTAACTTATACATTCACCATGTTGTAAAAGAGAATGTCAGAAAGAAAAGCATCGTCTCCCTGCTCTGTTCTGAAGCATCCTACTGCCTATGAAGAGAATAATCAAACATCTGTCAAAAGATTAGAAAGTTTTGCCAACTGAAGTTTATCATTTTTCTACTCAGTTTACTTTTAATTTGGTCGGTAGCAAATTTTAGCGTTGCACTAGTGCTTGAGTCTGAATGGGTTTCTAATCAGCTCTTGCAGATGTATTGAGTGGGGTGGAAATACGTCTGTTATCACAGCCACAGTTCACCTTTTGCAATTTTCAATGAGGAGTTTGAAGTTTTACTAAGTACATCAAAACCTCTCCTGCTGCTCATGTGTCTATGGGTATTAACAGAGGTTTACCTAAGAAGATTAAGAGCCAGATGGGAATAATTTGAAGGTGGTGCTAGTACTTGGTTGAACTTCAAAATTGTCCCATGCATGGATGAGCCAATGAACAGATTTTGTTAGTAATATTCCATCAGATTCAGAGTATACATATATATGTATGTATGTATGTATGTGTGTGCGTGCGTGTATGTGTGTGTGTGTATATATATATACACACATACATACATACACACACACATATATATGTATGTATGTATATGTATATGTATATATACACATACACATGTAACTTTCATACAAGGGGGAAAGTAGCCTGCTGTAAGAGGTCATATAATTTTGGGTAGATTGGGAAATTATGAATGTCCAAGGGCAAATTTTGGAAACTTGATTTTAATATTCCTTATCCTTCTAGGGTAATTAAGAAAGCTGTTTTAAATATTTCTCCAGAAGTTTTAATTTAAACACCTCCAAATTGCCTTGAATGCAGTTGGAATTTCTGTTGTATCACATGTAGCCATATTGGTTATGAAATTGCTGCTATGGGTTTGAATGATTGGAAAGGTGGTTGTTTAACATTTTGATTTCAACTAATAAATGTCAACATTTATTAAGCTAATTGACCTGAAATTGTATGCTTCTTCTCAACACCCATCAGTCAAGTACAGACATAAAGGATTAATTTTCAGCACATCCCACTGCTTATAGACACTGAGAATCATTTGTTTATTTGAAAGCACATGAGGGCAGAGACCTTCTAATGACCAGTCCAAGGACTTGTAGCGTCTTCCATTTATTCTATTATTATACTTAAATCTTATGCCAAGGTGAGTTTCTGAAGCATATCAGAGCACTGACAGGGAGAGACAGGGAGAGAAAGATCAACTTTTGGTTGACTTGCTACAGTAACTCATTTGAATTATTCCCCTGAGGAAGGCTACAAATGAAAACATTGGGCGTTTTACTAATTTATTAAAACCTTATTTTTTTTCAGTATAATTCTAAAGCTGCCTTTTTTCTCTGTCTCTTTTATATTGCTGTTTTTTTTCCCTTCCCTTCCCAGGTAGGCCACAACTATTAGAGGTCACCAGAATATTATTCTGCAAAAAGTAAAACTTGAGCTTTAGTAAATTGCCAGGATTTTAGGCTTGGAAGAAGCCACTGCAAACCTGATTTGAGCTATCAAATAATGATGAACAAAAGGAATGGTAGGAAAAATGAGCCCACTCTATTTAAATCTTTAAAGATTTAAATAGAGTGGGCTCATTTTTCCTACCATTCCTTTTGTTCATCCCCATGCTGGCTGGGGAATTCTGGGAGTTGAAGTCCACACACCTTAAAAGTTGCCAAGTTTGAAAAACACTGATTTAGAGCAAGAGGAGACAACATCTGCCTTCCAACAGTCTGGACTACATTCAGATGGGCTGGGCATAACTCCCAGAAATCGCAAGTCACATCTTGAGAGCACCAGGTTGAAGAAGGGTGATGTGCCTCAACAGGAGAACGTACACTTGGTTCATCTTCCAATGTCCAATCATTTGCCAGCAAAGCCTTTATGTCAGATAAACTGGCAGTCTCTAGGCACAAATCTGACATCAGAAATGACAACATCCCCAAACTACAAATATCAGCTCTCTAGGTTAGTTGATGTTCCTTAGGAGAAGGAATTACAAATCCAGATTCCACCATAAAAAGCTGAATTGGAATCTATTGGGGGTTTAGCAACGTATCTTGGAGAATGATTTGATGTGTTTGTCATCACATCTATGCGTTGACCAGCTATTTGATGCAAGACCAGGCCATAACTCATTGAGTCATAAGTCATTGTCATGACCCAGTCTCAGCAGCTTTCTCTCAAACCAACTTCTAAGAGAACAGAACTTTGCCAAGTGTGACAAACTGCACAAAACTTGTTTTTGCTGCAGTTTCTACTATGTTATAGCTGAGCTGGAAATAAATCAGCTTAGTTGCCCTTCTGTGTGTGAAGGTGGTTGGATAAATCTGAGGGATTTTTTTTTAAAAAAGGCAAATATGCTGGAAAACTTTTCTGATTTTATTACTGACGTCTTTAATACTGCCATGAAAACCATCTGTTGCACAGAGTGTAACTATAATATACAACATAGAAATGCAATCTAAGTAAATTACAACAAGGAATTACAAAAAAAAAAAAAGTATCTTGTTAGAAAGCCACCTAACATGGCAATTTATCATTCTCTCACGGGTGAGTTCAACATACTGGCACTACAAGTCATAGCTATTTATACATCCCTTAGAACTGTTAATCACAGAGGGGTCCTAAAGTTGTTCTGAAAAGAACAACACAATATACTGTACAGTCCTCAAAAATAATTTATTACACTGATTCTAAAAAAAAAAAATGCTAGTCCTTTTAAAATGTTCACTTTTTCTCCCAGGGTGCCCAAGAAATGTGCATTTCTCTCTAACAGTCTAAGAATACAAAAGCCAACTGAAAGATTATAAGGAGGAGGTGGTGGAATCCACAACTTCTCTTCCATTGCAGACAGTGGGAACGTAGACATTCGCTGAGGCTGAAAGACAAAAACTGGCATTAGATGCTGCATCTACACCTGACTTCCCCCCAACTTTAAATTTTCAGGATGACAGTGGGGTGTTTTTAAACCAAAGGGATCCCCCACACAAGGCTTCCCTGCAAGTTTGAAACCATTTCAAAACCATTTACATGTGACACATGTAAAAACAGGGCAGGGCTTTGATCACACGGTCATGGATGCCATTTTGATTTTGTTGACATCCCACCCCATCCCTTGGATGCCCCGGTGTTGAAATGATATTGAGAATAGGTTGACAATGGCCTGGGAAATAGAATGGCTGGGTCAACTTTCCTTTAGGTCAGTGTTTCTTAAAGTGTGGTCCTAGGACCCTCCCAGGGGTCTGTGAAATGAAAATTATTTGCCAGCATATATTGAAAAATAATGCAATATTAAAATCCCATCAAACAATTGTGAGAAACGGTAGCAGCAGCAAATGTGACCACTTTAATTTTTATAACAGTAAATATCAGTAAATATAACCCATACAAACAAAAGCTCTTTTGGGGTCCTGAGAGAAAAACATTTAAGAGACACTGCTCTAGGGTCTTAAAAAGTTGCAGGAAGGTGCTCAGGACTACATATGTTCCATCTTATTTATTTATTTTTCAAATGTATATACTGTATGCCACCCATCTCACTATGCAAGTGACTCTAGGTGTCTCTTGGTGGAGCTGAGGTCATAGTGGGGGCCATGGGCCCCAAGAAAGTGGGTTAGTCCAGGAAATAGTCCCTTAGGTCATGACCCAATTTATGGTCACCATTGGGAGTTAGAACATTAAGCTACCAACAACAGCATTTCACATGAGCTGTGCGTGCGGAACCACAGGACACCCAAGGCCTACACATCTTCCTTCCCTTAGACCCACCCTCCCCAGGGATTGCTCGCTACTTAGGTTTTGTTAACCGTTCTTTGTTGAAAAAGCCAATATTCATTGGTTTCACATATTTTCAACCATAAACCATGATTTATTAAAAAACAACAACAGTGGGTCCATAAACTAAGCAAGCTGTGTTGTGACCTACTTAATGTGAGGCTGAGGGATGGGTGGCCCTTTGCTCAGTTCTCAGGCAAATCAATTGTCCATCTTAGAATACGTCTTAGAAAACACGAATCTGCTTCAGCCTGGTTTGCACAAAAACATATTTTGCTACCAACCCAGCATACCCAGTTAGAGCAAATACTTTTTGTAACTATTTTATTCACCATAACATGTAGCTTGTGGACCTTGGAAATCCTATTCCTTGCAAAAGAAGGTAGAGCAACTGTATGTTTATTCAGCTGAATTGGGTAGGGACCTTAGTCCCCTATCTACTCAGTACTGCATTCAAGGCTACTAGATCTGGGCTGCAAAAATCCAGATAACCACTAGGAGGTACCAGACGGGAAAATCACTCCCCCTCTTTACTGTTACCTAGTGATCATTCAGATGTTTGCAAACCTACTTTATATGTGGCACACCTTATACTTTAACTACTGTGAACCTGTATTTTCGTAGGAATCTGAGTATGAAAGAAATCACACTGTACACAATGTGAATGGTTTCACATGCTAGGTAGTCTGCAAAGTAATGAACGTAATGCTCAGAGTAAGACCTGAACAGAATAAAGTTAAATATAATAAAATAATCCCAGTTAGGGCAAGCCCATACATATATTCAGAACTAAGATGTTACTTTCTGTTAAGATTTCATATAGATGTACAACCTAGATGATGTCTAAATTCTTCTCCTCAGTCTTTGTGGTCCTAATGTTTAACAACATAAACTGAGGCTGAATTTGCCCAAGGAGCAAATTCAACCACAGTTTATGTTCAACCTGTAGGTTTTTGGCTTCTGAGCAGATGTGTCCACAAGGGGGATTTAAAAAGTCAAGATGGTAAAATTGTCCCTTTTATATGTGTTTTGCACATTCAACACATGTAAAAACATGACAGGACTTCAATTGCACAATCATAACCACCATCTTGACTTTTCTGATTACCCCTCCATGGATGCTTCTGATTTGGAGCAGTTTGAAGCCCAAACAATGAAGTTTTGTATTCTATATAACCTTTTATATAATTTTCTTTTAAAAAATGCTGATACTTGGTTTGAATTTTTTGCTCTCAGTACAGATAGTCTGAAGTAGGGCAAGAGATCTGGGGTGCAAAGCTCCAGATGAACAGTAGATGGCAGCAAGGGAGACATTGTGGAGTCCTTGGTGCTCTCTGAAAATTGGTTCTTTGCTTGCAGATGTTTCATTACCCAACTAGGTAACATCATCAGGGTGAGTGAATGTGGGGTTTGGTCCCTGTTTATATACAGTAGCTTGCCCTGCCAGTGTTGGTAGGGGTGTGATTTTCTTCTTGGTAGTTCCTCAATTGGGGTATTGTTTTCTGCTTGATTGTTTCTCTGGTGTTAATCCCTGCTTATCTGGGTGTTGGCTGCTGGAGAGGATGTGTTCTGGTCTTTTAGTTTCCTTCTTAGCTTTTTTGTTACCCCCTTTGAATGGTGTGTAAATATGGTTTATTTCTATTAATGGCTGATTTGTCTGAATGCAAGGCAAGCAAACAAACAACCAAGCTCAGAGAACACCAAGGATTCTGTGCTACTGCTACTGTCTTCTTTTGAAAGGAGAAATTGCTATCATTTCCTGCATTTTAGATCTGGTAGTCTAAAATGTCCTTTAACTACAATATTTGTGATATTTTGCTGTGGCTATAAGCTTCTATGACTTTCTGGGACAGCAACAGAGAAGTATCAGTACAGAAATGAAGAGAACAGGAGTTTTTCGCTTAAAGGAAGAAAAAGGGTGGACCAACTTTATTTGTTACCTTGGGAATAACTGGTGCCTGTCCCACTGACACTGAACCTGTTGAGGTGCAGCCTGTGAGTGACCACATTTTTCTGAGGCTGGAAGAGAACGATATGCACTTTGGGGGCAAACAAGCAGCCCAGGACAACGAAGCCACTCAGGCTGACAGAGATGCACATGGTGGTGGTCTGCACCTGCATGGAGGGAAAAAATAATGCATGCAAAAATTATTACAAAATCAGAGAAGTCAGCGAGGGAGATGCATGAATTCTCATTTCAGATGTTGCCAACAAAGCATGCAAGTTGGACACTCTGCATCAAAGGTAGCCTTCTACATGTTTTTAGATGACAACTCCTCTCAACTCTAACTTCTGGAGGTGGGAGTCGAGAGTCCTACCTGTCTCTTTTTTTGGGAACTTAATATCCTAGAAGTTCATGTTAAAAACCAAGGGTGTCTGCCAATCTGGGATCTGCATGTAGCCTGTTCAATAAAGCTGTGACCCTCAGTGTCTACATACATCATTGTTAGATGTACCAGTTGCCTATAACCAGCCCCAAATTGCATGAATAGATGCTTTCACTTCTGAAGTCTATCATAGGGTTGAGTTGTGCCTCACTACTTTCTCGCTGGCCCTTCTTTTTTTCAGATTATGGCAGCATGATACTATGGATAGGGCAAAACTAGAGGATCAATAGAGTATCAGAGAGACCAGGCTCCTGGTGGTGGTAGTGGTGGAGTCACCTTCTTGTGAGTGTAAGTGGTAGAGCATGGAACACAGAGTGGGGATGAATGGCATGCACACGAGTTTAATTGTTTGGCTGAATGGGTGAATGTATATATTGGGGTTCTGTGAAGCTTTGTTATATCAAATCAGTGCAGTAAAGCTTTGATTATTGAAACCACTGAATCAATTCAATGAATCAATTCACCGAATCACTTCAATTAAATTGAACTCACTCCATGATTCATTTTCAGTGATAAAAAGCTTTATGGCAAATATGCAGAAAACTAATTTTCCAAACTGAAAAAGAATGAACCAAAGAGTTAAACAGATTGATCTGCATCATTGAATCAATTTTAAAAATTGGATTGGATTCATACACCCCCAGCAGAGCCAGGTTTAAATCTACCCGCATCTATAGAAGTGTACTGGGTGACTTAGAACTGGTCAGTCTTTGTCTTAGCCCAATGTACTTCACAGAGGTTTTGGAAGAGAAAGTATGAAGACATCAGCTTGAACTCCTGAAGAAAAGGTGGGATATAAATCTAACAAATAAATAAATAAATATCTGAAAGAGAGAATATGAGAGGAAAAAAGGCTTTCCTGCTCACTTTTGGGTACAGCCCCTCCCCCTGCCCCAACTCTTACCCCTACCCATCACTAGGACACCACTTCCAACAGTTTCTGCTGAAAGTGTCACCCGTCTTCCACATGTCCATTTTCTTTGCCCTAACATTGCTGTAAATGTGTATCTGCCATATACTGTATTCACTTCACTTCACTTATTCATTTAGCCCTGGGCTGACTTTTGAAGTGTAGCAATAACTTTTTTTTTAATGAATCCTGTGCAAAATGCTTCTCACTTCTCACAATGGGTTAGGACTTGGCTGAAACGATGGTGGACGCCTTACCCTGTAGTCACTTGAAGTCACATAAAAGATTGGCAGAAATGCCAGCCAAATAATGCAAGTCGTATACATGGTAAAACCAATAAATTTGGCTTCATTAAAATTTTCTGGGCACTTCCTTGTTTTGAAGGCATACACAGTGCATAAGAGGACGAGGATCACGTCATACGTTAAAGAGATGAGCATGCTGGCATCTTTGACATTGCATTTCAATATGACGGTCTGCCTCTTCTCTGGGAGGGTGTATCGGCGAGTGCCTGGAGCTTCTAAAATCAGCCACACAGACACCACCACAATCTGCACCATGATGAGACTCAGGCAGATGAGGACTTGAGAGCGTGGGCTGATGAACTTTGGCCTCTGAGCCCCGTTCTTCACCCCATTAAATATCCTGGCAATGCAGTTTGTTTTTGTCAGGAGAGCGGAGTAGCAAATGGCGAAGGATGTCCCCAGACCCAGGCGACGCAAGGTGCATATGGCTGGGGAAGGCTTAGCGATGAAAAAGAACGTCATGCTGTAGGAGAGGAAGACTCCAAAAAGAAGGATGTAGCACAACTCGCGGCTTGATGCTTTCACCAAAGGAGTGTTGTTATGCTTGATAAAAACCCCTACCACTAGGAAAGTACAAATGAAGCCCAAGCATGCGATAGTCACAGGCCCTATGGACCATGCATCTTCCCATTTGATGTAATCTTCTGGTAGGTCATAACAGCTGGTGAGATCAAGAGTGGGCCATCGTCCTGGGCCACAGTCTTTGCAGGTGAATTCATCAGCCAGGTACTCAAAGGTCTCACAGGGAATGCAAATCCAGCAGCAGACGTCTCCAGGTTGCATGTTCTTCATCTCGTTGGGTGCACAGGGATCACTGCACTGAGCAGTAGGAACAAGGCCTCTGGACCAGTGAATGGCACTAACCTCAAGAGTCAAGGTTTCGGCCCACTGCCCTACTTTCAGGTAGGAATATCGACCTCCAATTTGCTGGAAATTGAAGACATTGTATCGTCCTATCCCATCACCATAAATATCAAATTTAACAATGCTGTCTGCAGATTTGGAAGAACGGAATGGAGCTGTAGAAATAAGGAAGGAAATAGGATTTTCATGTTATGTAAAGCAGTATCTTTTGTATAGAGTAACAATATATGTGTGACTTAGAATGATCTAAGCTACATATTTTCACCACCATTCTGTGACACGATACGATGAATCATTACTTACTAACAGTATATAAAACAGCATGCAGATTTTGTTCTTGATGAAACAAAACTCAATGAACTAATCAATGAAGGTGAAATTGATTCAACTGACATGCCCCAAAGAGTCATTTAGAGTTACAGTAGGCTTTAATAAATTTATCCCATCAAATTGCCTTATTTTTTATTTTACTGAGTATTCAGGGATGCCAGACATTCTAGAAATGATCTGCCTGAAGAATCCTGGCTATAAACCATAGTTAAATAATATGATAGTATCACATAGGACATATAGTTTTCAAGTGTTTTGCATCCAAACCCTGGATTCTGCTGTCATGGCAAACCACTGGAAGGTACTGTTTCAGTATTCCAAGCATCAGGTGGCCTTCAAAACAGATCTTCTAGCTGCTTTTACTACTGCTTCATCAATTATCAAATACATTGGATACATTGGATGAGAGGCTATTATCAGTGTGGGAGATGGGAGGCTTAGAGGGTAGAAGAAGGATCCAAGCCCCATCATATTTCAACTAACATTATTGGGAGCATACTATGATGACTACTCATTTGAAGTCATTGTCCTTCTGCTTCTTACTTTCCTGCTGAAGCTGCTACCTCAAACTCTGAAATACAGAGGGCAATTATGAGTGTGTGATTCCTAAATACGTAAGCCTTTCCCCCCAAAATAAAATTGATTATAAGAATTGGGAGACCCAAATTTGACTCATGAAACGAGAGAAATATTAAGCTGTTTGTTCATTTTGTTTGATTTCTGGCTTCCAAGCCTAGTCTTCATTCATCTTCATTATTCTGTTCGGCCACAATCTCCCCAAGAACTCCTGTGGTCTGAAACCTGACATTTTTGGCCAAAGACTTTGCTAGATTATGATTATTGTTGAACAATACACATGTCATTCTTGCTTGTTCATTAAAATCAATCCCCTGCCTGAAGTGAAAGAAACAAGCAAGTAGGATAGTTAGCCTAGGCACCATGATGTCCATCTGAAAAGAAGCAAGTAATGGGAATCATAGGTCCATCTAAAAAAGTGAGATGACTTTTAGTAACATGTCAGGGGTCACCATGTTTTGCAGAAGTCACATCAGTTTATGAGTTCATAAACTCATTGCATCTTCAAGCTGGAAGGACTACTGAGGCCATTGTGTCCAAACTCCCTTGTTTTATGCAGGAATCCAGTTTAAAGCATCTCTGAGAGATACTGTAGCTGTTGAGCACTTCTAGAAAAGGGGATCTTGCCCCCCGCTTGCTTATTGCTCGTAATAAAGGAAGTTTTTCTGATGTTCAATCAAAATCTAATTTAAGATCATTATTTCAGGCCCTGTGCCCTGAAATGAAGGACTTCTTCTTTATGGACAGACTTCCCTGGGCAAAACAGATAAAAAAAGAATAACTCATTCTTCTTACATTGACTGACTTAACCATGCTTGCTTATCTTTAAATAAATTCATTTGTAACCAAAATTGTGGCTTTTTGGTCAGAAATCTCAACAGTTCTAAAAGTTCCTCCTCCCTTGCAAACACTCCTATTGTCTCAACCACTCTGTGTGTGGGTGTGGGTGTGGGTGTGGGTGTGCATGCATGCATACACAAGAGAAAGAACCACGTTTCCTCAGAACTGAATACATAACAGTTGCTCAAGAAAGTGTACAATAGCTGAAACCCTGCTTTCTGAAATACAGCTCTACATTCCCCAGATATGTAATCCAGCTCTCCAATCCCTGAAAAGGCCACTGGATAATCCTGACATGGGGGATTCTTTAAATCATTTGATGTATTCCTTGTAGCTCCAGTTTCCATAGTTACAGGAAGAGTCTGGAATCTCATACTTACTAAAATTGGCAAAACCCCAAAGGCAAAAATGAACATCACAACGTTGTGTCAATCTCAAATGGCACCTTTCCATATAAATTTAGTGAGAGGTGTTCGAGTTTCACCTTAAGAACAGGATATTGGACAGACTATGTTGGCCCTTTTCCATCTGAATGTGATATTGACATGCAATGACAACAACGTAAAACCCTTGAATGAAATCTGAGCAAGTTGCTGACTGCACTGTTGACTGTGGGAGCTACATATTTGGAGTAATGGAGTTTCAGGAGAGGGTATGACTTTTCAAGGTTGTTTCTGTCAGAATCTATCATCCCTTAGTTTCCTCATTAACTCCCTGCCTTTAGTTTTGTGTGTGATAGCAATCTGTAGCAGTGCATCATTAAAGGAGATACCTCATTACCGTCACCACCTGGTTTATTTCACAGTGCGCCATTATGTAAATAGAGACATTGCCACTAAGCATCAGGAAAGGAGCATGCACTTAAAGCTGATTAGCTGCAAAGAAGTTTGCTTCAAAGCAAGTGTCTGTAGGATTCAGTCTACAGCATTTGCCTGAAAGGAAGATGACCCTGAATTTAAGGTTGATCCCTTTCCCCCTCCCACAAGAAAATAAGAGTATACATCTTCCCCATCTTTTCAATCTAGGACTGCTAACTTCAGATGGAACCAACCCTAGAACCAACCCTTCCTCTCCCCAGCTTAAACATATGTGTGGAGGGTGTCCACAGGGTGTGGTTAAAAAAAAGTCAAGATGGCAGCCACAGTAACTAACCCCACTCCAATTCTTAGGTTATTATTTGAGAGAACACACTAATATTCTGGTTGGGAAAATGAGGTGTCATGTCTTTGGTACACAGATACTCTTGAACAAAAAGAAATGTAAGGGCCAGAGTAAGCAGAATGAAGCAACCACTTTGAGTGAAAGACAAGGTGGGTGGGGAGTTGGGATACAGTTCCTACTCATTGATCACCTGATCCACCAGATGGAACAACTCCTCCTTGATTGCTGGAGGGCTGTCCTGTGTGGGTCAGCCTCAAGATCCCCAGAACCACACATACAGGGAGTGACCATGGCCAGGTCAAAGTGTGTTGCTTGGAGGAACCCTTCAGAAGGGTGATTATAGGGTTGATGGCCACCTGGAGAAGGCTTTAGTTCTATTGTTTTCAGGGAAAGAGACATGAGAGTGAGCAAGAAATGTCCTTCTGCTTCAAGTAATAACTCATCCTTTCACCTCTGACAGTGATCATCTTGGAAAGCTTCATTCATCCCTTCAGTGCTTCCAAGAGGGCAAGGGAGGACAACATGCAATCATTGGCTCTGCCTTGCCCCATCTGTTGCACTTGTTTTGTCCTCTACATAGTTTTTTATGACCCACAGAGCCTCCATGCATGTTTTTGATTAAAGGGGTTAAGGGGCAATATGGTGTCTTAGGACCTGAAAAGGATAAAGGACCTCATTTCATTCCTGAAGATCTCCACCCACAATCTCTCTTGACCTGTTCTTCTGAGGAACACAGCCCTTGACCTGCCCGGAATGGCTTCTAAGGCTGCAGATGTTGTGTGTTTCCATTCATAAGAGCAAAGGTCTGCTTTGCGGAGAGAAGATCAACATATAGTTAGATCCCTGCTTTAGAAACTTACTCTCCAAAGCATAAAGGACAGCAGGGCTAGCCAACAGTAGCATGATAGGAAGGATAGAACCAGGGGGGTATGGTCAAAAAAGTCAAGATGGCTGCATTTGCCTGAAAGGACACATGTAAAAACCAGGCAGAGCTCTGATCACATGGTCATGGCTGCTGTTTTGACTTTTTGACCATAGCCTGTGGACACTCCTGGGTAGGGCAACCATCACATCCCCAATTCTCCCTCTGGTGACTTTCAACATACCAGTATCTCTCCTTTCATTGATGGAGATTGGAAGCAGAAAACAACCCTGCCGACATTAATTGAGCTAACTGTTAATCCTCAGGGTCCAATGATCTGGTTAATGACTATGCAGGCAGTGCAGAGTTTGGCCGCACATTTGTAAGCATGAAAAAATGATCCATTGCCTTAAGGAAACCAGTTGTTTAAGGATCATGCTACTTTTAAAGCAATATCTTTGCAGAGGCTCTGGTGGAAGAGACGGGCAGCTTTAATGAGCAGAATGGTGCTTGCTGATGCCACAGGATTTCTTTCAAATGAGCTTCAAAGTCTATATTGCCCTGATAATTTCTTCGCACAGAAATCCTTGTTCAATATATTTTGGGGGAAAGGCATGGAAAGGAAAGGCCATCAGCGATGACTTTCAGATTCTTCCTACTAGATCTGAAGCTTCCCCGTCAATCTATTGAAATAAAAATGCTTGACAACCTCCTAGAGCACAGCGTTCATCTCTCAGAAATACACTCAGCCATTCAAAGCCATGCCTATGAATTTAAACACCCCTTTTGAATAAAATTAGATGGAGCTCCCAGAGACATCTATGGGGGTCAGAAAAGTCAAGATGTCAGCCACAAATATGCAATAGAAGTACATTAATATATATTAAACAGATCAGGGCTTCAACTGTACAATCACTGTCATCTTGAGTTTTTTCACCCCTCACTCTGCAAACACCTCCATCAGCACAGACCTCTACATTTTCCCTGGAGTTTATTTGTGCTGTCCATAAATTAGGCAAGTAGCAAGGCTTTACATTTGTATGTTACTCTGATTATCTCCATGTGAACCAAACTGGATTTTCAGAAGGATTAGTATGGTAAGGAAAAGTTTTTATTTTTATCCTGATTAAAATTAATGAAAAATACTGGTTGTTCCCCCCTTGATACTTGACTCCTATTGACTCCTATTAGACATGCTTACCAAGCTGATTTTTCGTGCTCTAGAACATGGTTTTTCAAACTGGGTTCTGTGGAATTCTTGAGTTCCATGAGAACATAAATGGATTCTGTCGGACAAAGGGAAATAGGAAATCTCTCAGCAAGGGACTAAGGGACTTGGGGGGGTCCTTGAATGCACTCAGCCATCTGCTGCCACCTCAGTGTTGCTCTAGTGTCTCATTTATCAGCATAAGATAGAGAACTATACCAGGTTTGTCAAAACAGACTGTCATGGAGGATTAGATAGTGTGGAAAGAAAGACAGAGAAGGGGGCGGACTTTTTCCTGTCCAGGGCAGGACCAGAACCAGTTGGCTGAAGCTACAGGGAAGTGGATTCAGGTTAGATATTAGGAGGCACTTTTTGATGGTAAAAGCTGTCAACCAGTGGAATAGGTGGTCTCATGAAGTGATGTGCTCCCTGAACTGGAGATCTTCAGAGGCTGGAGAGCCATCTGCTGCTGGAAACGCTTTAGCAGATTCCACACTGATCAGGACACTGGAATTCCTCTGAGTTCTCTTCTAACTCAGTGATTCAATGATAATTCACATGGACTAGGATGTATTGGGCTAGTTTTGTGACAGATAACCATATAAGACTTTGGCTAATCAGGAGATTTATGACAATAGCTGCTGAATTCATATCAAACCCATACACACATAGTCTGGGTACTCAGAGGGGGCACTGATGTGCGAACCAGATTTCTTGTTCAACTTTTTACAACAAAACAGTAGGAAAGTGGAGTGCTGCAATGTAATTTGCTCTCACAAGGGCAAGGATAAGCAAAGGAAATTAATCCATACCTACACTTTTTATTATCTCCTTAATTATCCCCCTAGGGAAACTATTTTGTGAATGGGCAAGACCCTCCTCCCAGGAGCCATTTTGTGAGAGTACTCACAATACATTTTCAACCTTTCAGATATACCCACCAGTTCTAAAAGTTTGGGAACTGCTGATGTATTTTTGTACAGGGGTAAATATAGCTGCTTGAATCAAATTTGAACCATTGTTTTTCCTTAGAGACAAGAGGGACTTTTATTATGCATTCTAAATGGAGGCAAAAGATTAATGTATACAAAATGGGATGCACACACAGATCTTACTGAAATTATTAGGGAATCCACAAGTTGTTACTGTTGTTATTATTTTGATTTACATAGCTGTGACTCTGGGCAGCAAACCCAAGATTAAAAAACCAACAGAACAAGAATAAATAATAATAAACAGCAATAATACAATAATAATACAACAGCACCCAAGGACAGTCAAACTCAAGCCACATAACCCTAGTTATGTCAAGGAAAAAAAATAGAATGATGGGCTCACTAAACCTACAGGCCCGTGCCTGAGGCCACATCCACGTTTTTGGATGGGCCTCCTGATTCCCTAATACTTGCTGAACCCTATTTTAAGCAATGTATTGCATTGTGTGTATACGTGTGTGTGAAAACTGCAACACAACATTATGCATTTCATATAAATATTTTACATTTTGGAGAATATATTCTATAGTGAACACTGCATCCCACCTGCCATTTTGATTTCCTCAACCATTTTTTGTTGTTGTTGTTGTGAGTGGGGGGAAACCAATACTGTTAAAAAAAGGAAAAGAATCATAAACATTCAACTATGTTTTGAAAAAGAAATATCATTCTATTTAATTCTTAATTCCCAAGTTGTAGGAACATACTCTGAAATTTTAAACACTGATGCCTTGGGGTTGATAAGAGTCATTTAATTTAAAGTTATTCACATTGGGAAATAGGTTGCACAAAAGCAGCAAGCATTGCAGGCTAATTTATACTAGCAATCAAATTCTAATTATAAAGGAAATTAAAAGCCTATATTTTCCAACAGTCTCACTCCACCTCTGGGCCTTTTAAAGAACCACAAGGTGATTCTTAAAGCATTCCTCCAATGCACTCCATTGAAGTGGATGGAATATAAACCCGCCAATATGTTTAGAGGGCAAGACATAAATGTTAGAAGGACCTGGTTCCACTGCAATTTATAGTCTTGTTAAAGTAGTTGCCATCCTTCAGCCCACAGATGTCTAAAATCTAAGAAATTTGAATGGAATTCCACTTGATTTTTCCCATGAAACCCAAAAGAAAATTTGTGAACTGATTCACACATGAGAGGCTAATTTCTTTATCTGGCAGGGGGGTGGCCTGATGCTGCAAACATGTATACCTGGCACCATATTAAAATGTCATGTGTGAGCTTTGTGTTCTTATCTAATATCCACAATTGTTCCCTGTTTGCCAGAAGGAGAAGCAAAGTCACTGTTCTCAAGTTTGTCATGCCTAGACAATGACATGCATACAGGCCTGATTCAGATCCAGGCCTAAACTCATCCTCTAAACTTAAAGAGCATTATGATAATTCCAGTGGCTTATGTTGTACATTACTGGATAGGTCAATAGCCACTTTCCACCAATTAGCAGAGGGTAAATTGGTGGGAAGGACAGCATTGCACCCAACCAGTGAGGGCCAAGGTAAAAGGAAGAGATGGCAACTGATAAGGAGTGGCCATTACTGTAGAAGGTTGACAGGTTGGCAAGGGATGACCCTTGGAACAGTTGCTAGCTATGGCTGTTCAGGATTCATATACAAGAAATACTATAGTTATACTCACACAATACACTTCCTGTCGTTTCTGGATTAACTCACATTCTGGGTTCACTGTGATGGAATGTATCTACGAAGAGGAGGGTGATGTGAGACAGCAAGGCTATCGGGAAGGAGAGGGTGCATTCCTGGAGGGGAAAGGAGACAAGAGGCAGCGCGGTCCACAGGGGGAGCGTGAGAAGAGTAAGAGATTCAGGATAGCCACTCCCTAGAATCTCCCAGGTTATATCCACTAGTGGCTGTAGTACAGATTTAGTCTGGCAAGATTCTGTCTATAAGGTGTAATCAAATAAAGGAACTGTACTCGACTGGACTGTTTCATCGTTGTTCTCGGGCTGGGCCTGACATCAATCTTGCCAGACTCCTACTCCCAAGAAGAGGGAGGAAAGTTTGAGTGTGGCTACAGATCCTCAAGGAGCACCGTTAATGCCACAGCATGTAGCAGCAGCCTTACTACAGCACCAACAACAAGTGGATATACCCTGGGACAGGGTTCCTCAACCTCAGCAACTTTAAGATGGGTGGACTTCAGTTCCCAGAATTCCCCACCCATCTTAAAGTTGCTGAGGTTGAGGAACCCTGCCCTGGGAGATTCTGGGGAGTGGCTGTCCTGAACCTCCTCCGCTTCCCTGAGGACTGTGTTGTCTTTTGCCTCCTTTCCCTTCCTACAGTGCACCCCCTCCTTCCTGATAGCTTTGCTGTCTCATATTCACACCATAGAGTGAACTACAAACTTACCCAGTAGGTTCGGTTAACTCATAACAGAAAGCCGTTAATAGATCAATCAATCAATCCACATGCAACCAACATTAATTAAGTTTAGCCTGGTCTGCAAATGCAGTGTTGGGTCTTAAACTATAGTACATTGTATGAACAAAGCTGGTGCCTAAATCCAAGTCGATGGAAACAGGCAATAACCTTCATGCTCAGCTTGTGATTTCCCAACAGCATCTGAGAAGCAGATGCAAGTTTTTGTCCAACAGGGCTCTTATTAGAAAAAAATTAGTAGAGTTATCCAATTCAGTTAGGATACTGGTGCCTGGGAGGAATAAGTGATGAGCGAAGTCTGTTCTGATTTGCTATGAATGAGTGAATGAAACAAACTGTTCCTGAAATGCTAATCATACCTATTCTTTGCAGCAAGGTGGCAGCAGAGAATACAGAGCATTATTGATGCTGTCAAAAATAAATGAATAATAATAATAATAATAATAATTATAATTATTATAGTACCCTTATAGTACTATTATTATTTAAGTAGCAATAATTGGTAGGAACTGCAAATTGCTTTGATGAGTTAACCTAGTTTTATTGTGAGCTCCTGAGTTGGAATGATTTGGAACTTAATGGATACCCTTATACCAGAAGACTGTTTCTTGAAAACCTAATAACCAGTTTTGAATCCTTCCCCATATCCCAATGGCAATGGCAAGAAGGGCAGCCCTTGAAATATGTGGTATTTCATTCTTGCTAGGAGTTTTCTGAACTGAACTGAAGCTATTTTTAAGGGCTATTTTGCACATTCAGAAAGGTCTGCCCCAGTTTTTGCTGTATATTTCACAGAGGGACTGCATCTGTCACCAAACGTGGCTTCCTGACTAATTCATTTTTATGTCTAAGTTCATTCATACATGATACTTCAGTAGCTTAGGTACACATGTAAAACATGTCCAACCGGGAATTGGTTGGGTAAATAGTTGCTATTGTAACTTACATCTTCTTGAGATGATTCTGTGAAGAATTCAAAATATGACATCCAGTGTAAGATGAAGGGGGATTTTTCAGAATAAAGATGTCTAACTCTCCATTACCTTTCATGTTACATACAAACATAAATACATACAAACACTGATCTTTTACTTTGGGGTGGGCAGATTTCAATCTTATGGAATCCATTAAAAAAAAATAAACCAGTTTTCCAATGTAGCTTAGTGCAAAATAGAAAGGTAGAACCCTCTCACGTCAAGCTACTTCCATGCAGCTTTCTTCACAATTTTACCCATGTGGTTTTCCACTGCTTTCTTTTGAGATTTTTTCCCCACTTTCTAGTCTAACCAGTCAACAGCCCTGGACTTCTAAGGGTTAACACTAACTTCTGTTGACCTTGTTTCTGGGATCTGACAAGATCATCTAGGAGTTTCCATCAATATACACTTAAAGTATTATATCCCAGAATTTGTCATAAGAGTGAACTAGTGAATTTTTGAATTGAGTACCTAAGATGATTTGAGCCAATGACTTCCCACTTCACATCACACACCATCTTAGCCCTTCCATTTTTCAGAATTTCCTGGGTCTAGATGGCTCCTCAGATCCACTGAGGGCTGTAAATGTGCTTTGCAAATTTGACCAATTATTTCTTAATTTCTGTTGCTAACTGGAGAAAGTGGTGGCTTTATCCTAATTTCCAATACTTGTTTTAAATGGAAACCATGTAAGAGAACAAAGACCCCCTGAAAACTTCATTGCATTTTTTTTTACATTTCTGTGATGGCAGCTACACATTTTGAACACTCAATTTACAATTACCTCAAGGAATCATGACTGTTTTATGAACTGTTGTGTGAATGTCAACTCCATTTTTGCCATGATTAGTTAACAAGTTCACAACTTTCATTTTTTCTCTCCTCACCACCCTTATTCATATCATTTATAAAATTCTCTTAAGGGTAAAAATGATTACAGTTTGGATGGAGCACATATCAAGGGTTCTGTTCAAGCAGAAAATAGTTTCTGTCTCGTCCTGAGATTTTAGTACTACCTCAAGAGAGCTTTCAAAGAATACTGAAAATGATAAAAAATTAATTCAGCTCCTGAAATCCAGCAACTCTAGAATTGTTAGATGACCTACATGTTGGTCAGCAGAGATAGGCAGAAGATAGATCAGAATGTGTTAGTTGATCTCTGGGTAATTCATAAATGAAGCACTGCTATTGGCAACATTTTGAAGTTAGTAAGCATTTCTAGAATGTTCAGAGTGTATTATGGATTTCTCACAAATTGGCCATCCTTAGTCAAAATATGGGACATAGGTTTTTTCTCTCCACATAGTGGACAAGTAGGTCTACCTGATGTAGGCTGCAAAAGTGTGGTCAACCCCCTTTTGGGGGATGCTCATTGGCCTCCAAATGTATCTTTGCTTGCTGCTGTTGTTGTTCTTGTCGCACGAACACCCCCGCCATTCTATTCTCAAAGGATGCCAAACAGTTTTATCTGCTTCCTAAAAGTATTCTTGCAAATGCAGAGAAGGTAAGAAACCATCACACCAACTTCCCTTTAAAGCAAGCAAGCAAAGATGGGTGGGGCAGGGAATGGAGCAGGTATTTGTGAGCTCACATATCTAACATAAGAACCAAGTTGTGTTTATACTTATAACAAAGCACTGAAGGAAATCAGGCACTGATATATACGTAGAAGGGCCATACCTTGTTCTAAACTAAGCAGGTATTCAGATGTGCCCTGTTTCTTATTTCTTAGTTATGTCTTGCTGCTTAATCTACTATTCTGAACCTGGCCACAGTTGGAGGATGTCAGCCTTCCAGCAAACAATAAACAAAAGATGACCGTGTAAATTCTGCAGATCTGGTGTAGCTAATTGCATTCTATGTCTGTACAGATTCTTCCACATTTGCAAATCCCTCATCCCAGCCGAGATCAAGGACCATTGCATCACATTATTTTGCTTCCCAATATTTTGCTCCACTGAATCAGTTCGAGAACAATCATGAAACCTCAGGGGGAGAAAGATAGAAAAAGATAGAAAAAGGCTGCTGATTTTCCTTGCTTAAAAACAGAAGGATCGAGCCAAGGAGAGATTGAAGGTGAACAATGGCTGCAGCAAATGATTTTTTGAAAAGGGCATTTGTGACACCTTTAACGTTCATATGAATACATGATTTCATGTCTTTGTCTCAACACATGGACTTGTCAAAATTAGCCAAGAGCACAAATCTTGGTGAAGCACCCTGAAGATAAGAGTGTAATGTATTGTTTCCAATTGTAGCAACAACAGACATTTGTTGGGGAACTATATTTTAAATATAGTAGAACAATGATTATGAAAGTTATGGATGGCTGGTGCTTAAGATGATATTGCTTACTAACATTCCTGGTGTGCAGCTCAGTGAAATAAAAGCAGGAAGAAACATTCAACCGCTGAAGCTATTCCTATTAAGTACAGGAAATACACTAGCTAAGTAAAAGCCCTTGAACCTCACTTGACTATTTTCTATTGTGAGTAAGAATCTCATATTACAGTGGTATTGAGTATGTGCTAGGAAAGACCCCCCCCCCCGCTTTTCTCTCTTCCCAGGAGAGAACATTGCAGAGGTGAACATTGCTTTTTAAATGTCTGGTGTTCTCTCTCTCTCTCTCTGTCTCTCTCTCTCTCTCTTATCCCTCCCTCCCTCCCTCACTGGACATTTCAGCTGGCTACAGGCATGTGTATCCACTCAATGACATCTCATTATGTGCTCCCAAGTAATATCAGCTTCCAAGGAGAGCTGATGGAATGGCTTGTCCTCAGGGCACAGCTGCCTAGAAAGCCTACGGTGACCTGTGCCATTTTAGACTGTGGGGGAAGTGTGCATATATATACTTCTAGGCGGAGTGGAATGAAGGTAATAGGGCCAGTTCAAACTGGGAGCATTTCCAGAATAGCCAGAACAGTTTTGGTAAGTTTGGAACATCTGTTTTGAACCCTCGGCAAAGCATTTCAAACCGGATTGGGGGGGGGGGAGGAAGAAGCAAACAAACAAAAAAATCAAGATGGCAGCCATAACCGTAAGATTGAAGCCCTCCCTTTATTTACATACATAAAAGGGGTGAATCTTCAATCACATGATTGTGGCTACCAACTTTACTTTTTTTGATCCCCTCCCCTCTAGATGGGATGTCTCTGGTTTGAATTTAAAAACAGAGCAGTAGCATATGTACGCTCACATGTATTTGGGCAATTAGGACATAAAAAAGTTACCTGGATATAGTAAATTTACTGTCAGGTTCAGCCCAAAGAACTCCAAGAGACAATGCAAATACAGTTCTGTTGCGTTTATTAGCTACAACCTCCAGACAGAAATCTCCCCAGACTGAACCCCAGTTCCCAAGCCAGCCAGCCACAACACTGTGAATTCCTTAGGGAGGTGCCAGCCTCATCTTCTTGAACTTCCCACACTCCTGTTGGGGGCTAAGAACATGTTTATCTCCCTGAGCCTGGCCTTCATAAGTCCATTCCATCACATCTACCTTAGGAGGAACATCATTTTCCTTACTGGTGTGCTAGTTTATTACGTAAGAATTTTGAAAAATGTGTGAGAGCAAACTGAAACTGTACAGACTCTCTCACCTTATCCTCTGTAACCTGAACAGCACAACATTTTCTAAAAATGAATAAATTATTCAGCAATCAGTTGTTCACTCAGCTTCTGTTGAGTGTCAGTCCATGAACTACCCTTGAAGAAAGGGTGAACCATGACTCCATTCTTGGATTGCAAACTTACATGAAACAAGACATATCCTTGATAAAGGAGTTTTTAAAATTTTATACAGCTCTGCTCAAATTTATAGGAAATATAAATATTTAAAGGAGGGGAAGGCACGCTTTTCCAAGAGCTCCAGAATTCCTGCTTTGCAGTATGCTGTTAGTAGCAATGCTTTAGCATCATTGCTTTTAGTTGCTTTTTAGGAATGAAAGATGGTTCAGAAGAAACCAAGTGCAATCCACCTCTCTCGGAGGCATCACTGAACTTTCAAACTTCCATCAAGAAATAAACACTGCTTTAGTACTCAAGTATAGATAAAAATACTCTGCCTGTCATAGAGCAAGAAAAAAAAATACTCTACTTCTTCCACAGGTTAACATGGTTTTTCTCCTACAGTTTCAAGACATCAGCATTCTAAAACTGGAGAAGAGCTAAAGATTTTCCATGGGTAATGGGAAGGGATTTCCAAGATCACATCCACCCTTACAGGGTGGACCTCCAGAGCGTAGACATCTGTGAGCAGCCATAATGACATCACATGCATGATGACATTGTTGCTCAAATGACATCATGATGCATGTGACCACATTTTTTCCCCTTGGTTCCCTTTATGGACACTCCTGTGAGCCATAATATTGCAGCCTAAATGTATATATGTTTGATTGTGTGTGAAAACTTTTTTGTTTTGAGTCATGTTGAAGATTTGTGTGTGGTTTCTAGTTCAAGCCAATAAAAGATGGGTAACAAGATCAATATTTTTCTCTGAACCTGATTCCTGTTCAGGATTAGATTGAGATAATTTAAATATATTTAACACCTGAGTGCTGTTTTGGAAAGTTGCCTGAAAAGCATTCATGGAAATATCTAATCATCTAACTATCAGTTCTGTGAAGCCTAGAGCAAATAAAAGGGGAAAGATCATGCCTAGCAGAAAATGAAGCATCTCTTGAAAAATAAGTTTAAATGAGTCTCACTTTAAGAAAAACAATTATAGGATTGCACCCTTAAAAGTAAATTTCTATGTTTTACTACTTCTTTTTTATTTATAGAGCTGTGTGAAGCTTCAGTGAAGAGATTTGATTATCTCCACATGGAATCAAATTTCCAAATCAAATTATCAGGTTGAATTAGATGCCTCCAAATCAATCTGACAATTCAGAAGGGCTTTTGCACATGTTCAAAGCCCCTTTCCCCCCTGAATCAATTTAGAAAATTGAATTGAATTTTCAAGCAATGGTTCAAATTAAGTTCATTTTTACAGAAATAAAATAAAAATAAAACTACAATTCTGTTTGCCTTCACTGTTACTAAATTTGTATATTCTTCACTAATATTGTTTGCAACTTAACTCTCCTAGGATGGCATACCAGCTATGATGGAGTCATTTCTAGCATAAGTAGAGCTTTCTTGGCCCCAGGGGAATTTTCAGATGCTCCCTCAGATGTTCGGCTGGCTCAGGCTACAGCAATCAAGGTGGGCCAGAGAAAGGGAGGAGGAGGATGGCCGTGCAGTGTAGTTGATTCTTCCCCAACATATAGCAGACCTAAGCCAAACAAGGGGCTGAGGAGAAAGGCTCAAAAGCTGCCAGCAGTGGAGAACCTGCTGGGGCCTGCAAGGGCTCTACTTCCTCTACATGCTCTGGCTCTCTCCTTGACCCACCAAAGCAATGAGTGGAAGGGGAGCTGTCCATGGTAGTGTTGATATTTCTGGCAGGCGAAAGTATTGGTGCAACAACAGAGGGCTCCGCAGGATGAGGTCAAAACAGTCAAGAGGGCTGCTCTGACAGTCTGATTGAAGCCTCATCTGTTTTTTAGGTGCTTTTTTGATGACCCTATGTGGACAGTCCTCCGCATTAGCAATGGTTTGTCTCTCCCTTGGCTTCTCATTCCTTCCAAGCTGTTTCTCTGCTACAGCTTCTAGGCTGGAAGCCACAGGTACACAATGACAAAGCACAAGGAGCCAGATCAGGGGATGGATGGATGGATAGATGATAGATAGGTAGAGTTCAATTATTTTTCTTTTCATTTAGTCACTTATCAAAGGATGTTATTCAAGAGCAAATAGCATAGATATAACAACCCTTTCCTAAAGCTTATTCTGTTGATATGATGAGAGAGTTAAAAATAGCAACATTATCTAGGGTGCAGGATTCCTTCCCCACACTTTTTTTCTGCAGAATCAAATTATGTGCATGCTTATTTTATGGCTGGAAAAACTCATCTCGGATTCACTGTTCTCATTCCCGTGCTTGTTTTAAGAGCAATGCAGCACTGTTCACTGGTTTTTATAAATGTGGATGTTCTTTGCAACCATATACCCATGGCTTGGAAATGAAGTGGAGGACAATGGAAATGAATACTACACATTGTTATGATTGCGAGAAAAATAATGGTTCAAAGCTGTCAGTTATATAAGGATATGAAGAAGTCCCTCCACACACACACAGCCTTGGTATTTTATTTCTAGAATTCCTGTTTGAAGGAATATTTAAAAATCTCGATCTTAGCTTTTATGTTTAATTTCCAATTTTCTACTGCTGAATACATTTCAGTTTTAATCAATATTTCACACACACACACAGCTAATTTGTTTTAGTTCATAAGATATGTCTGCTTTGTGACTTTTCTTTCCTTCTTTCTTTTTTTTTATAATAATAAAAAGTTAAACAATATGCTGTTCTGTCTTTTTTATAATCTCTTTAGCTGTATTTCAATATCATATTTTTCAAAGATAGTCAACCACAGATTCCCCAAGGCATCTAAATTGATTGATTTTTCACTTCAGGTGGGCTATATCGCTTAAACTCTTTATCTTTCTTTAATGTTCTTTAACACCCTGTGCTTTGAATGGCGTCTTTACATTTTGGGAGACAGTTGAAAACTGGGGAAAACTATGTGCATGACAGGCAGATTTTTTTCCCCCTCTTCCTATTAACTCAAATTACATCAAAATTATGTGAGACAGAGGAACCGGGAGACTCTGGAACCTGAATATTGCCAAAAGTGAATTGAGCTAGATTCCAGGTGACTTTATGAATACATCCTTATAAGTTTTCTTATCAAGAATGCAGAACTATTTCTGGAGCCTTCTTCCAGAATGTTTTTCCAGCTTCCCAGGCTAACCTAGAATCCCGGGGTGTCCTTGTGGTCTCCAGTCCAACTTTTAATCTCTGTTTCGCTTTTTGAATGAGCCAAAGTCCAGTAAGTGCTGCTTCCTAATGCAATAAACATGCTTGTCAGCAGCCTCCAGCCCAATCACTGTTAACAAGGGTTCCTTGGCACTATTAACCATTCCTTTCCCATGCCATCTTTGTTATATGGCCTTGCATTTATGCCTATTCCTATTCCTTGCTGGCTATTGTCTGGCCTTCATTATTTGTATTGTTTTGCAAACTACTCTTGGAGAAACCTGGCCTGATCTGGATTTTGGTTGAGTTTCCACCATAGTGAAGTGTATCTATTCAACTGAGAAGCTGTAAAGTTGATCTGTTTTCAACAACATAAAGTTGATGATCTTCAACAAAGGAGCACTGTTTTGCCAAAGATATAAGCAAATTAATGCACAAAGTGCTTTCCTAGTTTGTTACCCCATAGTTTCCAGAGAGATGTGCGGGAAAATCCCAAGGACAATTTTTTGTTGGTGCAGCCCTTGAACTAATTCATATAGTCACAGTTGGGCCAGTTCCTAAGTTTGAAGAATTAACTGGAGGCAGAGCTCTTTACAAGCAGGATGTTGCGCCAAGAGGCTTAAGAATTAAGTCAGATGGAAAATAATTCCACCATATGCTAACAAAACTGTGCACAGTCTCAGCTAAATGTTTTTTTTAAAAACAACTTATGTAAACTACTGACTAAGCAAAACTTTTAATATTACTGTACATGGCCTCCACTCAGAAGCATAGATGTCCTGCTTCGCTCAAATGAACAATGTGAGAAGAAAGGAAGGAATTTATTATTCATAAAAGTGGAAGGTCATCTGGAGAAATCTTGTCCAGAAAGATCTAAAGTACAAGAATCCTTCACAGCATTCCTGGCTGATAGCAATCCTGTACCTCCAACAGAGGGAATCTATCACTTGCTAAGGAAGAGTATCAACTGTCAATCAGCTGAAACCATTCAGTAGTTTCTCCCCATATTTTGCCAAACTCTGCTTCCCTGCAATTTCCACCAAATATTTCTAGTCCTCCCTTCTGGAGCAACTGCTCTGTTTCCTGCATGATGGCGTTCTCTCTTTTCTTCTCTAAGGATAAGCACAACTTTTAAAACTGTTTATAAGATTCACAAAACTAAACTAAGCATTGACTTTAACATGGTGGCTAGGCTAAGTTAAAGTGGGGGTGGGTCATTTATGGTTCAGGGTATGGTAGGAAACCAGCCATTGTCTAAACATGTCTTGTGAAGTGGGGCAAAAAAAACAGATGATGTCATAGAAGCATAGAATGTAAGGGCCAAAAAGATCCAGCACACTGAATCTGCGAATACTGGAACTGTGTTTTGTTAACCCTGGCTGAGGGTTCAGCAATTTGTGTGAACCCATTGTGCAAATGCTCTGACACCATAAGTGGTTTCCTCACTGCAGCTGAGGTTGAAGGAGGCTCAGAAGGATGAAATACTTTGTGTTAATCTGTGGTCTTGACTTTCTATGTCAGACAGAAGATGTATCATTATAACAAGAGCCAGTTTGGTATAGATGTGAAGATACTAGCCTAGAAACCAGGAGACCAGCAGTTCTAGTTCTCCCTTAGATGTGAAAGCCAGTTGGATGGCTTTGGGCCAGTTGTTGTCTTTCCACCCAACCTACCTCACAGGGTTGTTATGCTGAAAAGAATAGGAGGCAAGAGTGTACGCACCTTGATTTGAACAAAATAAAAGCAGGATAAACATCAAATTGTAATGATTACAAGACAACTCCAGCATACCTTTTGAAGACAGGCTATATCTGGCATAGAATAAGACTTTAAAGGACTACAACAACAGCAAAACAAAAATAAGAATTCAGCTGCAGTTCTCAGCTAGTAGATATGGCGTGGAAGGTGGGGGCTTGGGGGGTTGCTGTGCTTGTGCTTGCGAAGAATGTGTGCTGCAGGCCAATGACTCCTATTTACTTTCTTACCTGAATGGAGTGGTTACCATGGAAATGGACTCTCAAGATGTGTTTTTTTCACTTCTTGAGATCCAGCAAATCCCACTCCCTTTTTTCTTTCTTCTTGAAAAGAAGAGAATGGGCAGAGATCAAGATGGAAAATCTGCCCCAAGCCAACTTTTTTTAAAAGAGCTATTGAAGTAAAGTGGCTTATTTCAGAAAAAAATAGTTGCAAGTAGAAATCCCAGTTCAAATTACAGCAGAATGCAGCCATTAAATAATGTTGGGTAAATTAATTTCTAGCAGATCTTGTCCGCTCAAACTGCTTAAGGAGCAGTTCTTGTGGAAGAGTAAACAATATGTATTCAGCCAGGCTAGTCATGAGATGGTGATGGGAAGACATATTTTTTCACTCCTTCACTGAAATACAGTGATTCAAGAAAGAAATCAGGCTGATTTAGAGTCTAATAAGGTTCTCAAATGTGGGTTACACATTTCTTTGGGAAGCAAAGGGTGAATTTTTGTTTGCTTATTTGTATTTTGCCTTTCCTGCAAGGAATTAAGGTGGCATATATGTTTTTCATAATTTATTCTCATAATAACCTTGTGAGGTAGGTCAGGCTGAGAATGGGCCCAAACTCATCCAGTGAATTTGAAGGTTGGTAATGCTGTAATCCAGAAGTGGGAGTGCATCATCCATAAGTCCCAGCTAGTATTACCAGTGATCAGAGTTATGGCACCTTGTAGTCTAAAATCACAGAGTCCTGCTCCAAACATTATACTCTACACTGCTGAAGTTGAAATGGGGACTTTCTTTCAAGAAGCATTTTGACCCAAAGAAAAATGGTGCCCATCATGTTCGCAGTCAGCTTCCGCCATGTGTCCTCTATTATAAAGGACAGTCCTTTATTTCAGAAAAACTGTCCTTCCGATTTATTTAATTATTTATTTTCTTGGTTTTCCTCTTGAATTTTCCTTTGTAAAGCAAAGTTATAAATACAAACAATTTTTTAAAATCCTTATGAACTCTTTCAGATTTGCCCCTTTTTCAGGTTTGTCCTTTATTTTTTCCAAGAAAATATGGTCACTTTACTTTAAAGGAGCCTCTTTGCAATTCAGCCCTCAGTATGTCTTCCTTGAGGAAGATCTTGGAAAGGGCAGGGAAGCCTTGATTGGTGTCTTGGTGCCAATCAACTGCCACTTTAAAAGAAGCCAGTGTGTGCCCAGTCTTTTCTGACTCTCTTAGCAAATGCTGCTTTTTAGAGGAAATGTCACATCTTCTGGAATGGCACATTGGGAACAATAAATCCCAGGGCCGGGGAGGGTGGGACTGGTGCATTCGTAAAGTAAAGCCCCTATTTCATTTTTATGATGAGAAGACAAGCAGCTGTTAAAATAAAAAATGTTTGCTCCAGCTGTAGGAAAGCAGGTTTCTTTGGTGGTTACTAGTTTTAAAGTCTTTGTTAAAACCTCTGGAGGTGTAGCTGAAGACACAAAGTGCATTGGCTTGTCATACAGTTGTTTCTACTTGCCGATCTCGTTTATATTGTTCTGTTAATGACAGCATTTATTTTTAGTAGCGTTTTTAATGAGTAGTGGTGATTTGTAGTGACGTTTGTTATTTTAGCTGTTTAGGCTGTTTACTGTATTTTAAATGTTCGTATGGCTAGAAAATAATACCATTTTAAAAAAGAAACCCATATCACCTTGAACAGCTTACGGTAGAGAAGATCAGCGCTCAAATAAAGGAGTCACATTTGAATAAAGCTTTCTTAGAATTTCTCTGGAAAGTGGGCAGTGCTATTTGAATGTGGAGTGAACCACTCCAGAGACAGTTTGGAACAAATGATGGTTAATCAGGATTAAAGGGTTAGCTATCCCCATTGCTCCTCTTTGGTGAATCCAATTCCTCTGCAGTTTTTTTTTTTTTTTTAGAAACAAGCATTGAGACATTTCTCCTGCCATTTGTGCTATTGCATGACAGAAATATTAGTTGGGGGAAAAAGGTCCATTTACTCACTGCCTAAAGTGGTGTTTCTCAACCTTGGCAACTTGAAGATGTGTGGACTTGAACTGCCAGAATTCCCCAGCCAGCCATGCTGGCTGGGGAATTCTGGCAGTTGAAGTCCACACATCTTCAAGTTGCCAAGGTTGAAAAACACTGGCCTAAAGTATAGACTCTCCCATTGTTTTCTCTCCCTGAAACCATAGAAACAATTTGATGGTCATCCACGATTGCCTTCACTTCTGCTGACCTGAAATGACCAGCAAGGAGCGAAACTCACTGCCCTGCTTCTACCTGCTGTAGTCCACACCAAAGTGAAAGAAAGCAAATTAGGAAAAACCTGAAGAACTTCTGGAAATCATTCCAATCCCTTTTTAAACATGGAAGGCATCTTATTTTCTTCTTCGTAACAAAGCAATGTGTTGTGTGTGCGTGTGTGTGTACGCACTTGGAAACACAAGGTGGGCTTGCTTACACCCTGGGTCATGGGACTATGAGGGTGGGAGGAAGGGGCACCTGAATTGGGACCCTGAGCCCAAGGGTCTCTCTCATAAGGATGCATCGGGGGATTTTTTTTCTGCCTGCTTTTCCTCTGTGGCCCTAAATTGGATCCAGCCCATTTTCAATCTGCCTTTCTTTCAGTAGCTACTCTTCCCCCTGCCCAAATTAGTTCTGTTCTGTTAATTTTTCAAAGAGCTATCCTGCTGAGGAACAGTATCCCAAGTCTCCAAGATGCCCAGAGGGAGGTGGGTGTCAAAAATGTCAAGATGGCGGCCACAATCATGTGATTGAAGACCCACCACCATCATCATCATATTTATTTCGGTCATTGACCAATAAAAATAGATACAATAAAACAGACAACAATATTACCCCTTTCATCAATAATTACTAGCAACCATTTGTGGGCGAAGCTTACATATTATGTAGCAAAATTTTGCAACTTTTAAAGAAATAGATCTGTCTTGATTATTTAACAAATAATGCAAGTAAAAATTATCGGAATGCCCGGGGAATTTAAATAAAAGAGGGGTAATCAGCTGAAAGCGAATGTCCCTATAATACTGACAATACAAAAGAACATGGACTGTGGTTTCAATGGCACCTGTACCACAGGGGCAGTATTGAATATCATAAGGGATTTTCCTGTATTTTCCTTCTAAAACAGCTATAGGGAGAGCGTTAAATCGAGCTAAGGATAAAGCTCTCCTGAATTTTGGGACTGTAATATGATACAAGTATGAGACTGGTTTGCTCACTAGAATTTGGTTATTTGCAATTATATTGTGGGTAAAAACAGCAGTTTCTGCTTGGCCTTCTGCATCTAAGATCCTTTGCCTTAGTAGTGAACTGGCTCGGTCAAACTCTAAAGTCAAAATGGCATCGTTGGAAAACCCATAGAGACTCATGTTTCTTTTGGATAGCTGTTTTCCAGGTCGTCTCAAAGTTATCTGCCAGTATTAGATGGGTCAGTCCATTGGGGTTATGGTGTAACTTTAGCCAGTGGGTAAAGATATTAATCCATAGATTGGTTTCAAGTGTACTGACTCCTGCTTCCCGTCGTAGTACTGCATTTGGAACACAGCTGGGTACCTGGAAGATGTTTCTTAGAAATTTTGTTTGAACTCTTTCCAAGGTAATCATGTTGTTGCATGGTCCTAATTGGGTGAAGACCTACTCTTTTTTAGCGTACTGTGATAGACATCAAATGGGCGGGGCTTTGATTGTGCAGTTGTGGCACTGTCTTGACTTTACTTCCCTCCTTCCAGAAGCCCCTTTATGAGATTTATTTCCAACCTTCTATTAGGTTGGAAGAAATAAAAAGGAACTCCTTTGTATATCTCCTCATTGAAAGAACAAGAAGGAAAGGGAGGAATCTGAGCCAATTCTCGTCAAGTTCGCCCCTGTTTATGTGGCCTGGGCTACTAAGAAAGACTTTCACAAACATCAGGCCAGCATTCCTCTTAGAGAACTCTACCAGGAGAAGGAAATATCCAAGGCTCTCCAAAACAACAACCACAAAACCCCTACTTTACAGCAGTTTTGCCTGCATTAGAACTGAACTGGAAATCCATCAGCTTATTTCTCCAACCCTGCTGACATTGCAGGAACAAAGAAACCAGGAGCTGCTTTCAAACTGACACAGAAGTCTTGTGTTCAAGTACTATAAATGAACTCACTGAACTTCACTAGGCAAGATGGCATCCTCTGTTGATCCTGGACTGGCAAATCGCAAGAGGCAAGCGATGTGCCTGCTTCCTTGTATTGAGAAAGCGGTCTGTGTCTATTATTTCCCTTTCTGAGTTCCTTCCCTCAAAAAACCTGGGCTTTCCATGTACAGTAACCTACATGCAGACATCTCTGACTCTGATTTTAAATGACTTTACCTTACTTATAGTTCACCTTGCTGTTATGCCCTTTATTTATTTATTTAGACTTTTTTCGGTGTGGATTCTCTGCTCAATGAGGGCTTGAGGTGAGGTAGAAATCCACTTCTTTAAATCAAAAACATAGTATCTTGAGGCAAGTGAGGACTTAATGGAACTAGATAAAGCCAGCAGCTTCTGTTGACTGAATTACCAAGACAAACAACTGCAAATGCCTTTTGTTCTATTTTGAGGTCTAGCAGTATAAATCAAGAGGTAGCCAGCAGTTCCACCGAAATCCAAGGAAATGTCAGGAAAACAAACACAGATGTCTCTTTGCAGGGAAACAGTCAGGATTAGAAAGGACAGGTAGATCGGTGAGCCATTTAAAAGTTTATGGCAGATGGATTTTTTTTGCTTCTGTGTGTAGGAAGAGTTTGTTTTCTTGAGAAATTAGACAAGGCAGTCAAGTTTCCAAAGAAATTCAGATCCAGATTTACTTAGACGTTTTAGACCACCTTTCTCCAGCCTGGTGGTGAGGAGATGGGTTGGATCAGTTCTCAGAATCTGTAGGCAGTTAATGGCCATACTAGCCAGCAGATAGGAGAATTGGTCCAATACTTTGAGGGGGAGAAGGCTGATTTGGATATGTATTTATTGGCTTTGGAGCACTGACAGGTGAGGCAGCAAAGTGGGGGTATCTGCAGGGAGTGATCTGTGGAGCTTGGATCACATCATCATGGCTAAGATCTTGATTTTTTTTACTACACTCTGCAGACAGCCCACAGTGAAGGATGAATAATTACAACATATTTCTTGCTAGATTTCTCCATCTGCACTCCAAGACCTTTCCACTGATAATGAAGTGGTTCTCCTGACCCCCAGCTCTAACAGTGCTTGGGGGTGGGCATTACCTGTGCAGTTGTGCTGGAACAACTTGGCTTCCACTCTCCTATGATTCTTCTCCACAATGAATGGAGGATCTTTAAGAATGCTAAAGCAACTTAGTCTCTGGGAAGAACGTTGATGGTTAGGGAAATGGACTAATGCAAAAAGTATACCATTGTTCATCCTGCTGCGATGTATTTTGTTTTAAAATGCCACAATGAACATTTTTGCAATTGGCCCACCCACCATTTGGAACACAATCTGAGTATAAAGGTATAATTTGACACAGAGATACAGTTCAAAGTGGTCTGTCATCTGGATTACAAAAAAGGTACCAATTCAGCAAGCAAGCTTTCAGTTGCAAGACTCATTTTCTTTCTGCTTTTAGATTTCTTTTTCACTTAAAGTTAGTCCTTCCTCAAGGTGCTGTACACCACTGGGTATTTTTAACTATGATTTCTCACAAGCTATAATGCTGTTGGAAGAATCTTGTCCTTTAAAGAGAGTGCTCCCTCTGGTCTTTATCCCTAAAGAGTCCCATCTGCAGGGTCAAGTCTTCTCAATCACAGCCTCCCTTCTCTAGGATAGCATTCTCCTAGAGATCAGGTTGGCCCCACCCTTTTGAGCTTTCAAAAAGGAATTAAGAGCTGGCTTCTCCAGCAAGTTTTTGGTGTCTGGTGGGTAAAACTGACTCTTACAGGGGAACTTTGAAAGGACTCTTATTTGAGATACAGACCATAGTTACTTATAATCCTGACCCACACAATAGACCTGTGTAGATCCCTTGAGAAACTGCTCCTCTGGCCTATTTTGAAATTTCCTGAGCTCCTCTGGGTATGTGTGTTCATGCCCCAAGACCAGGGTTGTCCACAGGGTACGATAAAAAGGTCAGGATGGTGGGCGTGATTGTGCAATCAAACCACCAATTTTTTAATATACATTGCACATAAAAAACAGGCAGGACTTTGATTATACCATCATGGCTGCCATGATCATTCTGACCCCACTTTGATGACAGTCCTGCCTAAGATTTCCAAAATGTAGTTATTGCAGCTATTTGGACAGGCTTCCTACATTGTATATAACTTTCAACTGGACAGTGATTATCCTGCCAGTAAAACATCTAGTAAATCTCCTGGTATATGTAACGAACATTTTATGCTACAGAACAGAGACAGAATGTGGCCTATCAGTGATTCATACAGATTGTGTTAAAATCAAGGGAACTTGCATATGCAAAACACTGTGCAAAATTAGGTCATTGTTATGAGTACTTCCAACCCATTCATCACCCAGTTTGCCAATAATGTCAAATGCTGTCAACGTTCAGAATCAATGTCTCTCATCATTGCAGGCTGCCCTTCATTGTGAATTATTGATTATCTGGCAACATCCAATCAGACGATCCACAACAACTTGTCAAAGCTAGTTAATCCATCACCTGTATCTCCCTATTATGCACACATTGGGACCTGTTGAATAATTTGTACATTCATTTGCAGTGACACCCCCCCAGCACCCTCAAATTTGACAGCCGGCAACAATAGAAGAAATTCGGCATTCTGTGTGCAATAGTAAAAATAAGCTATAGCTAATAGGCATGTATGTTGCACCTGGAGACTATTAAGTCAAACAGATACGGAACAGCAGCCTCCGAATAAATCATAAGCTTAAGATATGTTCTTATGTTATTTGCTGCAAAATTAAGTCTCTTCTGTTTCCAGAAGCTTTAGACCTTTAGAGCTGTACTTACTGTTTGCTATGCCATAGTTCTTCTGCTTCTTTTATATATATAGTATTTTTACTTCTTCCCTTTTAAATTAGCTTCAGTTGTTTCAGTTGTTCTTATTTATTGATTCTTTCGTTTGGGTTACTTAATTTAAAAAAAATCGCAGTTCCAGATAAACATTTGTGTTTCATGATTTGTAGTGAAAGACACCTTGAACTAAGCCTCAAGAAAAAGTGGGCTCTAAATATATGAAATAATGATAGAACTTTCTTACATGGGATGGCAGGACTAGAACCCGTGAGTAGTGACTGCACAAAAGCATATATTAACTAAACTTTGGGATAAGAATAGGGATCAGAACAGTTGAGTATCTGAAGGATTTGCTTGAATATTCTTCTTAGCCTTTCAGTTAGGCAACACATGAGGACCCAGAGAAACTAAGGTTGAATGTCTATTGTTTAACACTGTTTACTGCTATAGAAACCACCTTTACCATCTCCCAAACAACTCTTGAATAAGATACCATGAAAATTTCCCAAACCAGACTCTGGAGGTTACTGAAAGCAGAGATGAAGTGAATTGGCTGTGTGCACACACACATGTGATAAAAGCAGAGAGCAACATCTGAATCAATTATATTTACTTGGAAGAAGACATTCTTCAAAAGAAATGCTTCATACAGACTCCTGCACACACCTTTCAGTGGATTTTCACAGCATACCTAGAATTCATGGCTACTCCACTGCCCTCCTCCTCCATCCTCTCTTTTACAGGCCACAACCATAACCTTTTTATACAGTAAGCATCAGAAGATGCTGATTGTTTACCTGTAAAGTTGACTTTGAGTAAATAGTCTTTGTAGAGCTTCTTGCCATCCAAATGCCTCATGCTCTCACAGAGCTTGGTAGTGTTTGGACACAATGTCCGCTGCATTTTATGCAAGGCATGGGCCATTGCATACACTGCATTTACAACAAACATGATCTTGGACTCCTGTTCATAATTGGAACTGTTAATAGACAAATGCTTGTCACAAGCTTTTTTGTGGGTTTTTCTGTTCTGAAGGCTGCACTGAAATTTCTGCTCCCAAAAATCCTTAAACCAGGGATTGCGATAGTTAGTATAGGGGGTGAGACTCTGGAAGTATCTATCAAACTCTTTGATTGGATGGGAAGCAAGCTCCAAAGTGATTGCCCCATGGGCAACATGTTCATTGCCCTTCACCACACTCTCCTGGGCCCCCCAGCCATCACTAGCCACCCAGGTAAAGGAGACATTGAACCGGTTGGCTGCAGCAATGAGTTCCCGAGAGTCATCGCTGCGCATGAACAAGACGACCACTCTTGCATTGGGTTTCTGGAGGAGTTCTCTAATGACGCTGTCGTAGGATTTTCGAATATTGGAGCGGCCAACCTTTTCAGAGGTGGCAATGCATATATTTCTTAGCCGGGCCTCTTGTTCAAAAGCTTCAATCCCTGTTTCTCCATAGTCTCCTTCAGAGGCAACTGTTGACACGTACGTCCAGTTAAAGAACCGCAGGATCTCAGCCATTGCTTTGGCTTGATAGAAGTCAGGAGGCACTGTCCTTGCAAAGTAGTCATATCGGGACTTATCACTTAGCTTGGCACTGGTGGATGCGTAGCTTATCTGAGGAATTTGGAAGAGCCTTAACAAATTTGCAACCTAGAAAGAGAAAAATAGTATTAGGATTAGTATGCAGAGAACATCCCATCTGTTTCCAGGAGTGGATCCAAAGTTCTGTAAATGATCTGAATTGTTCTAGATGATTCCAGGGACATCTAATATGATGTCAGCCCCAAGGTGTAGATCCGACCAAAAAACCAACCCCACATTAAGTCTAAAACTACTTTTATTAAGATTGGCTGTAGTAACAGTATCTCCTCCCTTACATTATGTGAATTAGGGAGGTGTCTGAGACATTTTTGCATTGTTTGGGCTTAAGCAATGTTTTCCTTCCTGTTGCTTTGGTAACAGATCTCCCCTCTCTCTGTCAAGGCCATCCTCTTTACTCTTTACTTGTGATAGAGTCCCTGGATTCCTTCCTTCCTTCCTTGGGAAAATATAAATGCCTACTAACCTTTTGGTTTTTGTTTATCAGCACTGGATGGAACTTGAAGAGTTAGGATGGGGGTCATGCATAAAATAATTGTTTCCTTTGCTCACAAAATATTACTATACAAATGCTGCAAATGAGGTACTTGGGAAATAGGAAACAGTTAAACTAAAGCGCTCTCTTACAACATCTTTCTACCCACCCAAGATGTGACTGGGACAATGAATGGTGGTCTGATTGTGATTTGAAGGCAGATGTACAGTATAATCACTGAATTCACTTCTCTTTTTCTTCCCCACCCCCGTGGCGTTTTATAGAAATAAGGTGTTGTAAATGTAGTCTGCATTCCAGACTGCAGACTCACAATCCATATTCCTGCAAGTGAGAGATGACTCTTTGATGCATGCCTGGACTTGGATTACCCCAAGTCTTCTCTCTGCTGGCTACACAAAGACAGGCAGAGAGGGACAGTAAAAGAAATCTGCAGAGTGGCTGCAAAAAGGATGGAGCTTTCATATCCCAGAACATCTGATTAATAGACTCTCCAGTAACTTGGAGAATTCGAGAAATCTGAAGTGAGGTAGAACAATTTGCTTCAGGAAGCTGCTTATTTCTGTCTGTCTGTGTGTGTCCTCCAGATCAAATCAAACCTTTATTACAGCCTTACGGAAAGCACAACAATAAAAAACACAGATCTGTAATTATTAATAATTTTTTTTAAAAAATGCAATAAAATTACATAAAATACATGATTATAGTAACTGTAATACAAATAGCAGGGGCATTCCCCAAAATTTGTGCTAATTTGTGCTAATTTCAGCCGTAGGCAGGACGGATACAGCAAATGATAGCACAAAATCAGGCAACCTGGAAAGATAGGTCAGGGTCCTGATCAGATAGAAGCCACGACAGATGACATTGTGCTCATTACCAGGGTAGTTCTTTAAAATGGGATAAATGTATATATTCCTTGATTCCCTATAAAGAGAGCAACAAAGGATCATCTGGCTCAGGGATTCCACAGAGCCATCTCCACATGGACATGGGCACTGCTGAAAGGGAGGTTTTTATCCTGCCACCACAGAACTGCAGAGGGTGGTGCATCCAACTTGGCCAAGGTGAAAGCCTGATGAAGTTTCAGAATTAGAACTGAAGAGATGCCCATTTGAGAAGAATCCATAGACTGTAGGGTTGGATACTAGGCTTAGACTGGTTTGAAAATCAATATCCAGATATGTTGTTTAAGATGACTTCTGGCATTTTCAAGCCCTAACGGACAGAGACTTTCCAAAGAAAGTCCTAAGGACTGAAATTTGCTATTAGCTTTTGTTAGCCAGGTTGATTTAAAATGGTCTCTGAGAACCAGTGGAGCCAGACCCACAAGAAAAAAAAATCAATTTCAACCAGAAATTAAAGAGATAGAAACAGGCTCTGGGACCCACAGAAACCAAATCTGTCTCTAACCATAAACAGCATTCTTGATGCATCTTGGAACCCTCAAGTCAGTGTTGACTCCTTGTGACTGCCTGGATAAGTCCCTGCAGTTTTCATGGCAAGATTTAGAAGTGTTTTGCCATTGCCTGCTTCCTGGGGCTGAGGGAGAGAGAGTGACTGGCTGAAGGTCACCCAGCTGGCTTTGTGCCTACTCAAAGCCTTCTGGTTTCTAGCCTGATACCTTAAGCAGTACACCAAATTGGCTCTTGCTTATTTCTGTAAAATAGGTAAATGCATCTAGCCATGAATTTGTGCTAGGTTTTTGATTTCCATTTTTTGAGTTGCTAAGTCTCATTTTCTTTGTCTTTCACTGTATACAAGTTATGGAATGGTCGTATCTCAGGCTTCCTTCACATTCATGTATTCGCCTCCATTGCATTCATGTACTGAATAGATCATTCATCTTGATCAATGAAGAAGATCTGTAAATATTTTGAACTCTCTCCAGTCTCTTTGGAGATTTGGGACAGGGGACTTTTCATCTGTAGTAGAAAGCTCCACCTTCTTGTCTGCCCTGAATGTTTCATTCTCTTTTGGATATTTTTCTTAACTAATTTGCAAGTTGCTGTATCACTGTGATCTGGGCAGCTTTGTAAGTATCTCTTGCTCTATTCAATGTTTGCATTTTTACACTAAAGTTCAAAGGGGGACTTTACATTTTGTATTTGTTTAACATAAAGTTTGATTTTATTTGCCTTTTGTGAGATTGATTTAACTTTCAGGGGTGGGGGTGGGGGTGGGGGAAGGGCTGAATTCTCTAGTCACTGTGCCCCTACACTACAAAGGCAGGAGGTGATACTATCAAAAGTATTCCAGCTTTTGCATTTCAACCCTTAATTTGCCAGAAAGAGGGTGTGGAAGCACACACAGCAGAGTTAGAGAATGGATGCCAGATAAGATGTCCTTGGAAAATGGATAGTGGCAGCAGGAAGACCCCCAGAGGGCTTTTGGGAAAGGAGGTTTGGGACATCCAGTCTTCCATCTTGATGGTCTTCGGCATCATTACACAGGAGAAGCATTTCTTCCTTTTTGGTGCTGCCATTAGGATAGTCAGGGAAAGTTTTCTTGCATAATTCATAACAACATTCTTTCTTCCTGGTGTTTCTATTTATTGTATTTTTTCTCAGCACCAGAAGCAGTTAAGTGAGAGGGAATAGGATTAAATGTACCACCATGGTATTCAGATATCATAAATTAGATGACCATTTTATATAAATACAACTGTTGAGCTTTGAGAATTAGATATTCCTTTGCTACAATGCAAATTATTGATTATATTGAATCTATGATTACTTAATGAACTACTCGAGGATAATCAGCTATTTTCCATTTTTATAGCCTAATTTGTATTGTATATATTTTTAGATTATTATCTGCAATCATAAACAAACAAATTATTGCACTTGAAATGAAAATTTAAATTGACACGATTGATCAGTGACAGCTCATTTCTGCAGGTAAATAACTACTTAAAGCTACAAAGTAGCAATAAAGACATGCATGAACCATCTCTGAATAATTTTCCTCTTTGTGTATTTCTGTTGTGATTCGCATTTTCACTATGAAGTCACCAAGTTTTTTATTTGGATTTGGTTGACAAATATTTAAATGAGAATATCTGCATTTCTACAAATGTGAGAGTTAAATCTTTTAATTGCATCACTAGGATATAATAAGATTTTATCCCATCCCCTTATAACAGATTCTCTCACATTTGTGCCTGCAGGAAAATAATTGAGTCAAAAATATCCTCAAAAAAAAAAAAAAAAAAAATGAAGTGGTGCCCGTTTAAAGTTGCCTCCTGCTATCTAACTTGAAAATCACACTGCAAAAACTGAATATGAACAGGTCTGAATATTCATGACCTGTTATTATAACTCTCTAGGAAGATAAAAGCTTAAAGAACTTTATGATGTCATTAGCAAATAGAACAATGAGAGGAGAGGCCTTTAAAAGGAAGCCCTTAATTCTTATACTGATTGTGTCAACTTGTGAGCATTTCCTTCCAGTTGATGAGTTGTTATCTTCCAACTGTGTCTTCTGGCTATTTGACTAAAGTAGGACTTGTCAGATGACCAATGAACCAAAAAGAATAACTACCAAAGGAGGAGACTTACTTTTGGTAAGTCACCATCTGAGCCTTGCTTTCTTCAAACATTCTTAGCCTGAGGGATGCTAATAGCAGAATCAAAGTTTTGGGTAGACCTACAAGGGAAGTCAGCTCTTTTATGGTACTGGAGAAAATATTGGAAGGCCCCAGTTTTGATCTGCAGGATCTTCTGTGAAATAATTTTAATCAGGCTGGGAAAAATTCTCCCTCTGAGACCTTGGAGAATAGTCACTTTTTGAAAATACCAACCTATATGAAACATTATTCTGACCCAACATTTGGAAGTTTCATATATTCTAGATGATATTGAGTCCTATCATATGATTTTTTTCCTAGCTGTGCTACTGCAGGCAAGACTGGTCACATCCTATTGATAGCAAACTAGCAGTAATGTGGTTGCAAAGTCCCAAAAACTCCACTCCCTCAGCGTCTCTTGACAAAGTTTCTCCCTCCTGTGCATCTGCTACAGATGAAATGTATTCCTCAATGAAGTCATCTTGTGTCTGTGCTGTTTTATTTCTCATTAAACAATCTTCTGAATTTGTGTTTTTGGTTGGGAAGCATAGGGAAATGCAACTGTTGTAGCTTGTTATGCTATCAGGATTTACTGAGCTTCCACACTTCGCAGGATTTGCAAGAATAGTATCATGATCAGTTGAAGGTTTTCATAATTCCCTGGTTGTGAAGGAAGAAGGTGGGGCTGTGAGTTTATTAATGGAGAACCAGCAGCTCTCAACCTGAAGCACTGATTGGCTGGGGATCTCAGAGCAAAACTTCCAGGGTAGACAAATGATGGGCTGAAGGTTTTCTTTGCCAAACTCATTGGGATCCATTGATAGTGAAGGCAAAATGGAGGAAGAGTGTGCTGGATTTAGAGGGCATTAAGGATGATTTGCAAATGCAGCAGATGATGGTGTTGCAAGAACTCATTCTGTTTCCCATGTGCTATGTTAGAATGTGCACCTTGCTTTAGTGCACCTGTGTAATGCAAAGTGGGAAAGACCTTGGGAGACTGGGCACAGAGACCCCTTGAGCAAAGGAATGGTCAGATAAGAGACAGCATAGCCCACAGCTGGATAGTGGGCAGGGCAAGAGGCTCAGAAGAGACCCTCCCTTGTTTCTTGGGTGGTAAAGGAGATGGGGGAGGGGAGAATCGTACTTTCAGACTCGCAAGATTCTGTCAATGCAGCATTACAATAAAGTAGAATTAGCTCATCTGGTTGTGATTCATCTGCCCTATGAGGCAGACAATCTGAATCAACATCCTCCTGTTGACAGAAATTCAAGATTCAGATGTGAAATTGCTTTAAAACAAACAATACCCTATGTAAATTCGGAGGTGATACAATGGACTAGAGTGTAGTATATATCCAACGTCATGTGTTAATTAGTTCATAATGAGTGTCCAGTTAAATGTTTTAATTAGCTCCTAGCTCATGGGAATTTATTGTGTGCCTTTATAAATATATGCACACTATAATCTCACTTATTGAAAACTGATATAAACCAGGAGAGCAGAAAGTATGCGTCTGGATCACACTCCCAGGGTCCTTGAGAGTGAGAGATTAAAACATTAAGGCTTTTTTTTTTCTTGTTCTGTAATATTGGAATGTATTAAAAAGTAAAATGGGTGTCTTCAATCTCACCAATACACCTATTTCACTGCTTAAAACATTTGGTTTGATTTGTTATATTTTGAATGTTTCAGTCCAGGCTGCCTGTGGGTTTGTATGTTTTTAAGTGTTTTTATTGTTTTGTATTTGTATTTATAAGCTGACCAGAATCTATGGGAGTGGGCAGCTGTATTAATTTAAATCAATAAAAAATAATAACATCTCTAAAGTCCTTCCTCTTTGATTAACCCTCAACATGCTTTGTAATACCTGGTGCAGCCCTTGTGCTGGTGGAAGTTCTCTGGGGGCCTGGATAAGTGTTGACCTCAAGAGACACTATCTATGTGGTCACTAGGAGTTGAAAACAACTTGATGGCACATAGTCAATCAATCAATCAATCAATCAATCAATCAATCAAGAGATACTTTACTCAAGACCCAGCACGTCTGCTCCAGGTAATCGCACTAACTGTGAAAGTAGCTTGCTATCGATCTCCGATTATATAATTTAACCAAAGCCTAAACTGGAGCATCTTTAAATTTATGACAAAATTCAATTTAATGATTAAGAGATGGGTGAAGAAATACACAAGGACACTGTTTTAGACATGACACAAAATGGAAAAGGGTAAGTCCCTGAAAGAACTCCTTGTCGGCTACCAGCTCACTGAGAAGCACGGGACAGTGGAAGCACCTCCTAAAATAGTTTCTGACGTACTTGAAAGTGAAAGTCTTAGAAACAGCAGAAGAAATCCTCATCATGTTTGTTGTGGTTCCTGTCCCGTCAATGTACTTTTGTCTATTTTCAGTTTTTTTTTAATATAGAAGATTTATATCCTACATATAATTTCATTTTGAAGGGTACAGAGCATAGTTCAGAGCAACTAGAGCAAACAGGTGCTATGCCATTAAAAGAGTGAGCTGGGAATTGGGACGTCTGTCTGTCTGTCTGTCTGTCTGTCTGTCTGTCTGTCTGTCTGTCCGCCCGCCCATCCATCCATCCATCCATCCATCCATCCATCCATCCATCCATCCATCCATCCATCCATCCATCTATCTATCTATCTATCTATCTATCTATCTATCTATCTATCTATCTATCTATCTATCTATCTTGTTGCTTATTTATTAAACCAAAAAGAATTAACTAGCAAACCAGGACCAAAAGCAGAGAGAGAGACAGATGTGAACCACAGGGGAGAGATAAAAAGAGAAAATAACAACAATCTACATTATCTACATATCTAAAGAACACCAACATTTCCAAAGGCCCTGGAAATAATACTGTGTGTGTTATTGTTAGCATGAACTGCCCCCAAAGAAGTATTCTTTGGTTATTCCAGGTTTAACCCTTGCATATACATAAACAGCAGCAGATCAGAGATGGAAAGTAGGACACCAAGTGATCCCTTCTCTATTTTATTTCATGAAGGAAACAGTTTGGTAGATGGGGATGATGTATCCAACAAGAAGATCATTGTCTAGCAAGTGTGCATGAAGATTGCTGATCAGTATGTCTGAGTCCTGTTCCTTCGACTTCTGGCTGTCACCTCCTTTGTAGGTGCAACTAATGGGACATTTAAGACATGCAGTGTGCATACTGTAGCTACCAGATTTGGGTTGCAAAAATTCAGATGACCACTAGACAGCAGCAAAGATCTGCTATTTGCTCCAGTTGTCTCCTACCAGCTAGAGTTGATCTGGATTTTTGCAGCTCAGATCTAGTACAACCCATTTCTTGAGCTTTTTGCTACTTGTTTCAAATGCTTCAACACACTTGCAAAAGTACTAATTTCGTTTCAGGAAAAAAAAATCCTTTTGAATAAGTCTTTGATCCTGCAATCAGCTAGGTTGGAAGCAGTGTTCTTCTCTTGATCTCAGGAGGGAAGCCTGTTTTGAGCTAAAGTCTTTTAAAGGCAGAGTATTGATACAAAAACTCATCACTGGGTTATGTGTCTAATTTTTAATCATGAAGGGGAGTCTGAAAATTTAAGACTAGCAGGTAAGAACTGGAAAGACAAATTATTCAGGATTTTCTGATTGCTCAAACTAGACCTACAATATTTGGATGCAAAAACTCTCTTTGTTGCCATTTAGTGATTACCAGCTTTTTTTCAGCCCAGGTATGGTAGACTTACTGAAACTACACTTTCATGCAGTGTCTCAGATTCTAGTAGTAATCATTTAAGCCAGTGTCATTATTCCAGAGCCATACAAGCAGAAAGCTGATACTATTCTATGTTCCATTTTGTTTTCCATGATAGACCCAGATTTAATCTGAGAATTTGTAAACCTCAGACGTAGTTCCTACCAGAGTCATATGCCACTGGGGCCCCACCTTTGCTGAGTTACATGCTCCTTAACCATGCTGACTGGGGATGATGGAAATCAGGGGTGTCCGGGGGCAAAAAAGCCAAGATGACAGGCACAACCACACGACCTTTTTTATGTGCATCAAGAGACATGTAAAAAGGGGTGGGAATGTTCCCGCTTTGAGGCTAATTCTGTTAACATCCAACAGATTCTATTGGGACACCAAAGAGATCCTTCAGATGAACCACATCCAGCTGAAACAAACAAGAGACAGTGTGCCTATTCAGATCAGTCAGCTGAGTTTGCCCAATAATTTCAGAAAACAAAAGCCAACTAGAAAAGGCCAAGCATGTGATTTCTTTCCATCCAACCATCTCCTCCATCTAGATTATGATTTTTGTGGAAATGAGCAAAACAATTGGTCTTACCTGCCTTGTCCTGCATTTGGATACTTACGGTGCATTATGAAATCTGATCATGAACACGCTGTTAAGGGTAACAGAGGAACTGGGGAGGACGGGGATTTTTAGTGCAATCCAAACAGAGGAGACCAGACTGTGAAGACTGTGTGCATCTTTTAGCAAGACTGCCATACCCTCCAATTCCTTTGGATTAAAAACTATGACTGGACAACACAACCCCACTGTTCCTGATCTCCTATGACAGGTTCAGGTGTTCTTTGATTCCCTGCAGCTGGTGAATGAACATGGACATGCTACATTATTTTTATGAATGGGGCAGCTCACCTGTATAGAAACACTGCTGTAAGAACCTCCAATGACACCTGCAATGAGTAATGGGGTGTTTTCTTGAACCGCATATGACCCATCAGGACACATATACTCTGCTTCATCCACTTTAGTCAAAGAAGCCCTGACAAACTCCAGGGACTGTTCTAAAGCATACGTGTCTCGTGAGCAAGTATCCAAAATGTGAACTCCAAGCTTAATCCCTGGGAGCAAGTGGCTGTCTCTGTTGATCTCATCAATTGCAAACAGCATTGCCTCCAAACGCTGGATGCCTCGATCTTCATTGATTCTCCCACATTCTTCTGCACCAGTGCCCTTTTCTTTAATTGGGAAGAGACCTCCAAGAACCAAGTCTCCTTCAATTTTAATTTCTTTCCGTATAAAGTTGTGGTCACCTAGAGAAAGGAGGACACTTTTGGAAAACAAAGCCAGCGCAAGCATATGAAGCTTTGCAAACATCTTCACTGGTCCTCTTCTGGCAGCTCTAAGAAATCTTTGTAGAAATGCTAGAGATCTTCATTGTCTCCAGCACATGATTGCTCAGTATGAAGTGCCATCCCATCGATAAGGAAGGAGCAAGCCAACCGGATCTTCTGTCAGGTGCCTACAGAGATGGAAAAGGATCAGATAGAGGGTGAAATGCAATACAGATCATAGCCTTTTTAAAATTATTCACTGCAAACATCCTGAGTCTAATTGTTCACAGGAATCTTTGATCCAGTTCTGTAATGGTGATATGAGACTGACAGGATGAATATTCTTATCAGTCTGAAGTGCCCCTCCTCCTGAAAATGTGATGCAATGGTTTGCATAGATGGCCAAACTCAACTGATTTGCCACCCTTAAAAAAGATGCATAGGGTGTGCAGTGACAGGCCAGATTATTGTGCATACAACCATACATGTACTTTTGAACTGTATGAAAGGACCTTCATTTTATACTATGACACAATCCAGCAGGAACATGGAACTGCCAAGGAAAAGCTGTATCTCCCATCTTGAGGGAGACTTTTGTAGTATGTAACTCCAGAGGATGCTCCCTAACAGATAGTTGGAGCCAGCAGTTATGACACAGCTGGTCATACATTTGTGTTTGGTGTGTGGATCCCTTCCATTTCCTTAGATGTTTGGGCTGAGAATTCAAGAATTGCACTCCCAAGATATTTTAAGGCAATAGGTTGGAGAGTGGGACTTAATCAGAGGATACAAACTGATATTTTCCTGATCATATAGTTGGACAAATGCCTTTCTTATTTGTCTTTCTGGCTGGGCACATCACCACAGATGGAGAGATGATCACTCTTGCCCATTTTTGTGATCCATGATAAATTAGTAGCTCTCAACATATTTTGAAATATTTGAAACTGGCAAAAGCTTTAAATTCCCAATCTGTTCCATTTCATGTTAGGTTGTTCAGACCTAAGCCATTGGTCACTAAAACTGTTGCAAGAGAATGGAGCCCTTGGACAATAAATATAAAGGAGACTTGAAGTAGTAGATGGTACCACTTCTTACAGGGTGACCTCCTTGAAAAAGGCTTCCTTGCACCATGCATAAAAGGGTGAAGAAATAAGTTGTGGAAATATGGCAACCCTCAAAAGTTATTCAAAGCACTCTAGATGGTTGCACTATCTCCATTTTGCGAACTGCTGAATTATTTCATCACAAACAGGAGGACCTTTTTCTATGAAGAGAGGATAGGACAGGAAAAAGACTCTCCCATCTTATCCAATCTTGCACTTTTTGAATCAATAGCTAAGGGGACTCTTGTAAAATACAAAATATGACTCTAGGTGGCTCACAACAATCCACACACACACACACACAAGTTAAAAACAAAAGCAGCCTTCCCCCCAGGCGCCAGACCAAACATCCTCCTAGCTCATCCCCCATATTAGCCCAATGCTTGGGGGAAGAGCCAGATCTTCACAGCCCTCTGAAAGGCTAAAAGGGTAGGGATCCCTCAGGTCTCAGATGAGTGGCTGTTCCAAGGGGCTGGGCCAGCCATTGAGAAGGCATGTCTCCGAGGTCCCATCAGGTGGCAACATTCAAGGCAGGGACCTGGAGTGCACCCACCCTATCTAACTTAGTAGGATGGGCAGACATCCTCAGGGAGAGGTGGTCCTATAAGTAACCTGGCCCTGTGCTGTCCAGGGCTTTGAAAGGTGATAACCAGCACCTTGAATTGCACTGGAAAGCAACAGTGAGTGCAGCTCACTCAACAGTGGTGTTACTTGGATGAACCATGGAGCACCCAAAACTGCACATGTCACTGCATTTTGAACCAGTTGCAGCTTCTAGATGGTCTTCAAGGGCAGTACCATGTAAACTGCATTGCAGTAATCCAAACGGCAGTTGATGAAGGCATGAGTGACAGTGAGCAAGTCCTCCCAGTCCAGGAATGGGTGCAGTTGGATTTGTGCAAAGGGCTCCTTGGCCATGGCTGCCACCTGCTCTTTCAGCCGGAGCCATGAGTCCAAGAGGACCCCCAAATTGAGTACCAGAACTGTCTGGGGGAGTGTTATGCTGCCCAGAGTCAGAGGTGTCAAATGTCAGATTTTTTGTGAGGGCCAAAAACCCACAACCACTCCATCTTGGTAGGATTGGGTTGCAATTGCTTTCTCCCCACCCTAACAGCTTCCAGGCACTGAACACCTGAACAGCATCACTTGCCTGGCATGGGGTAGAGATGTATAATTGGGTATCATCAGCATGCTGTTGACACCAGACCCCCAGCAGCTTCATAGAGATCTTGAATAAGAGGGGAGAGAGACCTGAGCCCTGAGTCACCCCATATCACAGAGGCCTAGGGCTGGACCTCACCTCTCCCACCAATACTGACTGGAACCAGCCATGGAGAAGGGAGGAGAACCATTGCAAAACAGTGCCCCCCACTCCCAATCCCTGGAGCCATGATCGATGGTACCGAAAACTGCTGAAAGATCCATAAGGGCCAGGTTGGACACACCACCTGCAATCTGAGCCCTCCAAAGGTCATCCACAAGTGTGACCAATGCTGTCTCAGTACTATAGCCCAGCTTGAATCCTGACTGAAAAGGGTCCAGATGATTTTCTTCCCCTTGGCATGGTGTGTGACTGTACTTCTAGTTTTTTTGGTTTTGAGACATTCCCACTCTTCCTGTGCTACCGTTGACCTGAGTGAGGATTTTGTCCATGGGATCCCACCTAGTTCTTCCCTAAGCTTGTTGTAACTGGCTCTTCTGGAGGCTCCATAGGCTCCAGCTTCTCTTTCTATAGTATCTTGAAACCCAAGATAATGTGGTCACTTCCTTCCAAGATTCACAGTTGCATTTACTTCTTCAGCCAGTCTTCCCTATTGTTTAGGATCATATCAAGGAGATCAATCCCCTTGTTTCCTCTTCAAACTTCTGGAAAATTGAATAGGAATTTTGGGGGACTTAGTAATCTTATTTGGGTTGAAGTCTCCCGTTATTACTACATGGGGATTTAAAATATTTCTAATAATTACATATGTTCACTGTCACACTAACATTCCTCCACTGAAATGAGTGGAATGTGGATGTGAGCATGTTTACACTAAATAAAGTCCATGTAGTCTGATGAGACAAAATAAATGTAACAAAAAGGCAGACCCCTTTTGATCCAGGAAACAGGGAATAGGGAACCTAAATTGGTACCAGAATTAATTATGTGTTGGCATATTTTCTTTTATAATATTTAAAGCTTTAAATCTGGACAAATGTGGGCATTATATTCATAAACTGTTATAACTGAAAAAAGTTCCTTTCCAAATTAGATATGGTGACTTTTTAGCAGATTAATCTTTGTATTACTTCTGGATAGCCTGGTCAGCCTTGGAAATGGATGTTGTAGTTGATTAGAACTCCTTTTGGTTCATTTTCAGTATGACTTGCTCTCCCAGGATCTCATTATCAGTGATCTGACAGACTTTGATGTATCAAGGTCTCATGGAAAATTACATGAGTTCAGCAGAAACCAAGAACTTCAGTTCCCTGGATCTAGATTGCTTGTTTACTCTTCTAAATAAGCTGGGTAAAATCTTTACCAGGCAGGATTCTGGAAGAAGAAAGTTAAATGGAAGTTTGGGACTTTTCATAAAACACAGCATTCAGTCTGAAAGAAAAGGAAAAAGGCCTTCTTTTGGCCACAATAAGGCAGCAAATTTGCCCCCCCTGTATGGGTAGCAAAGAATTACTTAGTTTTATTTATTGTAATTTTCCCATCCAGAATGGTGAGAAGTCCTTATATGATTCTCTCTCATGTGTCTATGGGTGGTGGAACAGTCAATCAAGGGATGGAAACCCTGGGCACCTCCTCCCAGATTTCAGTAGGAAGAGGGAACTGGAGGAGGAAGATTTGGGAGATGTAGGCGGAAGGACAGGGGTGAGGAAGGCTCAGAATCCAAGCCTGACAGGAAGACAAGTTAGGAATATTTTTAGAGCTGGGGAATGCTAGTGTTGATGGGATATAAACACTTTGTAGAAGTAAGTGAACCTGTTTAAAACCCATTTTTCAGTTATTTCATACCAGTCAATGTGTTCCTTTGTTCCTATGCTGAGGAAACATCTTCCTCACCTTTCAACCAGTTACATTACCATAGAGCAGTGTTTCTCAACCTTGGCAACTTGAAGATGTGTGGACTTCAACTCCCAGAATTCCCCAGCCAGCATGCTGGCTGGGGAATTCTGGGAGTTGAAATCCACACATCTTCAAGCTGCCAAGGTTGAGAAATACTGCCATAGAGACTTAAAAGACTTAAAGAAGAAAAGACCCTCCACAACAAGGAAGTATAAGGGCTTGAGTCACTTGGCTGACTAAATCTGGTTTTCAGAGGTGGCACCTTGTTGGAAGACTTCTCTCTTGGCCCCTGCACTGTGGTCCCCTTCACACCAAAGAAAGTGTTTTGGAAAGTTTTTCCAAGCATTTGAAATATTCAAAAAATCAATTTTAGGACTGAGCGAACTTCACATTGCTTTCTTGCTAGTTTTATTTCTGTAGTTTTGTGCCTCATTTACCACAAGAATGAATTATGAATAAAACTGTTATTAATATTATTATTACTGTTGATTTCATCATGCTAGCTTTTTATATTGTTTTATCTTTTTTATAATGATTTAACTGAATTGTACATTACCCTAAACAACAGCAGTTACTGAGCAGCTTAGAGATACAAGCTTGTATGAACAGAGGGTACAATTTTCTATTCAGGTTTAGACATGTTTTCAGCCAGCTTCCCAAACAATGTAGCATTCTTCCTAGAATGCTGGCTTACTACTTAGTAGAATATTTTTTGACTGGGGGAGTCAATTTTTTATATGGGAGAATATTTTCAAACAGCACTCCTGTAATCAGATGTGGTATATTCCAGAATACTATCTTGCTAAGTTTGTGTGATATAGATAGCTCAAGTAAAAGTCCAAACTATCAGATCCAATTTCATCTAGGGACTCCTGTAAATAAAATGTTACAGCTAGTCCTTATTTAGCAACCACAATTGGGACTAGCCACTCGGTTGGGAAGCAGTCACTAAGTGAAACTGCGACAGTGCTTATGATCTTACTTCAGCTTTCCTTTGGTTTAGAGACCTGCGAAAGTTGTAAATGCAAGGATTGGTTGCAAAGTTACTTTTTCATCACCATCATAACTGTGAATGGTAGCTAAATGAAGCAGTCGCTAAATGAGGACTACCTGTAATGTATCAATAAGGGTCAGATAATGCTAGCTACCAGTAGGTATTTTCTAGTCTTGGGCTTGCAGTCTTGCAGGACCATGTGTTCATCAAGTGGTAATATTCCTAGATGGTACCTTTTCAAGATACAGGTGAAAGATAGCATACTGGATTCTCTATGAAAAACAGATTGCAACATGAAGGAAACCAAAATTTTATAAAGAGGGCCAGGAACATGCTTTTTACTTACATAGGATTAAACCCCCTCTTGGAGTTTGAGGACTTGTCTGGAGAACTTCTCAGCTATGAGGCTATACTTTTTTGAGGCCAGGTTTATAGGAGTGTGCAAGAAAACAAATTCTCCATTTATTTCCTTTTTTAAACAAACAAACAAACAAACTTCCTTTCCTGTTACTTTAAATTTCCTCTATTTTTTTAGTGTTTTCCCTCAATGATTTTGCTAGGAGATCCTACCAATCTTCTGCAGCCCATGTTTTTCACTGAAATGGTGATGCATTTCCTAGTATTCCAACAGACATACATTAGTAAATTTTAAAAAGGTTGAAGATAACACAATAAAATATGCTGCCTACTTTCCATTTTTTTCTATGAGAGACCCAGGCTTTCTCTTTCTACATAACACCATACTCTGCCTCCAACTTCAAATACTGTAGGTTATCAGGATCACTCAAAGAGAATAACACTTTTTTTAATACAAGCGTGGATAAAAGTAAATGGAATTGCTGTTTTACCCATTTGTTTTCCCCACACTTGATTGCTCAACACCTGAAGCTGGTTCAGATGCAAAAGTGTATTAACTGGGTCTTGTTACTTGATATATCTGTATTGACTGGACTGAAACTCATTGCATGTGGTTGGGATAATGGAAGATTTGAGGGAAGAAAAACTACCTGAATTGGTATAGATAATGTCCAAGGAATCATACACACACTCAAGACATCATGTGATATCTACAGTTATTAAGCAATAAACCTGCATAACTGAACAATGATGATGTATGAAAATATTTTGCTTTAATGTTTTAATATAGTTTCTGTGTTTTCATCTCTTACGTATCACACAAGTCAAGTCAAAGTTTATTTACCATCTGACCAAACACAAGAAAAAGACTAACATATATTAAATTTAGTAAAAGAATTTTAAAAAGTGCAAGAAAATACTGAAACAATTAACAGCTAACAGGCAGTAGCATGAGGGAAGAATGAGACAGCTTCTGAGAGCCATGGCTATTGATAGTAATTTTGTGAGCTTCTTAGAGGTGTCTGAAGAGTGGTCACCAGGAGAAGGGGAATGCCCCCCAGTCACAATGGCAATAAGAGTTGTTAACAATTGGAAGTATTAAGTTCGACTACAATGGGCATTTAATAGCCCATGTGAGACAGATTCTACCTCCAAGTACGGCTTTCATATGGGAGACTTATATATCTACCAGTTGTTGCTGTAATGAGTAATGCCCCAAATCAGACCAAGGTAAATAGTTTCCTATGAGGGACATATAGAATATTGAACAAATATCTGGGGACAGTCCAGGGACGGGAGGCAATTGCGCTATAAAACGGGTGGGAAACACTGACTCTATCTCAAATCCTCTGCTTCGGTTCAACCAAAGTTTAATGAAGGCCCAAAGCAGATAATGCTGGCAAGAAAAGTATGCCAAATCATTATTAATCTGTCTTCTTAAGGTGGAAGATGAGCTGTGTAGCAAGGTGAGATAGATCAAAGAAGCTCCCTAATGAATTTCCTTCAGCCAAACTTTGAGACAACAAAGTCTCAGTCAGGAACAAACAACCTAGTTCTAGTCTTATTAGAGTGACAGATAGATAGATGGTAGGTAGATAGATAGATAGATAGATAGATAGATAGATAGATAGATAGATAGGATAAGAGACTTGTAATAAGATTTAAAAAAAAATTTGATTGAATTATTTCTAAGGTGGAAGACTCCTGAAGGATATACTACTGAGCATCTTATAACATCATACCCAGAAATTCAGCTTCAAAAAGTTTATTTGCTGATGGGGCATCTTGATCTGATGTCTTTACCAGTGTTTCTGGGAAGGCTGAGTAATAATGTTATTTCATAAGAAAAAAAAAATTAAGGTTAGGAGAGATTGCAAGGCTATTACTATCACTGCCTGTATAACAAAATCACCCACATGTAAATGGACATAGCAGGAGGCTTGGGACAACTCTAAGATGTAGAAATATAAAATAGATAAATAAATTCAAAAATAGAGATTCCTCTAAATATAGCCCAATGAAAATCCATAGACTGCTGACTATTTCTTATTTTATTTATTTATTCATTCAGTTGTTAGATATAGATCCCACCTTTCCTCCAAGGGCTCAAGGTAGAAATTAAAACTTACAAAATAAAAGAAGATAAAAATAAACAGTAATAACTAAATAATCAATATGATTGGTTATAGCAGGTTTTACAAACAATGAAACAATGTTTGGCCACATTCAAAGAAATCATACTGGTCAGATAACAACTGTACATAAAATAAATCCAAATGACCCAGAAATTTAATTAATAAGGGTGATATAAAATGTAGCCATGCATTTTTATAAAATGAGCAAAGCAACAATAGATGGATTGAATTTTCAACCATTCCTTCACCACAAGGACAGAATCTTAAAAAAATAAGGGATTTTCCTGAACTTTCCTTGAAGGATGGCTGCTGGAAGTTTGTTTAAACATGCTAGGGTTAGTGCTCTCCTAAATTTAGGGATGGATATTTGGTTTAAATATTTTCCTGGTCTACACAAGAGAGAATGGCTACCCAGAAAAACATTTCTAGGAAGGGTTGAGAAATCTAATTGCCTTTCTACACCTATAACATGTTGTTTAAGGCTTGACAGTGCCTGCATGTAAGCCTATCAGCAGTAATGCCTCCCATGAAAAGCCATAACTCTGCAACTTCCATCAAATTAATTTTCTCCAGATCAATTCACAATTATCAGCCAGGTTCAAGGGACCTAGACCCACAGGAAAAAAACCCAATTGTTTCAACCAGAATGAAAATATACATACTGTAGTCACATGCTAGTCTCCACTCTAATCACACCAGCTTCACAATGAAGGACCACATTAGGCACACTTCATGTCACTTGGAAAATAACTTTCAAAATTTAAATTGTACTCTCTCTAAGGGGGCAAACAAGCTTTCTGGGCCTAAATGGGCACCCGAAACACCTGCAATAGTTCTTTCTCTATCTCCACCTTCCGGCACTTGCATGGTTTATTCCAGAGCTAAATAATGCCACTTTGAGATTGAGATAAATAGTGCGGGACTAAATGGTGGCTACCTTAAGTCTGGTGGATTTCAATTTGACCTTTGCTGGGTAGGACCAGAAGTATACACCTTATCTCGATTGCCTTCAAAGTACGTAAAAACTGTGGCTGCAAAAGGTCAAGATCCACACTTAAACTATTTTGTCGACAAAGTCTGTGATTTATACATGCAGTGTCCTTTGAACATGCTGGTCTGAATATTAAAAGAATGTAAAATGATTTCCAGATTCATAGGACATAGTCACAGAACAATAAATTCTATAAAAAGCAATAAAAATATAAATAAGTTATACAAAGGAGATGCAAGGAAACATCATAACTCTTATGCAAAGAATCAGAAAATCTGCTCCAGCAGTGGATGGTGCTGTATTCAGAATATGTGACTTTGTGGAAATAAGGCATATGAAAGATGACCTTGGGATTGTGATTCAAATCCAAATTCAGTCAGATTTCCCAGAGTGGCATCCTCAAATTGTGTTGGGACTATAATTCCCTGAATTTCCCACCAGCTACTGTAATTGCACACACCTCTCACTCATGATCTAATGTGAGATTAGATGATGGCACGTAGCATTCAGAATGATTTTCTCTCACTCTAGTGTACATCACAGAATTGCTGCGAGTGTAAGAACCATGGTGCTCAGTTCCCAATGAAAGCAACTCCCATTGAAACCAATGCAGGTTCAAAGAAAAGTTCATTTATTGGAAAAGTAGTGCACAGCTCTACAGCACAGCTGGAACTGAGTCCCGCGTGCGCCAAAACTTAATTTTTACTTCAGTCCCATTTTAACCCCCCTTTGTGCATGTCGACGATGCCCTCAGGTTCTCAGGTTGGTACAACCTTGGAAGTCCTGGGCACCAGATAACAACCCATCTGCGCCTAACGGTCCACATTCCATCCCACTGCCTTCTACTGTGATGGCAGAAACAAAGCAGGCGAACCAGCAGTGAGGGTAAATGGGAGGGGGCACTGTGTTCAGCCAATCATGGGCATCTGGTAGATGATTACATCACAGACAGCATGATCTCATTGCACAAATGACACCCACTATAAGATTTCCATTACTGACACAATAAGATCATGATATACATGATGTTACTTCCCCCTTTTGCCCTTTCTGTGGACACCCAGTCAGTCAGCCTAAGTCAAGGGAAGATGGACAAGGAAAATTAAATAACTGAGCTTTAAAAACAACTAGAAAACCCTGCAACCCGTTGGGTCATCCTTTGAAAGGTAGTGCATTCTGATGTGACCAGAATGAACATTACATTTTAGGCTGACCTTACTTTTTCACCTCACTGCTGGATGACCCCGTGATATCTAAGAAGAGTATATATCATAAATAGAAAATTGTAGTGGCAAATGAACTTTAATAATAAATCAGAATTTACTTACCTAAACAGATAAACAGAAAGACCACAGGTGGGCAAAAAAGCAGCAGGAGTGGGAGCAACTTCTGACTTCCTGCCAGCTTCCCCACTGACTTTGCTTGTGGGAAGCTGGTAGGGAGCATTGGAAATCACACTCATGTGACTGTGGGGACACTGCAATGGCCACAACTTTGCAAATAAAACTGGTCTGAACATTGTGGAAATTTCAATTCCACAAGAATAATGGGTCCTGGATTTCTTTAAGTTAGAGGATTTTAGGTAACTTGATTCAAAAATTGTGTGATATGATGCACCGTTTAGGCTAATTTGAGGGTACAAACAGACAAACAGGTAAACACAATGAGAGTTTTAGTGGTATATAGATTCAAATAAGAAGGGGAACCATAAAAAGGCTCACTTTTTTCACAGCATCTTCCTTATACTCATATTTGTTTTACTGTCTTCTGAGACCTTGTAATGATATATTCCTGATTTTGCTGATATAGCTTCTTTATGGGCCCCAGGTTTTATTTTAATTTTGCTTGCATTTTGCTAGAACTTGGTTATGGACTGTGCCTAAATAGATTTGAACTGATACAAAAATCTTTGATATGGAAGCAACTAACAAATTAGGAAATCTTTAAAGCAAGAGTAGACAAGTTCTTGTCCTTAAGTGACACCACCCATTAGGACCATCATGCAAGGTAGGATAAAAGGTAGGAGGAGAATGAAATTAAAATGAAGAAACCTGATCTTTTATAACCATGTTTTTTATAAAATGGGTAGATGAAACTGTCTACTCTAACCATTCAGGAGAATAAGATATAAATAGGTAACCAAAAGACTCAGGTGCAAGGTTATTGTCAAAAAGTCAAGATGGCAGCCACAATGGTGTGATCAAAGCTCTGCCCATTTTTTTTAATGTGCACTGCACATGAAATGCACATAAAAAAGCAGGTGGAGCTTCAATTGTGCCATTGTTGCCACCATACACTTCGAACATGCCTGCTCAGGTGACTGAATGAATTATGCCATTTTAAACTGGGTGTGGAAAGCACATTTTAATGTTCCCTATCTAGGCCAAAAAACCTGCACATAGAAACGCAATACCCCTGACAGTAGATTGGACAGATATCTCTGTTGTGTTAGGTTTATTTTTCTTGCAGGGGATTAAAAAACAATGCTGCTTCTGAATGTGGTTCACACCATTCTTTCACCTCAAATGTGTCCCATCTCAAATCTCTTGCATGCACTGTTGAGGCTGAAGGAAAAGAGAAAAACTTCAGAAGCAGTGCATCCCTGCATAAATCTGCTCAAACGTAAGCCGTGTTGAATCCAATGGAGTTTATGGGAAGGTAGTTACAATCTAAGAAAAGCAAAACTGTTGTGTCATCTGATTATAGAGCGTCTCCAGGGCATTAGAGAAGTGACTTCAATGACTTAGCTTAAAGTTAGCACACACACACACACACACACACATACACTGCAGGATAGTAATTATTCCATTGCACAAATGTTGCTTCTCGGTCTCCATTCTCACTGGTGCATGATATTGCAGTTAATAGAGCAAATGTTTAGAGTAGAAACCACGGCAAATTACATTGCACTATTAGTTTGATTATTCTAATAGCTCTGTTGAGCACAGCCTGATGAATGCTAGAACTGTGGCATGCATTAAAAAAAATTAATAAAGCATAATTGATTGCAGATTCCACTTGCTTGCTTGTATGTTTTAATTGTCACAGGAGTACATTGGCAACAAATGCTGCACTTGGTTATAAATCACTAGAAAGTCTTTTCCAAGCACTGTATTGATTTTCTTGTGTGTACACATTTACATGTACACTTCTCCTGGTCAAAAAGCCCACAATAAAACTGAGGTAGGTAAAATTCTGTGTTGTTTAGTTTGTTAAAGAGTAGTCAAGTGAAAGACTATTAAACATTTGGAAAGAAATCAAGCATAGGCAGCAGCTCCCTACTTTTATTAGGATACCTTATATTTAATTTCTTTGAACAATATTTGATGTTACATAACTTATATAATCTAAGTTAGAGGTTGACTCTAGCAAAAACTTTTGGTTCAAGATGCTATTACATGATATTCTCATGGTTATTTTGCAAAGTGTCATCAAGTCAGGCATGACTCCTGGAGACTGTATTGACCAATATTCTCCATCTCCACCTGTCTGGTTACAATTCACAGCTCTTCTGAGGACACTTGCATGATATCCCTGATCCCATCCATCTGTTGTCTTCTCCTTCTTCTCCTTGCCTCAGCCTCACCAAGACAGTTCTTCCTTCTACAGAATACAATGTCATAGAATAATAGAATTATAGATTTGGATGTGGTCATTTATATCCTCAGGTCCAATCTAACAAATCTAAATTCAAGGATCTTTTCAAGTCTGTGCTTGAATAGTTCTAATGAAGAGAAGCTGATCGCCTTCCTTGGAAACTGGTTATACTATTGAATTGCCCTTATTTTAAGTTTTTATTTCTGTCTTCCTGTAATTTAAGACTATTATTCCTTATTCTACAGTCTAGGATGTTGGAAACCAACTCTCTTGTTTGGGAGCAGCCTTCAGCTGCTATCTTCTCTTTCCTCAGTCATTTTTTTCTCAAGACAGAACACTCCCGGTTCCTTCAATCTTGCTTTAAAGAAGCAAGAAAATAGCTACATCTCGTGAAATGTCATGGATCTCAAATCTCTTGAGAAAGCTGGTGTAGGAATATCAGAAGCTTGTTAAGTTGCTAGCATTTGAATATGAGTTCTTATGAGTCTTCACCTATTGTGATAAAAAAAAAACTTATATTTTATTTTGGGATATATATCATTGCCTCTTGGGGTCCTGCATTGCTAATCTCTGACTTTGAAACTGAACTCAAGAGAAGGCATTGGTTATAAGCAAAGCCACAAAACAAACAATCAAGGCTTTAGCTGGATTGGTATCTGTGGATGAAAATACCTAAAAGGCCTGCCAGCTGGTATTAATTACTTTCTGCCACAGAGCAGCTGTGCCTCTATTTCAGCTGAAGATGCCGTGAATTTGCTTCCATTCAGAACAAACCACCTTCTGTCCCCCAGACTATCAGGGCCTGGGCAATGGATTGAGGCTATACACTGGTGGTTTGGCCAGAACTGGCCGTGGGCCCTGGTCAAAGTCTAGACTAGATTTGGTTTCAACCTCAGTTGGCATCTTCACCCACATACAGACTTATACACAGAAGAGCTATACGTGCTTTGCAAATAATTCAGAATAGCATCTCTGCTATTTATTGTTGCATTCCTCTTTTTGCAGAAAACTGAAAAAATGGTTGCTCTAAGAGTTACGTCAACCTTAATGAACTGACTTCTTAAAATAGCTGCACAGGAGCCTGGAAAAAGATGAATGAACAGCAGAGGGGTATTGTGGTCACTTTCACACTCCCACAAAGTTCGAATTTCTTTCAAATGTTTTTTGAAGTGTACACAGCTTTTCCCCGATTCTCTTTCTCCAACTTCCTTTTACAATGCTTCCTTGCCAATCTTCCTTTCCACCAAAACTGAGTTGTTGTTGTTTTTTTCCTGTCTACCAAACAACTGAGCTGCAGTGGGCATGGGTTAGATCAGGGATTTCCAAACTTATCCCTCATTTGATTTTTTAGAACCCTTCACTCCTTCCCACCCAAATCTCTGTAAAATCCACTTACTATTTTGGACATGGATAAAAGTATATCTCAGGACTCCATCTGCCATCAGTATTCCCATAGTCTACCTTGCCACAATTTTCCTATGGCACAATTGATGATTTTTCCAGTCTGTCAGATCTACATTTGAAAATTAATGTGTTTTGTTTTACACTGATAATTTTTCTTAACAAATTCAGGCTCTCATGGAATTTGTTCTACAGTTTGGGAGCTTCTGGTCTAGATGATCAGTCAACCTCAAACATGATGCAGAAACCTGTGAACTTAGAAATCTACTTCTACTGACTACAAGGATTTTTTTTGTTTTAAATCAGATTAACACTGAATATTCAGACCAGATGTGTTTGTATGAAAAACCTTTGAATAGTCATAGAGAACAATACCAAATACACATAATCACTGCAGAATTTAAGGGAATGACAGAAGACCGGCTTTGAAGGGGAGGGAGGGAGGGAGGGAGGGAGGGAGGGAGGAAGACAATGTTCAGCACCTCAGGCAGCAGTGTGTTGATATATTGAAATCCTAGTCCCCAAAACTGTCATCTTTGAGGTTTTGCTGAAAGTGAAATATAAAGAAAACTTTGAAAGACCTCCTCAGATCAAACATCAGCCAGAAGAGAAATATCTTTAAAAAAATCTTAACATTTCAACATAGGCACTATGTTGAAGATATTAATAGAAGTGTAATAAAGCTGAATTAAATATAGCTACCGCATGTTAAAATTTTAATTTAATTCTTGTAATTACAGCCAGAATGGTTTCAAGGATGCTGGTGGCATTCTTCACTCTCAGACCAATTTCTAAATATTAGCTTATACTACTCAAGTTTAATAAAAGCTGTAGTTGATTAATCCACAGTTAGACAGTATAGCCCAAAATAATAGACATTTCTGTTGACATTTTAGTATTTGGTCATAGGAAGCTGTTTTTCTTTTGCTATGCCCAAGGGTTTTGATTGAAAAAGATTTCTGTTGTCACTTTGTACTCCTAATGTAATTTTTTCCTGAAATCAGAGCCAGACTGACAATGGTGCTGCTGCTGATTTTATGGGTCCTTAAGTCCCCATTAATTACACAGAAGGGCCATCACTGTAAAATTCATGCATTAGAGGTCAACGTCTGCACTGGGGAAGCTTACAAACAGATCTTTGCCCATAGACTTCTCTGCTGCAAGAATCTCTGCATGGATTTCAAAGTTGGTGGTTGGGGATGGGGGTGGGGGGTGAGGAAGCTGTGTGATCTTGAGGGCTGGGGGCAGTGATCTAGACCCTTTATCTTACAGAAGTCCCTTTTGAGATTAACATGTGAAATATTGGCCTTTGATGAGACTTTATCAACCTAGGCAAATTCTTCAGGGTGGGGACAAAAGAGAGAGAGAGAGAGAAAGAGAGAGAGAGAGACAGACAGACAGAGATATATCTCGGCTGTTCTCCTTATGAGGGTTTACATATTTCAATTGCTTCCATATATCAAAAGCCATAAACATAGAAAACTAGCCAGTTGGACAAATAATTTTTTTCTCTGAAATCTCATTTTCTTTCTGTGTGGGATTTTTTTTTTTAACCCCATGAGATATAGGAGCATTCAGTCGAACACCCACAAGAGAAGAATGTGATAATAAATAACCCCCACTGTCTGAAAGAAATGAGAAAAGACCTTGGTGTTGCTTTATTTAGGCTACAAAATAAAAGAACTGAAGGACAGGTAAGGTGGGAGAGTTCTCTTAGAAGCCCAGATCGAAGTTTCTATGCATTTTAACAGCTAATTCAGACATTATTATTTAACCAAAGTGTATGTTTGCAAACTTAAATTGTCTTTATCTGCATAGTCCCATGTCCATGGTAATAAAAAGATTCTTCATGGTTCCCATAATATTTTATGGATCATAATCTAGTGCCTCCATTCCGTTCCTTGGCTCTGTCCTTGCATTCTTACACTTTACTTTAAATACTCTTGCTGGTGAAGCAAAATAAAGTCATATCCCTGACATTAGGAGAAACTGCAAGGGGATGTCCTTCCACAGAGGCTCTGGAGTAAGATCAATCCATTGATGCAATAACCAGTTGAAGTTCCTCTTTGAGAATCTTGGATGGTCTTCAAGGTTGTTGTTGTTGTTTTAAAATGCCCAGACTGCTTACTGGTCAAGAATTAGAAGGTTGCACTGGTGGCAGTAAGGAATAATTATGGCACCACAGATTATGAATAACTACATCCAAAGGATTGGTTGGTTGGTTGGTTTTACCATGAGACACAGAAGTTGAAAGGATTAAGAGCAACATTGCCAAATCTGTTTCATGAAATTTCCTCTATATAGTCACTAGAATTTGTAAGAGAGGAGGAATAGGATTCTTAGTGTCTGTGATGTAGGAATTAATTAGGATATATAAAACACTTGCTGTTTTTATAGATGGTTTGGTCAGCTTTTCTTTGAAGACTCTGATGTCTTGAAACTGAGTTGCTTTTTCCTTCCAACTTCTTGCTTTGTTTTATCTACTGTAATGATTAATGGTCACATATCCTACATTCTCATTCTTTGGTCCGGTTATTGGATAAAAGTTGTGTCTGCTAAAAATGGCAAATGAGCATACTTTGTACTAATAAATGAGATATTGAGAAAGCTGAAGACCACAAAGTTCACTGAAATTTATGTGGTCTATATTTGCCAGCCCTAGAAGGTAGACCAGACTAAGAAATCAATGCCATATAGGTCTAGAACTACTCTTATTGAAACAGCTAGAATAACGGAATCTTGCAGGTATGAATGTGCCTTTATCTTCATGTGAACTAGGGAGGGGCTTGTCTGAGTTGTTTACTCAAGTTAGTTTCTTGGTTCAGGCTCAAGCCCCACTTAACTGATCATTGTCTTGGTAGCGATTCTTCCTCCTGTCCTTCAAGGCCTTCTACAATAATGCTAGTTGTGATACCAAAATGAAGGATAAGATTATTGCCCTAACAGTTTAGAAATCAACTGATTCATCATATTAGAATTATTCTCAGTAATCTTTGAGAATTTCTAGAGGACTGGTGAGTTCCCAGAAGGTAGGAGAACAGTTGATTTCTCCATCTTCAAAAAGGGAAAGAAGAGGACTGAGGAAATTAGTGATCTCTTAGCCTGATTTCTATAGGCAAGATCTTCAAACAGATTATCAAGCAGCATGTTTGTGAGCACTTTGATGAGCATACTATAATTAACAATAGCCATTATTAGTTTGTCACAAATACACGAGACTAACCTTATCTCCCTGTTTGGTAGCATCATTAACTTACCAGATCAGATGAATGCTAGAGACATTGTGTACCTGGACCTCAATAAATTCTTCAACAGTAAAATATGGTATTACTGTTAGATGGACCCACATTTGATGCATGGTTGCCCCTAAGCAGGGTTCATTAATGACTCCATTTCAACTTGAAGGGAAGTCTTGAATGGAGTGTCACAAGGTTCTGTCCTGTGTTGTTGAACTTTTGTTTTATTAAGGACTTGGATGAAGGACTAGAAGAGGCACTTCTCAAGTTTGCAGATGACATAAAGTTGGGAGAGGCTTGAGCAGTAGACTGAAATTAGTAGGATGGAATTTATCAAGCAGAAATGTGAAATTCTGCATTTAGGGAGGACAAATATAAGGCACAAGTATAGGATGTGGGAGACTTGGCTCAGTAGTGGTAAACATAAAAGGAATTCTCAGATGAGTACAAATTAAACATGAGCCATCAATGTGATGCTGCTGTTAAAAAGGCAAATGCTTTATTGGGGTGCATTAACAGGCACATAGAATCCAAATCATGGTGATTATCTTGCTTTCTGGGTTGCAGTGCCTACACTGTGGAACATGCCCTCTAAGATTCAGATGGTCCCATTCCTAATGGCCACTTGCAAAGACCTGAAAACCTGGTTTTTCCATCAGGCATTGGGTCAGAATGTGGGATGACCCCATACAGAAATGAAAGGACTTGAATTTGCTGTGGCTGACTTCATCCATTTCTGTTTTGGCTGTTTCTTGTATGTTGTTTTTGATTCCTTTGTTTCTTATTTTTAACTATATGTAAGGCATTCAGAATTGGTTGTGAAAGTTGGGCAGCAATAAAAATCAAATAAAATAAAATCAGCAAGCAAACAAACAAATAATTCTACTCTACTCTCTCTTTCAAACATGATTTGGAGGACTATGTCCAGGTTTGTGGACTATAGTTCAAAAGAACAGCGACCAATTGGAGCACATTTAGAGAGGGACTACCAACATGGTGAAGAATTTAGAACCCATGTATTAATAGGAATTGTTAAAGGATCTAGGTACATTTAGCCTATGGCAAAGGCAATTAGAGGTGAGAAATGACAGCAGTCTTCAAATATCTGAATATTTGTCACAGAGAAAAGGGAGTGGACTTACTCTTTATTGCCTCAGAAGGCAGGACTCAAACCAGTGGGTTAAAACAACAAGGAAGGAAGCCTAGGCTAGGCCTGAGGAGGACTTTCCCAACTGTATGAATGTCAGCAACTGGAACAAGTTGTCCCATGATGTGGTGAGTCCTCCTTGACAGAGGTTTAAAATAGAGGCTGGATAGTTATAATCAGAGATGCCTTAGTGGGTCCTGCTCTGAGCAGAGGGTTGGACCACATGATGTCTCTTTCATCTCTATGATTCTATAGTTCTCTGTGTATTCATGAATAGCAATGGAATATCAGTGAGGTGGTACATGGTTGCTTTTAAATCTTTACATGGTCCTATCAGAAGATGGCCTATAGAAGCTTGGTGTAAACCTTCTATTGGCAGGAAAATATGTAAGGTGTGTGGAACACGAAAACCATTCCAGTTGAACAATAGCTGAACTTCACTGCCAATGATAAGCATGATCTAATGGTCTGGACTTCCACTTGAGACATTTTCTTTTCTTTCCTTCTAAACAATTATAGGAGGATGGCCAAATTATAATGTCTATCTGCCTCTGTGCCACTTTCATTCTTCTCCAGTTTAAGCACTGTTTTCCTTCCTAGTCTAAAACTACTGATTCAAATCATCACCACTTTCTATACAACTACATTGTCCTGGATTTTATCCTACCAGTGTTCATTCAATGTGATGAAATAGATTTTTCTCTGGAAATTTCTTTCAGAGGAGAAAATAATTCTGGTGGAATTCTCATGACAGGGAAAGAGGTGTTCTTCAACCTATTACATTGCAAAAATAAATATGAATTTCCTATCTTTCCCTGTACAATAATCTCTCCAGTGCTCTACAGCCTCCCTGGATTCTGAAACTTAATTAAATCAATTGAGTTTAATTAATTAAATCCCAAGGATAGATTGAATGAAGGAATTACTCCTATGGGCCTTTTCAAATTGGAAAGATAGGCAGGCAGGCAAGTATCTGAGCGATGGAAAAATGTGTAGCAGCCACCACAGCAATAGCTCTCAACAATAAAGTAAACCCAGAAATCTCTTTACAGAAATTAGCTCAGAAGCACTCTGAGAAAAAACAGAAGCCTCTTTTGCAGCAGAAGCAAATTAAGAAAGTGCTAGCCAGGTTTCAGCACAATTTTAATGGTAATAGACATTGTATGTAATGAGTCTTCCTTTCAGTGATTAAAAATCACCCTTTTCTGCCTCGAGGACAGGAAAGGGAGAATTCATGGCACCAATTTCAAAAGCTTATCAGCATCACAATTGTCAGATTAGTGTGTGTTCTTTAGATATCCCTGACTCACTCCATAGACCTCATGAAACACACCCAGAAACCAACCAAAAGCCCCCAGAGATCTTGTAGTGTTGATGGAACATATTCGCTGTTATCTGTCCAAGTTACCAATAAGGCTGTTGCATTCCATCGCTAGTGAATTTTCTGAATGTTTCTTAAAGGCATAAATTATAGCGATTCAACCATGAGGCTCCTGAGCATATGTTTGGCAGAGCTAGATCCCAAATATTCCAGACTCTGTCTTGATGAAGCAACTGTAGCTGATGGCAGGAAGAGCTCCTCAAGAAAAGCTTGGACTACAACTATGAAGGGGAATAAGACCCCCATCTACAGATCAGTTTACACACAAGTTGATAGCTTACAGATGGTAAACATTCAATCTTCTGGAGAGTAGCAGAAGACCATTTAAGAATGGCTGAAACTGTTTGGGCTAGTTCTGGGGAGGGGGACAGTTAAGGCTGGGAACCTACTCCTGTTCCTACCCTTACAACTCCTAAGCCTAAAATTTCCTTGCTAGATTTTATTGGCACAGTCTTAAATGCCAGATGACCACCATGATTTAAACCAATTGACTTCTCCTCTGACTCCTTTGGGTCAGGCTTTGGGTTTTTCATGAGTGTCTGCAGGCAACTGTTGATAATTTTTTCCCGATAACTGGTTGACTGGCTTTATGACCTGACTGGCTTCCAACTGACTGGCATTGGAGTTCATCACTTTTTACAGATTAAACTAGAGCTGATTCTCATGATCATGTGATAAGAGATCCCTGGATGTGCAGTAGAGGCCCGCAAAATGTTTCATGTTTAAAAGATTTCAATTTTCAAACAGGCTGATCCAACCTTAGCAGAAGTTCTCCGACACAGCTCTGACCATTTTGGGTATCTTTGAGCTTGAAAAGCTTTATTCCTTGAGATCAAAACACTTCTGGAAAGGTCAGTACAATGACAAAACACTTCTGTAAGGTTGAAACTGCATCAGAACATTTCCAGCAAAGTTGGAACAACCTTTTTTGAGCTTGAAATGTTTGGAATTGGAAATGTCTTATGCATGCCTATTTGTCATCATGCTAGAGGTCTTCAGTCCTGCACCATGGCCACCTATGAAACATTTAGATTTTGGCATGCTATATCTCCTGTTTAGACAAAGGGACTGCTGTGCTTAACATCTTCCTGCTAATGGCCTTCAGGCCGGGATCCAATTTTAGAACTTAATTGAACCCAAAAGATTTAAATGACTTCTACTTATTTAGGACTCATACTTCCTTGCTTGGCTATGCATTGCCTTGTTTTCAGTATTGAAAGCAAGTTCAGAAGGGAGAGTCTTGTGCCTGTTATGGCTGCATTTGCTCACTTTACAATATGGTGCACAAAGTAGCCTGGAATGTAGGCTTGGCATGACCAGAAAATCAAATTATGGTGACCACAATCTTTTCCTTCTCCTTGAGTAATTCCCAAATCTTAAAACAATTAGAGCACTTTCTGTCTTTACAGCTGGTATCCAGAACAAGGACAGACATTGCCCAGACAAACCAACAACCCAATAAATGAAAAAAGTTGACAAGACGGTTCCTGAACGGTGCAGTCTTCACTCAGGTGTTCTCCAGAGTTAGGAGCCAGGCCCAGGAAGAAGGCTGTTGAAAGTATAAGAAATCCCTTTGATCTTTTATGTCAGCTGAATGCTGCTGTTCCCAGAATCCACTGGGGATATTCAACTACAGCTGTTGTGGCAAAAGCACCAGACAGCAAGATCTTCCAACACATGGATTTGAAAATTCTGGGAATGGCAGACCCATCAGGGCAGGAGGATGCCAGAGTGGGGAAAGATGCCATAGAGTGCTTCCACACAGCTGCCAACCTCACCCAAGTCTTCGGCAGAAGTTTCACAATAATGCTAGGGGAATTCTTCACTGCTCAGCAAGGGCATCCATGGTGTGTGTATATGTGTGTCAAAATCTGCAAGATGGCAGGTTTGGTGTCACGATCAAAGCCACACCCCTTTTTGTGATGCCTCCTCCCCCCATCTTGCACATTGGAGTCTACCTTTCCAATGGACCAGCCAGCATTTCTCCTCTCTCTTCTCTCACCTTGTTTGCTTTATGAAGTGGGAGAAATAGTTTGCAATATCCCAACTGGTGGGACTGGCCCAGCTGCCCAATGGAGGTCTGCTTTGACTTTGGGAAGGAGAGGGAACATCCCATGGTCCATGAGGTAGGCCAGGGCAGGAAACCTTCTGCTCTGCAGGGCCACAGGAAATGCTGCAAATCTGTGTTTTGGGCAGGAACTTATTTGACCTAGCTTCCCAAGTTCCACAGTATCCTGGGACATGGGGTAGGACAGTCCCAATCTGAGTTCGCTGCAATTTCCCCATAGGAAAGGGGTCAGAAATGCTTCACATAAGGCTGCAGAATCTAACTACTTGTCTCTTCCATTCAATTATTTTGCTGCAAGAAATGGGCTAACTGTAAATTACAATTTTGTTCTGTTGGAGTCCAGGTGTATTTTCCAGTCTTATCAACGCTGAGGTGGAACAGACTTTCAAATCAAATCAAAATCTTTATTACAGTCATAGACCAGCATAGGTGGATGCTGTATCTGGGAGATGAACCATTCTGGCCAACATTTCACATTCATTTGTACTCTTTTTCTCTTTCGGAGGGGAGGGAGGACATCCATAACTGTTGTATAATTTAAAAGTTCAGATTTTTCTTCCTATTATTTTTTCCCCAGTATTAATAAATGAAAAGAGAAGAGTATTGATTTTAACTGGGCATGAGCTAAAATTCCTTAGACATTTTAAATTGCTGTACATACAATGAAACAGATCTGTTCATTTCTGACATTTTTCTACCACCACCACTAGGGTAGACATTAAAATACCTTAATAAAGGAAGTCAATGACAATGAGGGAGAAGGACATTATAAAAAAGAAGACGGATTTTTTTTTTTTAACAATTAAACGCACCTCCAACTAAAAAAACCTGTAACCATTATGGGGACTTGTGGGAGGTGGGAGGAAATGACGCATGCATGATGATCTCATAATTCAAGTGTGACTTGTCCTGACCTCAGACATTGTAAAGTGTGATGATGTCAGCACACCTGCATCATCTTGATACTGTGCTTTTTTACAGTTAATGAAATGTAAGGTAATCCGATACAGACTCTCTCACTCACATGTACGGATACACTCATCCACACCTAGCCTTTCTCTCATCCATTTGCAACTTCTTCTGTTTGTTTTCTTCCTTTACCTCACTCACATGCACATACACCCCTACACACAGATTAAGAATATTTTGGGGTTCTAAATAGCAGGTTATGGCTGCATCAGCTATCACTGGCAGCCATCACAACGCGGGTGAAAAAGGGACAGGACTCTGACTGTATGGTGTGCTACCATCCTGATTTTGCTGACCACCCGTGCAGATGCTCCCGCTCTATTTATATCTAGTCAAGTCGTTTCCCTTACTTTAGGACATAATGACATAACATCTTGCAGTGACTTCCATAGCTTTATTTAAGGATATTTGGTGATATTATCATGCAGCAGTATAAATTACAGTTTCATGTCCTCCCATTTGAGGTACATCATATGATTTGTGGTGGAACATGAATAATTTTGTCAATTCTTGTTGAAGATAGAGTCATACCAGCGATCAAAAAACATAGATGAAATGCATTCTTTTCCCAGTCATAGAAACAACTCTTTCACATAATGAAGCAGTGCAAAATTAACATTATCAAATCCATATTTGGTGAATCAAACAACCAAAATCTACCACAGATTATCCCAAACGGTATTCCTCTTTGAAGAGGGGGAATTATTCTGGAAGGATTCAATACACATTTTCCAATTCAGAACAGTGAATTATGATTCTGTCATCTTTCTTTTAATCTATCATATTTACTTTGTTTTGCCACCAAGGCACATTTGAATAATTTAGCATCTCTTAACCTTGCAGCTGTAATCATGAATAAAATAATTTCACTACATAAATAGGTTTTTAATATAACTGAGCAAAACCAGCAAGGAGTCTAGGGTTAATCTGTTTGGAGTAATGTATTGTAACATTGCTCCATTTCCAAGACAGCTTAGCAAATTTACAGATGATTTGTGATATATATGAAGCAATTATCTACCTAAAGCAAAGATTAAAAGAAAAAAAAAATAGCAGAAGACCTTTAAAATTGGAGACAAGAAACAAAGGTGTTGGAAATGCTGAGAATTATGCTCTTCTAAATATAAAATATAATGTTATTAGCACTGGATACTGAAGACACTAATATCAATTTAATGTCTACATGTAATGTAGACTTTATGAATTCCTCAAAAGTATTAGCTTTTGCAGTTAGAAAACAAAAAGAAATGTTAATACTAATAGCAAAATTTATAAAATCAGGCCCATTAACTAAGCAAAAAGTGGTAGTTAAAGCTTTCAGAGAATATTCTTCTTCTCTTTATCTAAAAACTCTGAAATGAGTTACTTAGAAAACTGTAAATGCATTAAATTAATGGATAAATGTAGAGATGCTCAGACAGGAATAGAAAACCAAACATGTAATGTCATAACTATTTTAGAAAATGGTTACTATTTCAGATTATGGGTCCTTTGGACATGAACCATCACCTCCTTCTCCTCCTCCTTTTTTTTTTTTTTAAAGCAAATCTAGATTAGCTATGTAGCAACTATTTACAAGGGCCAAAATTCCAGACACTTGGAAACAAATTGGGCTCAGTCTGATAAGTCCTAAATCTCAGATTCCATTCTATAGACTTATTGCACTGTTAAAATTAAAAAATAGTTTCTTCTTTACTAGTCAATAAACCCAGCTATTATGCAAGTAACAATATACTCCCTGATAAATCTAGGTTAGTTCCTAAAAAAATATAGCTGATCCAATTAGAAAAGTACTTAATATGCAAAGCATACTAAAAGTCTCTGGCTTTGTTGTCTATGGATGCTTTCAAACACTAGAAGAGAATACAAATTTATTTGAAGTTTGCTACTGGCAATGGGATTTGGACATAATTTGATTGCTATAATCAGTCAATTATATTCACTGGCACAAATAGTAATAACCATGAATGGAATGGATATAGAGTTCCTTCAGATATGTACTATAGAGGAATTAAACAAGACACCCAACTTGAATATAGGAGATGCAAACTAAATTAAGAATTACCTTTAAATTGTGGCCTGTATTGGATAGGATACAGATTTTCTTGCAGAATCAGAAACATAGGGTTGGAAGAGACCTTGAAGGTATTCTGCTCCAACCCTCTGCCCAGGGCAGGAATTCTCTGACCATCCCAGACAAAAGGCAGTCCAATTTTTGCTGAAGAATCTCTAGTAATGGACCACCACCTTCAGGAGGCAGCATGTTCCATTGCTTAATAGCTCTCACAGTCAGGAAACTCCTTATTTAAACTTTGAATCTCCCTCTGTGAAACTTTTCCCCATTGGTTCTTGTCCTACCCTTGCCCACTCTGGAGAATGAATCCACACCTTCTTCCCTGTGACAGCCCTTTAAATATTGAAAGACTGCTCTCATGTCTCCTTTCAGCCTTTTCTTCTTAGGCAAAGAGTATCAAGTGCCTTTAATGGTTTGTTATCAGACTTATCTTCCAAGTCCTTCACCATCTTCATCGCTCTTTTCTATACTCTTCCTATTTCCTCAGAGTCCTTCTTGTCCTTGTATTATGGCAGTCAGAACTGGACATGTATCCTAGGTGCAGTCTGACCAGTGCAGCGTACAGCAGAATCCTGACACTAGACTTCTTTTGATGAAGCCCAAGACCAGTGTTTCTCAACCTTGGCAACTTTAAGATGTGTGGATTTCAATTCCCATGCTGGCTGGGGAATTCTGGGAGTTGAGGTCCACAAATCTTAAAGTTGTTAAGGTTGAGAAACTCTGCCTAAGACTACACTGGCTCTTTTGGCAGCTTGAACAGATTGCTGGGTCTTGCTTAATCTCTGATATACAGGACTCCCAGATCCTTCTCACAAGAATGACTGCTGAGCCAAGTACCACCTACCTTGTACCTCTGCATTTTGTTTTTCCTATCTGAGTGCAGAACCTTGCATTTCTTGCCATTGATCTGCATTTCGTTAGGTATGGGCCAAATGTTCAAGTCTATCCAGATCTTTATGAACCATGAACCTGTCTTCTGAAGTGTCAGCAATCCCTTTGGGTCATCGACAAATCTGCTGAGCATTCTTCATCTAAGTCATTTATATGGTGGCAGGATTACAGGTACTGGCATGAAGATGCCTTGCTAATCAGTTTTGAAGAAAAAATTAATTTAATTTTGCATTTGAGAGGCCACTTGTCTCCACAAGTTTCTGTGTGGCTTACCGCTTTAAAAGCAAGAAAACAACAAAAGTATGAACATCTGGGAGAAGACAGATCCCTAACAAATAAAAAATTCTACAGAGGCTTGGCAGCCACTGTACCCAAGACCTGGGAGAATAGTCAAGTTTTCTGGGCCTTTCTGATCGTCCTCAAGGTGGGAGCCATATGGATCTCCAGAGGGATGAATTCCAGAGTCCAGGAGCAGTGGCAGAGAAGGCCACTTTCTAGGTCCTGATAAATGGGATTGTTTAATTGAAATGCACCCATTCTTCCCCTTCTTACTGGGCAGGCATCAGATTCAGGTGGTCTATTCCATGAAGGGCTTCATAGGTGGTAACCAGCACCTTGAACTGCATCCAGAAGCCAACTGGCAACCAATGCTGCTCACAGAAGAGTGGTGTCACATGGGCATCTATGGCATGCCCATTACTGCCTATGCCACTGTTCTCTCAACCAGCTGTAACTTTTCATGACATCACCTTTGTCTGATCTGCAGCCGATCACAGAGGCAGACTAAATTCAGCCAACTGCTATCAGTCACTTGAGACTGCTGTGAGCATGTCCGTCTCCGCTCCTCTCTAATTGCTGGGCATGAACCTCCACAGCTAGTTTGGCCTGGGCTGCAGAAGAGAGCAGACCGCCTGGCTTCTACAGAGGTGTCTGCCCAGGTAATGCTTTATGAGCATGTTGGAAGCACTCTTCAGGCAATATACCTACCTCTTATACAGCATACACAGGTTTAACACTCTTCGGGAAGAACACTAGACCTATTTTTTCAACACGTGTTTGATGGTCTTTTGAACCTGTCTCTAAAGAATAAGACTGGTGCTCCAGTTGATTTAAACCAGAAAACAGAGCTGGGTTCTCTCAGTTTTGTGTTGCTCATGGCTGCATTAAAGATTTTCTGCTGCTTCGGCCCACAAAAGGTTTCACTGTACTTTTTACTTTTTTTTTTTTTATTTGGATAGTGGGGAGAGCACAGTTTTGCCTACTTCATGGTCATTTGGGATACTTTGGTTAGAGTTAAAAAATTAAAGTGAAAAAATCAGAGTGAAAAAAATCCAACTGGATTTTTTTAATACTTTGGGGACTACTTCTGGATGCTTCTGGAGACACCCAATGGCTGCCAACACTACCATTCTCTTGCAGCACTTATCTTTGGAAGAGATGGGATCGGTGCTGCAATTAACTGTCTGATTTCCTTTTTTGCTTGAGTGATGGGCCAGAGGTGCAGCTGTGGAAGAGGCATAGCCCAGTGCTCCTCACAGCCCCTCCAACAATGCTGGTTGACTTGTCCCTCAGGCTATTTCTGAACACAGGTTGAATGCTTCAGTTTGAGGGGGACTAAACTTTCCACCCCAGCACCTGCCCAACTCCATTCTACCTCACATTAGGGAGAATTTATTTATTTATTTATTTATTTATCAAATTTATACGGCCATCCATCTCCCACAAGGTGGCTCTGGGTGGCATACAATAAAACCAGCAATGATTGGTGGAGAATGATTAGTGGTTGTTTCCTGCCGGTAGATGAGGCTGGGTAGAAAGAGAAATGCAGCAAGGGAAAACCACCCATCGTTGTCTTTAAATTGTCTCACAATAAAACTGTAAGGACAGCAACAGACATCAGTCCTGTGACTGAGACAGAATTACAACTCAGCTGTTGGATCACTCTATGCTTGCATACTTTTGTTCTGACTTAAGGACTTGGTTAATGCATGTTAGTGAGGCCATGATGAAGAACCTTAGAAGTCAGTTTTGATAAATCATCAGATACCTTAATCAACACTGATAAAGAGCTGCAAAAATGTCTTCAAGAATCTACTGGACACCATATATGCCCAGAGAGATTTCAATAATTGGGATTTTTTTATTGAAGAAGGATTGCCACTAATTAAAGAAATGTAATTATGGTGCTCTGTTGCAAAAGATTAAAAATTAAAACTAAATGTAGTCATCTTTCTTAATTATTATTTGGAAGAATTCCAGCAATTAAAATGACTAATCTTTATAAAAAAAGATTCCAGTTTCAGACATTTCTATTTCCCTTATTTTTAACTTGACTTGGCACATGGTAAAGAATTATTTATTTATGCATAAGTTATAAAAAAAAACACCCTATGAGCAGGAAGCCATCTAATCTAATCAAAAGTGTGATTTGTTTTAATTCAAAAATATTATTTGGATGCTTTTAAATGGAAAGTCACACATGATTTGGAACTCAAAAAGACATTTGTTGAATTCAGATTGTGTTATTGCTAGACTCTCAGTTTATCATGGCAAAATCATTGCTCTCTGATATTAAGAATGTGGATGAACATAATCAATTCAAGAAACAGGAACATGGAGGATTTTATACAATTAAATGCTTGTTTCCTGATAGGACATCTGTTTCTAGTGAACATAATTTAAAGAATAATTGGTCCCATCTTTCATCTAGATTTCAGATGATCAAAATTATACTGTTGTGCATAGTATCTTCTGAGGGGGTATGGGTATGTCAAAAATATCAAGATGGCATCCATGATCATGCAGTTGAAGGCCCACCTTTATAAAAAAAAGTTAAAATGGAGCGAGACTTCAATGGTGCACTCTTGACCACCAACTGGATTTTTTTGAGCTCTCTAGAGGGTGCTCCTGTTTGCACAATCATGAGACTTTACCAGTCAAGGATATTAACAATCCGAGAGTGTAGGTTTTCATGACTGTTATTGATTGGCAAAATGTCCCCTGCGGAATTCTGTGGAAGACAATGAATCTCTGTGGAGATGTTGCTTGCCTCAGAGCAGATCTGAAACTAAACTTGGTCACAGATGTTATCTTCTTATGGCTTCTCTAATGAGGCAATACAAAGGATGGGATACGGCCATGCAAAAAGATCATTGAAGGAGGGGATCCTTGACAGGATGGCAACAAGATATCAGTTTGGCGCCGAGGCAACATAAGTCTTGGAGACTGTCTTTTACTACCAAGCTGACTGACTATTGCCAATCCTTAATAACCAACAGACATTGCAGAGTATTTGCTCTGCCTAGATTCAATGCACTCCCGTCAGCATTTATTGATGGTAAATACCAAAACATTCTCTCCCACGAATGACTTTGACCCTGGGACTCCCACATCATAGAGGATGTTTAGCATGTCCTGTCGCACTGTAATTTCTATTTAAATCTCTGTGATGTACTAATTCAGCCCCTTATAAAGGAATTCCCAGGAAGAGATGACCACTGGTATGTCTCCTATCTTCTGGCAGATCATAAGACTACTGTACCCATAATGCAGCCAAATTTTGCCTTGCTGCTACAGGAGTGAGGCAACAAATATTGTCCAATAAAACTGAATTTCTTTCATACCTTTAACATCCTTTCCTTTCCTTTCCTTTCCTTTCCTTTCCTTTCCTTTCCTTTCCTTTCCTTTCCTTTCCTTTCCTTTCCTTTCCTTTCCTTTCCTTTCCTTTCCTTTCCTTTCCTTCCCTTCCCTTCCCTTCCCTTCCCTTCCCTTCCCTTCCCTTCCCTTCCCTTCCCTTCCCTTCCTTCTCCTCTATAACTCTTTTAGCTTCTTTTAATTGCCATTTTTATGATCTATATAAAATTTTATGAATACACATGTATACATACAATGTGTTGGTCAAAGACCACATTAAGGTTTACCTACCTGCTTGTGTTCAGTAGAACAAGATGCCTATAACCAATTGGTAACCATCCTCCCTATGACTGCTCAGTTTTGTTCTTCTCCTTCTTTTTCCATCCTTTCCCTATGAACCTATCCCAGCTTTCCTTATATCTTTTTCTTTGCTGTATCTGCTGGAAGTACAGAGTTTTGTCCTGATGCCGGGATAGTAGGCTCTTCTATGTAAGACTAGTTTCATTATGGGTGAGAGAGTGGCTGGCATATTTCATTAGTTTAATACATGAGGATCTGAATTTTGGACAGCTCCCTTCTTGGTTGAAGGATGGTTTCTGGAAAGCACATCCTATTTATTAGGTGGAGAATCTCCCCAGTTGTTCTCAGCAGCTGTGGCACCTTTAGGCCACTTCTGGGCATTCCAGAAGACCTTGTCCATGTTTATAATTCTGTTTCTATTTAGTCTCCTGTTTACAAGGGGTGGCGACCTTAAATTCAGAGTCATCTTTTTTTTGAGGAAATACGGTAAATCTTTTGTTGTTGTTATTTTAAGGAACCATCAGCTTCGGAAGTTTTCTATTTCCAATGTACATCTACAATGTGTCTGGCCATGTAAAGACTGAATAAACATATGGTGTTGATTAAATGTAGACAGTTCTCAGATGTGCAAATGAATGTGTACATGGAAGGGACCTGCTTTCACTTTCCTATTCTCACACTCATACATGCATTCCTTATATGTGTGGAAGGATGGGCATTGGCAGGGGGCTTGTGTATGTGCCATGAGATTCCCAGCTTTCATTAAAAAAAAAGAAAAGAAAAAAGAAAGAGAAAGCTAGGTCCTAACCTTTCTAAAGCAAAACATGTAGTTACTGTTTTGATTTGGTAAGGAGCATCTTTTCAGCATTTATAGGCAGCGAATAAAGTACTGTAACAATAACGGCACACCCGCTATCTAAAAAAAAAAAAATCTACTGAACTATCTAGAGGTATCTGCAGGGTATGGTAAAAAAGTCAAGAGGGTAGTCATGATAGCCTGATTGAAGCTCTGCCTGTTTTTTATGCGTGTTCTCTCTCTCTCTCTCATCTGTGTCTGTCTATGTGTCTATCTATCTATCCATCCTTAATTTCCAAGGCATTTGGATTTACTATTAATTGGGCAGTAGTGTGCTTTCTAACACACACAAACACATGCACACACACGCACATACACAGTATATTAAAGCATCTGTTCCCACAAATAGGAAACAAGGCTGCTAACAAACTCCCAGAGTTGCAGCAATTTACAAGAAAATACCAGCTTTGCTGCAGTTTCATATAAATCAGAGCAGAGTCAGAAATAATTTGACTTGGCTTCTGAAAATGGAGAATGGCATGAAATCAATCAGGTCCAGAGCTGGCACCTGCCAAGAGTTGTGGGGAAATGTCCTTGGAGGGTGGCCTCCGTACACTATACTGAATTATGGATTAGTGGGCTGGGATGGTACTTTAGTGCTTATATTCGTAAGTATGGAAAGCAGCAGCAATAAAAGCAATTAAGCAAAACAGGACGGGGAAAGTTTGGGCTTAATGACAACTCTGATCATAAATATATCGTTTGAGTAAAATAATTATATACAGTGAGCTGCTGATAGCAACTAATTGCCAAAGCATACCAAGTTGCTTAATGATCTAACTTTGTGAACTGAGGATGTTGCAGAAGCCAATTTACAACATTTTGATGGCTCAGAAAAAGCGTGGCTGTTTCTTTTTCCTTTTTTCAGAGTTTAGAGTCATTTGTACCAAGGGAATCAGTGCAGCTACTGAGTTGTGGTAAATGAAGCTTAGATAGAGATGTTTCACCATTGTCACAAAGTGAGCTTTAGAGTTAAGACAGGTTTCCAGCATCCCATCTTTTATTCTGATGAATTCGACAGGCTGTATGTCTCACCCAGGCTAAAAATGGAAAAGCCTTGCAATGCACATATTTATGGGAAGGTGCCTTACAAATGTGCTGCAACCAGAGATAAACTAACCTCATGGTTGATTGTGATTCTGCCATATATCTATTATTTCTGTATGGATAGAGACAATGAGCACATGGTCAATGGAGATAAAATCAACTATTCAATCACAAAGATGCAACAGCCAAAATTGCTGTGGTGTATTTTCTTGTGGGAGGTAAAAATCTGTGCTTTGTTTTCATGACCTCTTAGGTATATATAAACTCACTAAAACAGAGTAAATGGCACACTTAAAAGCAAATGCTCAGTCATCCCATTTTGGTATAATTAAGACTGTTTCCCTCCAGACCTTTCATCTAAAAGGTGATGCTGAAGACTCATCATGCCTTTGGCTGAGTGAACACATATTCAAAGTCCTTCACAGCTACAAAGTATCTGTAGACACAGATGCACACAAAAGTACATACATGCACCTTACCCACAACCCCCCCCCAACAAACAACTTTCTGCCCCTCAGCCAATCACACAGTCTCTCCTCTTCTTCCACACAATCTCCTCTCCTTGCATCCATAAACATGGACATGTGAGAGTAAAAGAATACCTGGGAAAGACCTGCAAAATCTTGGCCACCACAAGGTCTCACAAGATTTCAGATCATCACAAGATCTGATGGGAATGTGGGTTGTGAGAGTTGTAGTAATTGTGACATCGTCGGCCATTTGGTTTTATGGTAAGGTTTAGTGAGATCACAGCAAAATCTGTGATTTTGCCATGTAGATTGGATTCAAGGGCAGAAACACACATGCTGGATACCTGATGTACACGTATGAATGTTGTATGGCTGCCCCTCAGTATGGAAGATTAAAGATGGATCTTATTTTGGACAAGCTCAGTTCCTTGTGACTTCATGTATAGTGTAGTTTTCTTGGCAACATGTGCAAGCAATTTCCTTTTGGTTGTTTTTCTGAGTTCCCCATCTAGTTTATAGACCTGGATTCTTTGGAGGTCTCTCATCCAAGTACTTACCATGTCCAACTCTGCTGTCTCTGCTACCTGCTGAGTTAATAGCAGGCTGGTTTTTAGCAGGAAATCATTTTTCCATATTTATATATTTTTAGTACCTTTGTTCAAGTGAACACCGAGACTGGGTTCTTCTATGGAAGGACTCCTGTGAATCTCTTTGTTTAGTTGCTTGCTATAACAGCATTATACATGCTACTTAAATGTACAGGGAGAAGGGGGAGGAGGAGGAGGAGGAGGAGGAGGAGGAGGAGGAGGAGGAGGAGGAGGAGGAGGCTGCCTTTTGCTTCATTGATTAGGGTTGCTGTTACCTGCATCTGTATGAAGACAAATTAAATCATGTAAATGAATTTGCCAAATTAAGCAGATTAAATGAATTAAACTAATTAAGATAAATGGTCTGTGCACAAACTAAATTAGCCAGGTGTTACAGATCAAAGGGGAAGTTGTCATATATTGCAAAGATATGAAGGCCAGCCCATAATATGAAGCCCAGAAAATAAAGAGTGTTGTGTTGTTCAAAGCTGGTTAAATCTGATTATTAGGTGACTGAGATCAAGCTCCTGAACTGCAAAGGGCACCCTCTAGCGACAGATGTGATAGCTTCATAAAGGGTTCACCCACCCATGTTCATCCATTCTTTACATTCTCCTATCAGCAGGGCAGACTGAAGGCTGCGTAATGCCTTTCCTTCATAGAGGAATGCAATGTGATTTTCTTTTCTTTCTCTGCTAGAACCACTTGTGCAGGAACTGATATGTTCAAGCCTATTCTTTCATTTTATTTTTCCCCCTTCCTTATACCTTTGGATATTGTTTTTTTCTTCTTTTTGTTTCCTATTATATCAACAGCATTTTTTAAAAAAATAAAAAACGTCTCAAAGTAACGAGGTAACAAAGCAAGTAGACCATGGGCATTTGTTGGGGGGCAAAAAAGTCAAGATGGTGGCTGTGACTGCACAAGTAAGGTTCCTCCCCCTGTCCCGTTTGTCACATGCACGAGATACATCAGGAGTGGCAGAGCTTTGATCATGGAGTTGCAGCCGCCATCTTGACCTTTTCGCCACAGCCCACCCCACGGATGCCCCTGGAATACACCAAACCAGTACACAGCCTGTTGAGTCTGGAAAAAGATCCAGACCAAACTTTGCTTTTCCCATGACTGCCTAGCAACCAGTTGTGCCTCTTGGTGTGATTCAATCTTTCTCTCCCCCCAAGTCCTCTTCTTTACCTGGTCATATTGTGACAGCTCCCGCCTGTTGCTATTTTGCCTGAATGACCAAATGAAATGTACAAACATAAACATGAGGAAATAAACATTTTTGTGAACTGGAGAATGAAGTGGAGAGTATGAACTGAGCAGCAACCATTCCTTCTCTTTTAGAATAATATGTGTATTTTATTAAATCCTTCCTGACATGATGTTGACTTCACTTTTCTTAGGGTAAATGGAAATGAAGTGAATTGGGAACTGAATCAGAGACAGAGTGGGGTGTCCACACAGAGGATCAAAAAAGTAAAGGCGGTGGTTGAGACTGTGCCAATAAAGCTCTACTATTTTTTATGTGCCTCAATGTTTAACAGGACTTCATCACACAGCCACTACAGCCATTTTAACTTTTTGACCCCCATGGATGCCCCTGACACCACAGACTTCCTATGGTTTGAGGGCCAAGCTTGCAGCCCTCATATACACAAGCCAGTCCTCCATGCTTTTATTCCCCAAAACAGTTTCACCAATATTCTTTTCAATCATTGCATAAAGGGACCACATGACACCCTATTAGGCCTCTTTAATGCCCTGGAGTTGTGCCATTAGTTGAATTTTGTTATATCCCATTGCTACAACATTGCCCAGAGCGGCCAAATAAAAAATCAGATAACTTTAATACAGCCATAACACCAGAAAACAGTGATATTTTTATATCTTCAGTCTCCTTACCTCCCCGAACTGACCAATTCCTCTCTGTGGGAGTATAATTCGTTGACGACGTGTAAGTTTGTTGATCCATAAGGGCGAATTCTTTGGCTAGGTCTACTCCAGTTTCAACCAGCTCAGTTGTAAACATACAATGAGGCCCTAAAGACCAGTCATGAATTGGCTCTACTATAGGACTGTCATTTGGGGTAGTTAAGCCATTGTCTAACACAGGGTTAAGAAAGGGCCTAGTTGGGGGAAAAAAGTCTGTGATCTTAGCTTGACTGCCTCCTTCTTTACAACCTTCTGCCGCTCCAGTCTCTGGCTCTAATCCTAGTCGACAATAGCCACCTCTTGTACGTACCATTTTAATATTTAGCAGATAGTAATAATAGTCCTCCTTCTTATTTTCTCAATCATTCTTCCATCCTCCTGTAGTGAGTATTTTCAACTTTACTAATTATTTATCTGTGTTATAGTTGGGAGAGCTAAAATAAAGTTTATGGGATAGGACGCTTTGAATACCACTTTTAGTTTACGTTCTTTGTTATCAGCATACCACATTTCTGCAAAAACGTGGCTTGTCTCAGTGAAGCCACAACTGATATTAACGCTGTATACTTCATTTAAACTACTTCCCAATATTTATAAAATAAAATTAAAATTTATCAGGTGGTGCTCACATACACGCAGGCTTCTGTGTCGCCATCTCACTGGAAGTGCAGAAAACAGTGATATAAAACCATGGAATTGTGTTGCTCAGGCAGGGAAAATGTGGTCTTGCATGGTTAGGGGTAGAGATGTGAGGAAGAGCCTCTCACAAGTGCCTGCTGCTAGCCATAGAGTGGTGTCAGCAGGACATTTGTTGTGTCATGGATGCTTGGGCTGGGCTGGATGAGGATGAGAGTCAGTGTTTGGGTTGGTGGTGGTGATGCTGGACTATAAGCAGGGAGACCCAGGTTCTGTCCCCCACCAGCCCTGGAGTTTCCCTGGGGAACTCTGGGTCAGTCCCTCCCTTTCAGCTCAAGAGCTAGAGTGGTTCAGTGGTGAAGGCTGGGATAGCCCTGACCCCATCGACCTCTTGAAAGGCTTTAAAAAAATCTTCTCAGGCTTTTGAACCAGGATGTTAGTAAAGCCCAGTTTGTGTGTTTTGCTCTGTGTTGTTTCAGGATTATTTTTACCAGGCATCTTTTATTGTTCTATTTACAGTTTTTATATTCTGTCTTGTTTTTAGGCTTTGTTAGCTGCCCAGAGTTATCTGAGTAAGATAGGCAGCCATATACATTTGTAGAAAAATAACATCCCAACCTAATGGAAGGCACTGGATTAGGAGCAAGGAGACCCAAGTGATGCTCCCTCCTCAGCCACAGAAGCTCCCTGCACGATGTTTGGGCCAGCCTCATTGTTTCTGCATAGTAAAGTGGTGGTGGTGTTGGACCAGGAGCAGGGAGATCCATCTTCTAGTTCCTCCTCAACCAGGGAAGCACCCTGAGTAATGTTGGGCTAGTCACTCACACATTTGTTGTTCTGAAAAAAAAAAGGGCTTATACTGCATTTAGGTATAAAAATACCAGATAAAAACGCTAAATACTATACTAGATGGCCTTTGATGCCTCTTCTGTGCTTTGGAAGGCCCTGAAGTGTTGCAGAAGACAGCAGAAATGAGAAGCAGAAGAGACTCTAACCCTAACAGTTAGGACAGGGTACCACAGTTATACTAGAAAGACCTCTGTGTTGTGATCTGTGGATGACTATGGATTTATCTGTTCCGCTTGAAAAGACATTGATATCTCTTGCGGCAGTCAATAGTGAGCTACTTCTTTGATTCTTGACCCTGGCTCAGAAATAATTAAGGCTCCTTTCTCCCCCTCCAAAAATAAACCTAGGCCCCCTTCAGGTGTGACATGGTGACCGCACTGGCACCAGGGTTGGCATTTCTGCTTCACAGCTGCAAACCCACGATATCATTCAGGGCTGTCTGTAGAGAGGGAGTCAGAAAAATCAAGATGGCAGCCACAACATGTGGTTGAAGCCCCAAGTGGCCACAACCATACATTCAGAGTGAAGATGCTTGCAGGGATGGCTTCAAAATGCCTTAGAAGAGGACTTGGGAATGGAAATAATTTGGTGTGGAAATGTTCCAAGCTGTCTCTGAGCCAGTGTGAATTCTTTGGTGCTCCAACACCCTTTTTCCCACATGCTACATTGGAATGGAAGTGACCTACAGAAAGTAGTGAAAAAGAAAAGAGAAAGAAAGGTAGGGAAGTCTCTCCTACACTTCTCTAATTCAATAGTATTTAGGAAAACCCATTTCAATAGGAGGAATGAAGTGTTTGTCTGGCTTGAATTAAAAAGTCAGAAAAGAATTGGAGCTTTGTTATGCTGGAGTATATTTGAGACAAGCTTTACAGGTCCCCAAGATGCAGCATTCTGAGCCTAAAAAGTATGAATTTCAGTGGCATTGCCGATATTAATTGCGTGTTGCATGAAGAATTTTCTGTTGTCTGTGTCCATTACAAAAAGGCACATTTATGTATTGCAAATCGTTTTCTGGTATGAAGAGAAATCCATCTCTACACTCTTGAAATGAAAAGCTGCCACAGCTCTTCCTCATTCACCCTTTTATCTTCTGTTCTTAACACATTCTTTTTTTTTTTTTTAAATCCACCCATCGCTCTGGGGGCCCCTTCTTTGCCAGATCTCATTGCAATTTCTACATTTCATTCATCTCTTCAGCCCATTCAACAGCTCCCTATTGAGTGGCTAACGGAAATGTGTTTAAACAGATGAATCAGGCCCTGAAGCTGATTAAGTCATGCTGGGAGCGCCAACCTCTTTAACAGCCAGCCAAATGCCAAGGCTGTAGCTGGCAAACGGGCTGGATTTCTTGTTATTCTTGCTTCTGAGCCAGCAGGGGCCCATTTCCACTTAATCAAGGGCACTGTGCCCCAAACTAACACCTTTTTATTTTGGGCTTGTTTTGTTGTTATAAAAAAAAATGTTCAGCCACCCACCCAAACCTCCCAAAGGCTCAGACCAGCCAGCTCTCTGGGAGCTCAATAATGATGTCTTTTCTAAGGAGAGCCAGGGGCAAGAGAAGGCCTCCTTGCTTCCTGGGGATTCACAAGTGAAAGTCTGCATAGTTGGTGTGCACTTGTGACACCTTAATTGACAAAGGGATCATTCCCCTCGACCTCCATTTTTAGGCTAAAGAAGATCTCTCTTTGACTTGCTCTGCTTGGGATCCCTTTGTTCTGCAAATGTTATGGACCAAGTTCCTGGAAAGACCGTCTTACAACAAGCAAACCAACCAAGAAAAAAATTGATTTATAATGTACACCACCACTGGGACATGGTCTATCCAGAACCAACATTAAAAATTAAACAGCAGTTAAAATTACATGAAAGCAATAAAATTAATACGTAACGTGATATCTTTAACAGCACAGTAAAAATAACCCTTATACAATGACAACATCCTAAAACTGTAGTCCTAATACCCCGGCCATATCATTTTGCTAATTACTCCTCACCATTTCTGTTCACAACTGCTTCCTCCAGTCAGATGTATTGCATAAGGACATTTTCAAAACTTTCTGAAATGTAACCAGAGATGCAGGAAGCTAGAGGTTGGGGGGAAGAGAATGTCATAATCAGGGACACGTGTTTTCTCTCTTATGAAGCCGGGAGGAAGATCAGCCATGTTCTGAATGTTCCCACTGAATGAACAGAAGAGGCACTTTGGTGTTCTGGGTAGTGGTGCACCAATTATGGTATAGCCTGCCCTGGGATGCTCGCCTGGCATCATCTCTGTGGTGTCTTCATTGTCTTATGAAGATCTTTTTGTTCACCTATGGCTTTTAAATGATTTGTCTTTTATGGTCAGGTTCTCTTATTTTAAACTGCATGTTTTAATTATGTTGGAGCATCGTGGAAGAGCAGGCTCCTTGGCCAAACTGCAGGCCCCTGTGCTGCCTTCTTTTCCTCCCATTGAGCCTTTCCCCCAGTGTCAGCATGGCAGAGTTGCCAATAAAGCAGCAACATTGACACACCTGTGGGAGGAGATGGAAGGAGAATGGAGGAGACGCATGTTTTGGAGCTCTGCAGCCACCAGCAAACTGAGTACAGCAGCTAACAGAAAGAAGGTGATTTTCCTTCAGAAGGAGTGGATGGTCCAAACAAGAGAAAAGAAGTATAACTTTTAATTGTATTTATGTTTTTAGTGTGTTGTAAGCCGCCCAGAGTCCCCCATTGTGGGGAGATGGGCGGGGCCAAGTTAAATAAATAAATAAATAAAAATAAATAAAGCCCAGCAAGGCAAAGCACAACGTCAAAAAGGTGCAAGAGCTCTACATGCCAGCCATTAACAGAAAAAGAAGAAGAAATCTCAGAGAAGCGACTTGAGACAGAACAGGCTGAAGAAAGAAACACTGATGCATACTAGTGATAGTAGAGAGCATAGTACATAGGTAATTGTAACAGAGTAATAGGTAATAGAATAATAGGTAATAGTATAAGCATTGTCATAGTAATAGTAATAGTAATTGAAGAGCAATAGCATATTGTAATAGTAATTGTCATAGTAATAGTATAGAGGTAGCAATAGGACAGAATATAGGAAGCACTCACATATAACTGTTATATGTTTGTTATTACAAAATAAGACATCTCCCCAACCCTTATAGGGAGATATAAAGCAACCACCTGTCCAGGGTCCATTGCTTTTGTGTCTCTCTTGAGTCTGGGTCAATCCAACTGAACATGGTTTAAAAAAGAACTCATGACAAGCATTTTATTAAAATCTTTTTAAAATTATATTTATTAAGGATTTTCATATAATAAAAGATGAATCAAAAGAAAGAAAAAAGAAAAAAAAAGTACCAGAAAAAGAAAACTAAAGTTAAGACATACTGTATATGACTTCCAACCTTCTTTTGAACAGATAATTGCAATCTTAGTGTCCCTCTTCCCTCTTAAATATTCTACAAATCCCCTCACCCCCTCATTTAGTCTGCATCTTTCTTAACTTTCAAATCCATAAATCATCAATTCATTTTTTTCTTCTTTCAGCAAAAAGTCCATGTAAGGTATCTAATCTTTCAAAAAAGTTCTTGTTTGTTCTCTGACAATTTTTGCAAATTCTGACATTTTCACAACCCATTCATCCACGGTGGGAATTTCATCATTCTTCCCATTTATTAAAATCTTAAAGGGTTAGGTTGCATTTCTTATTGATATATTTGTTTTGCTTTCATTAGGTATTACTATATGGGGTGATTTTAAAAAAAGCTGATATATAAAATTGTGCATTGCATTTCCTTTCACATTTTGCTAACCAAAGGCCAGTCCCCAGTGGCATGGGGGTGGGTGGGTTGGGGAGGAGAGAAGAGGAGAGGAGAAGGTAGGAAATAACTAAGTTTATTTGAACCCCAGAACCTCCTCTTTTAGAAACTAGTAGTTGTGCAAGAGCAAAACACAGAAAGTCTCTCTGCAGCATAATATCTATTTCTGTCCTGGCAACTCACCAGCCAATGTTTCTTGGGGTCTGACCATGTTTCTCCTTTGGGCCTCCCTGCATGGAAATTTCTTTGGACTGTGTTGAAACTGGCATAGGTTTTTGAATGTAAGGACCAAGAAAGGCTTGAAACCTATGTAAGTAAGCAGGAAAAAACTCCCCCAGCTTAAGGTAACAGGAGAGTTCATCCCTGGAGGTCTTCCATCTGAGCACTAACCAACCCCTCTTAGCTTCTGAGCCCAGACAAGATTTGCCAGGTGCTGTCTCCTGCTGAGACTTGTCAATAGTTGTGGGATGCGGTCTAAGCAGCAAGCTGAAAATCTTTGAAGAGACTTCAAAAGGAACTGGGAAAACAGAAACTATGTCTCATCTTGATACAAATGTGCTCAGGGGTCATTGAAGCTCAAAGCTTTCTGAGATTTTCGAATAAATTATCACTTGCCAGTAGCATACTTTTATTCACAGTGACTGGTACAACAATCACAATCCTTAGGTGTAAATTCATGAAGCTGTATTAAACTCATTAAAGCTGCAAAAAAATACCTGAATTCCCTTTGGTGTGTCTGGGGTCCCACAACACCCTTCCATGTATTTGATGTCAAACTCTGTGCATCACTTTTAGTTATTTATTAGTTAAATTAATATGGCCGCCCTTCTCAAATACACGAGTCTGAACAGCTAACAATGTTAAAAATAGGTAAAAAAACATATACAGTACATATACTAAAACAAAGACCCACACACAGCAGCCAAGGGAAATCACAAAAACATTCATTAGCACAACCAAGAAACGGGCTCCACCACACACCCAGGGTCCCACATTCAAGCATATGAAGCTTCCAAATTAAAATCCTGAATGAGCTTGAAAATATAACATGAGAAATGGGGCTTCTTGCTTTTGATGTATATGCACATATGCAAAGGTAAACTTGGGGACTCCAGTGTTAATTGTCAAATATCAGCTTGAAAGCTCTTAGAGGAAAAAGCCAGGTGTAAGCCAGTGTGCTCCCAATGATTGTGAGAGAAAGATCTGAATGCAGACCATTACTTAGGTGCATGAAATTGTGTAAGGTGTAGTTTTTGGAATATCATCTGACAATACAAGCAGAATATCTGTTTGAATAAATAATCATTGTACCTCTTTTGGCACCATGAACTATGTGCCCAGAAGACCCTGGACGTGGCTGATCATGGCAGCCTGGGTGTCTGCTGAGTGGAATTTTGAACATCAGCATACAGAGAAGGAGTTCACGTATGAATCCCTTTCTTCACACTACTGGGGGAGGGAGGAAATCTTGGCCCACAGGAGAACAGCTTGCTAAGTAAAAATGAAGGGAATACAAATGTGTCAAGGCATTCAAACGTACCATGAGCAGATTTCATTTGCAGCTTCATGATGGAACAGCCACATCAACTCAGCTGATTGTATAAAATTTCTCTGGTTCCATTGTGCCTTATTGTGTGTGACTGGCCCTGTCAAAGGCAATCAGGAAAAGTACTCTGGGGTTTGGATCGGCATGTCCTAAGTAGCCGGCAGTGTTTGAAAAGGAGAAGCCCAACAAAAGCTGGGCAATCAGGAGAAGTGTTCAGGCTCACTTTGATCTCTTGCTCATTGGGTTAGGTGCCAGCATCACTCCAGTGGTTTCTAGCTGGAGCCTACAGGGAGACGGCTTTCCAGGGCTCTGCAGATGGTTAGATCCCTCCCTCCCTTACTTTTGTAGGTCAATGAGACACAGTAAAATTAAGGAGGAGCTGGCATATTTAAATGCATGTCAAAAGGCCTCTATAAATCTTACTTACATATACTAATTGACATGCTCGGTGCTGCATCTTGGGATCATAATAAATCAGCATACTTTTACTCTGAAGTAGATCTATAGAGATGAACAAGACCATGCCTTATTTTTCAGGCAGCTTTTCCCCCCTTCAAGATTATGTCTTAAGGATTCTACTGTTCCTTAATTTTACCAACTTCCATGTTGACAAAATCCTATTACACAGAAGCTACTGTGAATGGGTGTGCAATCTGAAGTGGTGGGGGTGGAGAAGCCATCAGGAAACTAGATCATGAGTCTGAATACCTCCTAAATTTTATAGGTTAGTTGCAAAGAGCACAGCATTTGATTGTCATGTCTGAACCCACAGTAGCTTGTCTTTCTTCAACTTGATGCCTTCCTGATGCATTTAGACTGTGAGTCCCAGAATTCCCATGGTTAATAACTCTACATTCTGGGAATTATGATTCGAACCCATTTAGAAGTTGTCAGGATGTGGAATGCTGAGATATTTGAAATTCATATCAGGATATCTGTCCAAACATGAGTGGGGGTGTTTTCCTTTTTTGGGAATTTTTTTTGTGATGCAATCAGTAAAATCAAAGCTAATCATTTCTGGCTCATTGCTGAGGTTCCCAAGACAGCAAAGCCATAGGTGACCGAATGTGCATTCTCCTTACAAACTGAACCATGTTGATTTTTGGGAGCATTTGTTTGATTAGAGATAGTTGACACAGCTTGTGGGAAATTATTTGGTATGGAAATGGAATCTCACTGGCTCCTTTGTTTTCCTTGCTTTCATCTTCTCTCCTGCTGAGTTTCACGAATGCCCCACCAAAAATATCTTACAGGAACAAAGGGTTAGGCTAGACAGATGTTTTCCATCATGATATTTAGTCCAGAAGAAGTAAAGACTGAAGGAATGTTGGGCTGTAGACTGAATAACTTGGTTTCTTCATTGTTCTAAAACTCAGGGTCTTCAAACTTAAAATAAATTTTTCACCACATTGATCATACTTAGATTATCTTGAAGTCTTTGATGGCATTGCATTTTGGACCACAAGTGATTATTCCCCAAGCACACTCTTATTTCTGAATGTCTATTTTTCTCAGCCATGTCAACTGAGAATTCTGGTGTGTTCATTCTCAACATACCCAAAGAGCTCCAGGTCAACAAAGGCTGTAGGCATTTCCACACCACCAGTATTTTCATTTCTCAAATCTTAAGAAGCAGTTTGAAGGTGATCTGGAAACTGAGAAGAAGAAGTAAAAGTCCATGTCTGGCTCTGAATCACCCCTCACCTATCCACTCTGTCATTTTACACTAAAGAGAGGAAGAGAAGGGGGAAAGGAGGAGGAGGAGGAGGAGGAGGAGGAGGAGGAGGAGGAGGAGGAGGAGGAGAAGAAGAAGAAGAAGAAGAAGAAGAAGAAGAAGAAGAAGAAGAAGAAGAAGAAGAAGAAGAAGAAGAAGAAGAAGAAGAAGAAGAAGAAGAAGAAGAAGTAGTAGTAGTAGTAGTAGTCTGGCAACTTGGAGTTTCTGTCTTGAAGAGAAGGGAATAACAGCCAATCTTCTTGTTAATTTCATCTCTGCTTGTTTCTTCAAGGCTTGTGAGGGAAAGCTGCAAAGGCGACAGCCCAGCATTTCCGTTAAAGGACCTGAAGCTTGTGAGCCAAGAATTCTCTTCAGTGGAGAAATGGAGTCTGATTTCCTTCCTTCCTTCCTTCCTTCCTTCCTTCCTCCCTCCCTCCCTCCCTTGCAGCAGTTCCACTGCACCACAGCTGAACCAAATAAATTAGCTCAACTGTCTAGCACTGCTGATATGGAATGGGGGGGGGGGGGCACAGGGGTCTGGTACAGGATCTTCATGTAGAAATTCCTGGTTCTAACATCAAATATCCTTTGTGCAGTGGTCACGTTTGCTAAAAGCACAAATCAGTTAGGTTCCAAAATAATGTGGAATTCCTGTAGTTATTCTGAAGTGATAAAATTAATCTCAATAAACACAAAGGATTTTACCTGTTCTACCACCCACCAGCATCCTCTGGTATATTTGGCTGCAGACCTTTATTCCATCAACCTGACCCTTCCTGGTTGAAAATCTCTTTGTGGTTTCAAGGTCTGCTATATGAACTGATGCACTACCAGAAAGAGAAGTGAAAACCAAGATAGCTGAAGTATGGTAGCAACTCTGGAAGTACCATCTGCCAGCCTTTGAACCTCTTATCTTGCAGGCGAATTCCTGAACTACATCTTTTCTGCCCTTCCCTGATAGTGTAGGGAAATTTTTATGAGGACAGTGAGTACGTAGCAGGCTATTATCAGGCGTATTCCCAGGAGCAGTCAGAACACATACAAGGACAGAAATCACATTCTCCTTCTAGAAATGTCAAACTCCATCAAAGAGCTAAGAAAGTACATTTTGATTTTAACAATCTCTGTTGAGTTCCTTGGAATATCTGAAACTGTGATGTATTCAATTACTCTTACTTCTGCTGCTCTCAACCTGGTGTCACTTTGGTTCTTAGGACAGAATTCCCAAAAGAGAAAGGAGGCCCCACCTAGTTTATCATTCTTTTCCAACATAAAACAAGCAAGTGCCTCTTGGAAACTCCCTCAATAGATTTAAACTTTATCATTGGCCTAACCCAAGCATTCTCCAATGCCATCCAAATGTACTGATTCTGAAAATGATAGCCCAGCATACTGAAAACCACAAAACTGGGGAAAGGCTGAGCTAATACCTTTTTGTGATCATCCCTATACCTTGCCAGTCAATTCTTAACTGATTGTTCCTCCAGGCTTCTTATAATAAAGCTGGAGTTGTCCTTCTTCAGATCAAGCTGAGGACCTGCAATAACATCAAAGCAAGCTGGGAAACATATAGTTGTATTGGGCTGGGTTACAGCAACTTATCATTTGTGACTGACCAGGGACAAGTTTTGTCTGAGCCCTTCTTGTTGTCAAATTTAGCATATCATCATCCTAAGCAGCATGGGGCATAATTACAATCAGGGACAATGGAGATGCATCTAAAAAAGACTATGCAATTTACGGCTGTTATTTCCCCCCTCCCGCCAACCAACATTTATCTAACTGGTAGTAACAATGCTAGCAGCTCTAAGATGGCTCTAATAACTATAAGGAAATAGGCCAGCTTTTAAAGCACTGGTGGGATTGCAATGAACTTTAAAAAAAAAACTAACCAAACAATTTAGAAAACTTTATATTCCTGAATTTGGAAAGAACAAATCAAGAGCTAGAGGTGTTGACTTCTCTTTTTTGCCATCTCATGGTCATCTGGATTTTACATACTCTTATATTACCAGACTCCTGGCTTTTTCAGTGGGAAGCCAATGGCCTCATGTCCCCAACACAAATGGTCCTGTCCTGGATGGTAGACTTACCAACATGCAATTGATGAAGGTTGAGTTTGTATCATGGTGTCCATTTTTACAGTTTTCCCAGGCTGGGAGATATTCACTTTTAGCCCTACTTCTTTTGTGCTTCCTTTCACGGTGGGTCTTGCTTAATTCACTGCTGCTTATTTTTCACCCTTTCATGTAGTGCAGTGGAGGGGTGGAGAGGAAAAGATGTGTGGATTTCAACTCCCAGAATTCCCCAGCCAGCATGGCTGTCTGGGAAATTCTGGGAGTTGAAGTCCACACATTTTAAAGTTCCCAAGGTTGAGAAACACTGGCCTAGACAGTAGAATTATGGTCTTTTCTAAGACCACCGATGTCTCAGTCTTAAGGAGAGGTAATGGTTAGTTAACGCTGTGGTGTGGATCAAGATAGTTTAATCTTAGGCATGACAGGTTTTCTTTAGGGCTAAATCAATCCCTTGGAGGATTAATTGGCTGGGTCAGTTGCTATTCCCACAAGATGCTAAAACCCCACTGATCCAAATAAACATGTGGGCATGGAGCCACTGTTTTGCCCTCTTTTTCAAATCCTTGTCCTGAATGTTAAACAACTGAGAGTTTGTCACTCCTTCCATGTTAAATGAGCTTCTGTTCCTACATTCCCAGCATTGGCCATGAAATCTTATGTCATCCCAAGAGTTTGCCTTGATTTGAGTCAGCTAATCATATAAATGGTGCCCTAAACTGACTGCATGTTAAAGATAATACTGTGAAATTATCAATTTGCAATTTTGAATTGCCTTTGAAGATATAGTACATTCCATCTTTCACATTGTTCCACTTGGCACAGAGTTATATTTTCAGAACTATTATGAACTTCTATTTTTTTTTTTTTTTTTAGTAAGAGGAGCTTTTGGGGGGGAAATCTGACTCATATTAAAGCACTAGCAAGATATTAAATAATCCTATCATAATGTTTCCTTGAATAGCAGTTTCACATGTTCACCTGGCTTGAAGATGGAAGATTGAATGTTACACCTGCAAGCTTTCCTACTGTAGGCTGTTGTATGATTATGACCCACATTCCTGCCCTGTTTTTGTGCTATTACTTCCTAACAAGAAAAATCTGCCCCACTTAAATTGTATCTGCAGTCATACAATATCAGGTATCTTACAGGGGGCCACCATCTTGACATTTTTGACCCCCTCATGGACACCCCTATACAATACACTTAACTTGATTGATAAATTAACCCCTTCTCTGAGTTAATTGTAAACTAATCAAATAGCCTGGGTTCCTACCATGTGCTAAGCCACCAAAAATTAGCCAGATTAACAGTAATCAAACTTAACATGTTGAACAAATCCATCTACAAAGTCTTTCCTTGACCAGTCTGTAGGAGTACCAGACCTGGGCTGCAGAATCTTAGTTTTCAGTATCTGTACGTTGCCATCTAGCAAATGTTTGGGGTTTGCAACCCAGATTCAATAGCCCTACTGTGTTTCATGAACATGAGCATCCATGCTGTAGCATGAACATTCTGAATGCAAAGTCGATAAAAAGAAGGCAAACTTTCTGATTGTCACTATGCCCTTCATAGCTATTGCCCCCCACAGGAAAAGTATGGTCATGCAGTGGTCGTAGCATGGAAATAAAGTTTGCCAATCCAGTGCTGCAAAGGAGCTGGTGTGTTTGCAGGGAATGGTAAAAAAAAACGGTCACCAGCCATGACAGTGAGCTCTGTTTTTTATGTGCATCATGTGTGTGGTTGAAGCTGCATTTGTTCTTTATGTGGGCCAGGTGTGTGATGCACATAAAAACCAGGTGGTGCTTTGATCACACCATTGGGGCCTCCATCTTGCCTTTTTGAACACCCCTGCAGACTCCCCTGAAAGGCAAGTAAAAAGTTAGCAACTCTGCTGAGTTATTCTTCTCCTGTCTGCAGATGCAAGTTCAGGATAAGACAGAGAGCTCTTTAAGTGCTTAGAATTGTACCACCGATTAAGAGCTTAGCATTTATTTGATAGCTTCCTTACTGAAATGTTGTGTATTGTTCTATTGCTGCTGCAATGTATAGTTTTGTCCTGTGATCATGTCATATTTTGAGACCCTCGAATCTGGCCAGGACATGGATGGAAGTCCATCAAGGAAAACAGAAGAGTCGTAGACCTCAGGACTGAGATCACTGCAAAGAAGCCGGGTGATTGTGGGGTAAATTCCAAATAGTCGGATTTGTAATGGGAGGTAGCCTCAGTAGTGCATCAAATTCTCCTTACAAAGTCTCAATCCCACTTTAGACAAGAACTAGGTTCTCACAACAGCCAAATTGTAAACTCCTTACCTTAGTTTTGTGTGAACCCAGCTACAAAATGTATTCTTTGAACTCAGATTTTTTTCTGATTCCACCAAGAACCAGATCACAGAAAGAAAAAAAAAATGTATGTGGGTGGGGTTAGGGTTAGGGTGGGGGGATTTTTTTTTTTTTTAAAGCGAGAAAATATATATAAATGCTAATAAAGATATATTCCCCAACATTATTGCTACAATACACCAGTGGCACAGGGGTTTTTTTTTTTTTTAAAAACTAAACAACACATTTAACTAAACTTCAATTTAACTTTAATGAAAAAAACCCTAACAGCAACAATGAGTTACATCACACAGCATAGCAGTGTGCCTCTGTTGTCTACAGCTTTGCTTAAAGGTAGAACTAACAGCTTCATGGACATGTCTATGTTATTCTCTTGGCAACACAGACATCATTTAGCTGAGATGTTTCTCTGAATTCCCAGTCTAGTTTACAGCCCCAGGATTTTTTGGGTGGTCTCCCATCCAAATACTGACCAAGCCTAACCCTTGTCAGCTTTCTGGAGTTCAGCTAATACTAGGTAGGTACTGTCATCTGCTGTGAGGAAGAAAAAAAAAAAACAGATAAAAAATTTCATGAGTAGAACCTGATTCCTGGTGAATCCACAGACACATCCATATTGTTTTTTTTGTCAATAATACATAAATGGTTTGCAAACAGCTTTCTTTTGACTTGTTCATTGGGCTTGCAATCCTAGTATTTCCTAATGGTCTCCTTCCTAAGAACTACCTAGATCCAACCCTGCTTGATATCAGCCAAAGCTGGCTAGGTATTGCTACCTGTTGTGATGTAGTTTTGTTTAATCTGGAATCAGGAAAAGTATTCTACCCATATCCCTTGCCATCCCTTTCCACTGCCTTGGAACTAGCATCTGAGTGAGCATCTGTGCTCATCATACATATTCAGTGAACTAACGTAGGACAAGAGAAGACAGGGAAGTGAGAAGCAATCTGCCTTGCACACTCCATAAGTAAGTTCAAGACATCTTGATCACCCTTTTCTTCAAGTTGTAGGTGTATTAGGCAGGTGGACACGTGCTGCTCTCTGTAGGATGGCAACAGATCACAGCTGCTTGGGAGTCAAAGTGATAGCTTGTCAAATGCTTTGGGTATGTCTCTAGCAGAGTATAAACCTAGCAAGTTGTTATGAGTAAACCAAATTCTTCCAACTGTGGAGTCCTTGATACTCTCTGAGCTTCGTTGTTTGCTTGCAGACATTTCATTACCTGACAAGGTAACATCATCAGTGCTTCTGATGATTCTTCATCCATTCTTCCAGCCTGTCTTCCTGTGATGCTAAATGTGCAAATTTTAGCATTTTGTTCTACCTGATTTGAGCTTTCAACAAGAAGGACACTGCCTGTTAACCAAAAATAATTTAGTCTAATGTGAAGAAAACCCTGGATTCAATCTGGCAATGAGTAATCCTTCCCCATTTCTCTCCATATGTGAAGTACATCCGAGTCTGCTGAGAGGCTATTGACAGACTCCTATCAGGTAGTTCAGGAAAGGGATAAAGAGCATACTGCTTGTTGATACAGAGAAAGCAACATTTATGAAGACTATCTTTTAATTTGACCAATGTTGAGACTTTAGTTTATTGAAGAAGGCACTTTCTTAGTGACCAACAACTAGGCAACCATTGCTGAAGGACAACTGTATTAATAAGTGTAACTACAATGCCAACGTTTACATTTCTTGGTGAAATCAACCTTAGTCCATCTTTAGGTTCTTGTGGTATCAACCTTGGTGGAATTTATGAATCAGTAAATCTCAGTTCCTACAATCCTATCTCTAAAGACCTATCAGTAACATCATACAGGGAAACCATTATACATCCCACCATCTAGAGAAGCTATGTTGGCTAGAAAACAGGACTTATTTGGTAGCAGCACCCCAATTGTAAGAAGCTGAAATGGGCTTTTTCCAAACACATTGCTAGGCGAGCATAAAAAAACTATCTTGCTGTATTATGGATATTAGTTTAATATGCTTTGGGTTTTTTTTCCAATTACAGTTTCATTGTGGATTACTTCAGAGACCTGGAAGGTAGAAGGGGCTGTTTAATTAATTAACTGGAATTTAACTCACTGGCTGATGTAGGTCTAATGGTTACTTATGGAATCATAGAATGCATGAGTTGAGAGACATCTAGTCCAATCCACTGACTAGTGCAAGATTCTATTAAACCATCTCCCTTTTGTTAGAGGAAAACAATGGTTTCATCACTTGATTTGCTTCATCTGTTGAATTTCTACTTGTTGCACTGGAGTCTTGCCAAAAAAGTAAGGTGACAACTTTAGATGAGGGTGGCAAGGAGGCAAGATGATGATGATGATGATGATGATGATGATGTTGATAATGCTATAAACAGTCTCTTTCCCTGCGAATAGCAATGAAAGACTGTGGAACAATTCCTTGGCATAAACTATAAATCACTCACAAGAGACTATTCTGTTTCTTAGTCCCAATATAGCATGTTGCTTCCACTCCTCTGGCTAAAACAACAATTTCTGCTGGGTTTTAAAGCAGCCGATCAGCATGGAGAAGTATTTTATACCCACTTTTAATGAAAGGATTTTGCTCAGCTTCTGCATGAAGCTACCAGAAGGATGCTGAAGGATGTTTGCAAAAGCAGAGGATTTTTAAGGCTGCCTCCATAGGACACAACTAATCTAGCAATTAAAACCAGCCCACGCAGTACGGAGCAGAGTTTTGTAATAACAGAACAGCCAAATAAAGCCATGATTTTCATACTGCTGGTTTCTGAGGGTGACCTAAGCTTTCTGGGAAAGAATGTATTCCAAGTGGATAGAAAAACAGGGACTACAAAATTGGAAGGGTGGAAGGGTCACAGTCCCTTGTGCTGGTGTCACCCCATCCATCAAGAAGGAAGTTCTGAAAAGATCCTGAGATTTTGTTCATATGGCTTAATCAGATCAGGTAAAGGCCAAGGAGATTTAAGCTTTGCTTAGTGATAACCTTGGCTTGATTTGTTTGTGGCTGGGTGTGTGGTACAAACCCAGTCTGCTTGGTTAATTTATAGTCCAGTGTATTTCAAGGATCTAGAAAAGGGATGCATTCACTCATGAAGTTGCATTGTATAAAAGCAGTTTTAAAAAGTTTTCAAAGGCTGGGGTGGATGGAACTAGCACGTGTTGGTCCTATCTCGTTTTCTGAGGTAAGACTTTGGAATGATGTTGAATCTCTGATAAAATAACCCCACTGCTCACATTCTCAGAGGCATTTTCAATGTTTTTGTTTCTCTGGGCTGGGAAAGGCTGCTCAAGTCTCAACAGAGGCTTAAGAACTAAGACTAGCCTTTATTGATAATCTTAGTCCAGCATCTTGTTTCCAACCAGAGATTAGCATGAAATGGAAGTTGTATGTCTCTCGCAGACAGGATATCCAAATTAAGTAACACTTGGTTCCAACAATAATTTGTCATACTAGCCATTTAATATGAGAAATATCAATGTAGTTAATAATCAGGATATACCAAAGAGCCTTTTAAAAAGCTGTATTATTTCAACAAAGATAAAAAGCAAGTCACAGCAATTCCAGTAACACAGGGGTTTTCAAACTTTGTGATAGCATGAAACACTGACATTTCAAATTGGATAGACCTTTCTCTACCTTGATATTCCAAATTCAGGAATCTGCTCTAAATAATACCATTTAACTAAAGTTAAACTGAACCTCTTGAGAAATGCAGTGGTTGTTGGAATAAAAGACAGAGAGAAAAGTCTTCTATGGACAGAATTTCCTTTGATTGGGATGGCACTTCCTGATGGTCAGAAAACTGGGTGCTGCTTGCTTTACTCAGAGAATTAAAGACATAAAGAAAAATAATGTGAAAGGATGAGTGCTCAGAGATTTTTTTCTCTTATTTAACTCCCCCTGGCCTTTTTAATATTGCTGATATGTAAACACTTAGATAATTAAAACCATATTTAAAGCCGTACTAGTTAAGGGGAATCAGCTGCAATCCTGAACTCAGTAGCTGCATTTTTGCTTAGATGTTGGCTATTGTAATACAATCATGTTCCCTGAGTTCTACTGACCTGAATAAGCATATGTACACATAAAAATATGAGAGAAATGATAATCCACAAATCACAAATAAGCCCTGGAGCTAAGATATAAACTCACATTTTCCCCAGCTCTATTTGGACAAGATGGCTGTCTACAAAGCGCAGAATGCAGTTTTGTCAGGGCTCTTGGCACTTGTGTGTGCCAAGCCTGATTCCTGTTAGATGTGCTTCAGACTTTTCTTTCTGCTGTGTGTAGATAAGCCAGCTTCTCTGGGCAAAGCAGGAAAAAGGCAGATTTGGAGTTTAGCTGTAAAATGTGTGGTTCTCATGAACCAGCTAGGTAAGAGCCCAACCTTTCCTCTGTTGCTTCACTGCATGCTGCCTGCAATCTGAAGGTAGCACTGAGCTTTCAAGTCTAATAGTCCTTGATAACTTGCTCTCCATGAATTTGTCTACACTTTTGGGTGGGAACCTGTTTATAGAGAGGCTGTGTATACTTACACTGGTGGAAGAAAACTAAGCAAGATATCAGGAAAAATCAAGATGATGCCTGAGATTCAGTGAAGGCCACTATTGGTCCATTGTCTGTATTGTCTCTTCCAGGGATGGGCAATCCAAGGTCCCTAGGCTTCAAGCAAACCCTGAACCACTGCTTTATAGCTCTTGAAGCTTCTTCCTATCATGTTGCTGAAAATAAGTCACTCAGTTTTCTAACGTGTTTAGAGACGGCAGAGTATTACATTTATAGGCTTACAATGTTTAATGTTTTTCTCTACTCTAACTCCAATAAAGTATGGTCTCCAGCTGGTGAAAAGCTGTTAACCCTGGTCTATACCAACTCACATCAGGAATTGAAGTTGCCACAGGCAACTTTTTATGCTCAACCACTGACCCTGTTAATGGTAGGCCAATCTGCAAGGGATGCCTGTCACTCATTGCTGGGGGAAAGCCTAATTGTGCAGATGAACGATCAAAGAGTCATCACCTTAGACAGATGTGAACATGAATCAACTTTTCCCTTTAACACCTCAACAGAACTGTAATACACGTTGCCATCAACATCAACACTTCTGTTTTTCAATGCACAGAAGGCGGGTAAAGGCACACACCGAAGTATTTTGAAAATAAATAAAAAATAAAGCCACCTTCTTCTCTCAAGTTTGTTTGCATTTCACCAGTTATAAATACAGAGGAATGTTTTTCATCTATTAGCCAGGCTAAAATCAGTGGAGTTGTGTTAAATTCCATGGGTTTTAACTCTGAAGAGCATTTTAAATGTTTCTTTTCTTAAATTGCCTTCCCTAAGGCATACAATCTTTACCAGCTTTACCACTTTGGATGATGACTAATGAAGCTCTCAGTTGACACTCTACAGGGACTGAGAGAAGTGTTAATGTGTGAAAGACTGAAAATGCTTTGTGGTTCCATCTTACTGCTTGGCATTGAAACATGTTCATTAGCTTACAAAAGCTGAATCAGCAGCTTACCTGTGTCAAAATGGTGTACAATCAAGTCTGCAGCTGGGCCTTTAAGTTGGCAGCGCATGCTCCCTAAAGTTCATGGAGAAGAGGACATGAGAAGAAGATGGTTGAGAGAGAACAATTATTTGTTCTCAAAATGGCCCCTAGGGTCTTTTTTATCATCTCCAATGCTTCTCTCTCTTATTTCATATACCTCAAAGAAGGGCAAACCCTGCTGATGTGATTTCCTAGGGGTTTTTTTAATGGGAAATGAAGAAATTCTAATTTTTGGATTTAGATCTAATCTAAAGAATTAACACCTCCAAACCAGGCCCCATAGCTTAGATGCCATTATATCATCTTCCTTTCCACTGATGTTTTTGGAACTGGAACAATAACACAAAAGAGTCTGTTGCTGAAATGTCCCATATCTAGGAGTATCTTCCTTTTGAGCCAAAGGCTTAAGCAGAGACGGGCTTCTTATGACTCAGGAACCCTTTCTCCTGGAGCCCTCTTCTCATTTGTCATTGGGAATTGGAGGTGGTGCATTTGACCACCAAATTAAGTAGCCTATCACTTGCTGCTGAATTTGTGAATAATTTACCAGGAGTCTCTCTCTCTCTGTGTCTCTGTCTCTGTCTCTCTCTTTCTTCTCACATTTAGGGGTGCTTCTTGAAAGGGATTAGCATTAGAATTAGAAAGAGAAACTGGCTAACGAAAAAAATCCAGGGTGGTTTGCAAAAGGATTGTCTGAACTACTGTAATCCATCAAGCATCTACTTAGACTCTTATTTGCTCAATGACTATGTAATCCCTGTTCCATCCACTAAGGCTCCCCCCTTCTGAAATATCGTTTCTAAAATATGTATTATTACAACAGTGTTTTAGACTTGCTTCCAGGGTATCAATGCTGCAATAGAGTTGCTTGGAAAGGTTCATTCCATGGGAAATTAATGTCCAGCTAGGGCTGGACTAAAATCTGTGGCCCTCTGATGTCTAACCCTAAGAGGAGGGTGCAGCAAATAGGAGTTGACTGTGGTGCTGATATGTTACCATCTTAACTTTTTTTTTTTTTTTAACATCCCCTGGTGATGCTGATACAACTCACTGCAAACTGAGTGAGTAAAAGTGTAATAGTAAAAATAGTGAGTGAGTAAAAGTGAGTAATAGTAAAAATAGATTTGGCTTCCCTACTGTAAGGTTTGCCCCGTTCGACAGAGAAACTCTCGTGACACGTGTGGTTCACAAAGAAGGTTTACTCATGCGTAACGTAGTAGTCACAAGCAGAGCCAGGACTGGCTTGGTACAATTGCATCACTTGTTATATTCCCCCCTTCCCGCGCTTTTTTTCCCGCCCCGCGATCACGTTGCAGCTGCGGATTATTGGCCCCCAATAATCCCCCTTGATTGTTCATGATGGCAGGATCGGTCAGGGTCTATTGTCCTTGATTGCCAGTCCCCCTCCGGCTGGGTTGGTTCCTCCCCGTTACGTGCAAGCCCGCGGGTTCTGTGCTGCGTTGCGATCTTGTTTCGCTGCCTGCGGCCCCGTTCATTGCTGGCTCGCGCCGTTATCAGTTTATAGTTAAAAGCTTCCGCTGCGGTTTTCCTGTTTGGCTGGGCGCAGGTGGCCCGTTAATTAGCGGCGCTTTCAGTTCCTCTTTTCCCCGCTAGCTACCGCCGGTGGATTCCGCGTGGTCTGGCTGCGAGCTTCCCTGAAGCCCCGTGCTTCCCTGAAACCCCGTGCTGACCGAACCTGACACCTACAACATCATGGTGCTTATACCTAAGAAATACAGATGGTCATCCAAAGAGCCTTTGCCACTGCCAATAAAAACATGAGATCCTAGGTTAGAAACTGGGAGACCCTGAGTTCTAGTCCTGCCTTAGGCATGAAGCCAGCTGGGTGACCTTGGGCTCTCATACCCTTTCAGCCCCAGGAAGAAGGTAAGGGCAGACCACTTCCAAAAATCCTGCTAAGAAAACTGCAGGGACTTGTTCAAGCAGTTGCTAGGAGTCAACACTGACACAAAGGCACTCAGAAAACAAAGTCTTCATCATACTTGCTTATTAATTGTTTTAAAAGGCTAGTTGGTTAAGTTGGTTAGGTGCCAATGAATTATGCCCAGCTCCTGGAACAATGCATGGTCGAAGTCCTACAGTCCTAATCTGACACAAATATCCCATATGGTTGTTTCTCCAGGACTGAAAAAACTACAGGGGCATTATTTGAATATAATTGAGAGTTGGGAATAGTTTTGCCATCTGAAGTGAGCCAAAAGAAGGAACATGTTGTAACACTTAGTCCTCTCAGAACATGAACAATACTTTCTAGAACATGCTGTACTACATTTATTTATTTAATTTATTTATACTATCTCTCTTTACAAGTGGTTTTTAAAATGCATGGACAGAATTCAGCTATGTTATCACTGCATCCTATTAAAATTAATGGGACTTAGTCATTCTGATTAATTGTCTTATTAATTTCAGGGCTGCTTCTCATGAGTAACTTAACCTGAATGCTTCCCTATTGGGATGGGGGATTGGTAGTGGCTCCTTCACTGAGATTTTTCTAACTTTTAGCCCCATAATTAATTTACTGATATTGGTGCAATTAATGGTGGCCATTTAATTGTCATTTATTAATGATTTTGAAATGCGGCATTAAAAGAAAACAGAACAGGATAGCAATAAAACCTCATGCAACTGATAAATGAATGGTAGGTTAAATTAAAGTTATTCTTTGTGGTTTGTGGGGCATCTCTTCTTCTCCATGAATATTTCTGGTTATTCCTTGGAATGGTGAGAAGAGGCTTGTCATTCATGATCATTGTGTGGAAATCAACATATGACAGATCAAAATTCACCTTTTTTTTGGCTGCAGGGCTGCTAGAAGCAGACATCATGATGACAACCAGTAGGCAGCCAGGAACTATAAAAATGTTTTGAGAAAGACCTCCTTAGGATGAACCAAGCTTTTATAAGCCTGGATGTTCTTCGCTGCAAAATGCTTGGTCTCCTTTCTACCTGTGGGAAGGTGAGGTTTTGGATCTGCAAAGAAGCTTCATTAGTGATAGCATCTACCTTAGCGCAATGCGCTATCAGCACTATCTTTTCAGGAAACAGAACATGATGATTTCCAGAGCCCTGGAAAGTGACCGCTGTTGCCAGTGGCTTTTCTGGACCAGCTATAAGGCCAAAATAAAGAGAAAACAACAACACAAAAAACACCACTGCATTACTTATTAACTTGAACATGATCCTGAACTCGATTTTTACATAAGGAACAGTTCCCTGAAACATGGAACAGAAGGTAAGTTAGCCAGGTGCGGTGGGAAAAGAATAGAGATTACCTCATTGAGACTTTTTTACCTGTTAGCCCCATAATTCAGTTCTGATTGGTGCAACTAATGATGGCCATTTACACATTGTTCTCTAAAAAAAGCACCTTATGCTGTAAATAGAAACAACCTAAAGGGTAGCACCTGGCTGACTTTCTCTGAACTGGGAACTTAGGGACTGTAGTGACAATCCTTGGATGAGAGACCTCCAGAGAATACTAGGGCTGCAGACTATCTTGGAAGAAGGCGAAAGCAACCATCTTTGCTTTGACTCAGAGGAGAACTTCATTTTATAATTTGACCACATGACTAAGTATGCTGTACTTGGTCTCTTGTCCAAGTCTGGGCAATCACTAGATCAGTGTTCCTCAACCGTGGCAGCTTGAAGATGTGTGGACATCATGGCTGGCTGGGGAATTATGGGAGTTGACATCCACACATCTTCAAGCTGCCAAGGTTGAGGAGCACTGTACTAGATAGCAGAAAAGCTACAGTCTCTTTGCTGCCATCTAGTGGTGCTGTTGGTGAGTGGCTTGCCTTTATTACAGCTTTAGATCATTAAGCGAGACTGAACTGGGGTGTGCTTTGTAAAGCAGGCCATGTGGCTCTTCTCTATTCAATAATCATATTTTCTACTAAGGTTCCCATTGTGTCTAATGAAATCAAATTGCAATGAATTATGAAAAATGGAAAAGCCCAGGATTGAAGAGTGACAATGAAGATTATTTTATTTATTTCTCACTCATATGAATAAACATATTCTCCGGTGCAACATAATACCCCTTTTTAAAAGAATACCGTTAAATGTCTCAGACCTATTACTGAATTGCTTTGCATTTTATATGAGTTTTTAAAATCCAAGAAGAATTGTCTGAACTGCAGTTTCATCTCAGGGAAGGAAGGCAGGCAGGCAGGCAGGCAGGCAGGCAGGCAGGCAGGCAGGCAGGCAGGCAGAATAATTAATATTACGCATAATAACACTATTTTAGTCATATCTAGTGATTGTTTGATGTCTATAATATTAAAATAATAAACAGAATTGAATGTTAATGAAAGGCAAAAAGCATGAATTCCCTCATTTCTGAGCCTCCCTTGTGCATGTGCATGCACATGCGTGTGTGCACACACACACACTTGCACCCTGGAATGAAGAACAAGGTCACTGCTATGCCTTGAAAGGGTGAATGGCATTACAGAATAATTTCAGTTGGTTTCAAAATTGGACATCACTTTTAATTGTTGTTTTAACATATGTGAGACGGGCAGCTATACAAATTAAATGAATGAATAAATAAAATAAATCATAGTGCAAACTTATGGAGAATTTCTGCAGATCAAGAGATTGCAAACGGGCACTGCGGCAGGTGCAATATTAAAAGCTGACTGACATAATAATGAGCGATACCTAGTAATAGCAAGGTATGTATGCTGGCAATCTTTACATTTGCTACAAGTAGTTCTTTCTGTCAGGCCAAAGCACACATGCACACATGCCTGTTCAGATGCCCATCAAGAGACACAACGTATGTATGAATGAGATCTTGCAGTGCAAATAGAGCTTTCTAATAGGAGTGTGGTTTCGTAGGAGTGCTGGTTTGTGGGGTGGGGTAGAAAAGATGGGGTCAGGAAAGTCCAACAGCAAGGCACTCATGATCACAGCTTTGTATATTTCAAGAACATTGGCAGGCCTCTTCCCACCTCTTTAGCTTGTAATGATCTCCATGCACCCAGTGGCCTTTGAAGTGTCATCTATTTGAAACAATCTGTTTCTTATTAACCAAACATAATTCATCCGAAATTAGCATTTTAGTTTGATCCAAGAGCCTGGGAAGAGCTTCCCTTCCTCCGGTCTCAATTGCTACAGGGACCACCCGAGGGCATTTTCTGAACGTGGGATTGGACTCAAACAGGATGAGCTTCCAGAACAAGCTCCATTCATCGTAAAAGGCTTTTGACAAAGGAGGGAATTTAACAAAGAACTACGGAGAAGAAGTGGGCCAGGTTCCAAGATAGAGAGCAGAGTCTGATTTACATGGCATTGAAAACTTACTAGGAAAACCTGGAGGCTTCCTAATTTAAGGACAGAGAAGATTAGCAGCTTTTAGGAAGCACAGAGGGACCCCAGGCACACAGCTTTCTAATAGTAATGGATGCTGATTGTCTAAGGCAGTGTTTTTCAAACTTAGCAACTTTAAGATGTGTGGACTTCACCTCCAAGAATTCCCCAGCCAGCATGCTGGGAGTTGAAGTCCACACATCTAAAAATTGCCAAGGCTGAAAAACACTGGTCTAAGATAAATCAGAAAAATGGGTATTGGCTGGAAATCAAAGTTCTGCCCTTAACCCAAAGGAAGGTGGACACTTCCTCACAGCCTCTAGCTTTAACCCCCACCCTTAAAACCTCAGCAGCATTTTACACTGCCCCACAAATATATATTTTTGGAGGGCTCCATATCCTCTGTTCCAGCCAAAGGATGGAAGAATACAGAAATCAGCTTCCAGTCACCTCAATTGTTATGTTTTGGCCCCAGCAAACATGTTTTCACCTCAGGAAAAACTGTCACACCACTTAGGAAAGTGGTGGCGAGGCACCAGAGCACCTTGTCTTAGCAGAGAGGGAGAGAACTGAAGAACCAGGAGGTGGGATGTTTCACAGATCCAGCAAAATGGTTCTCTCAGTGTCTCCTCCTGCTGAGCTGCAGAATGATGTGGGAATGCTGGATTTGTGCAAATGCCATTTATAGAAGCATTCTGATTTTTTCAGCAAATTAATTCATCCTGAGAAAGGGAAGGCTGCCTTTTTTTTTTTTTTTTTGATAATATGGTAAAAGAGGCAATTGAGTTTTTTCCATCTGGTACCCTGCAATAATCTGTATGTGTAATGGTATGTGGGAATGACCGTGGGATGCAGGGAATGGTCAGATAAAAGGCAGCTTAGCCCACAGTAGGAATGTGGGTGGGGCAAGAGGCTCAGAAGAGACCATCCCTAATCTCTTGGGCTGTAAAGGAGATGGAGAGAGAGATGTACTTTCAGACTTGCAGGACCCTGTTAATATAACCTTACAATAAAGTAGAATTAGCTCCTCTGGTTGTATTTCCTGTCTGGTCTACCTTGTAAGGCTGCCATATGAGTAGTGATGATGGCATTAATTTCCATCATCAGGTCCTCTTGCTGCAGGTAAGGCTACAACTGGTGCAACAGCCAAAGATGGGTGAAAGCCCTTCTGCCTTTCAAGGAATAGCCATGAATCTGGCTGGACCTGCTCACTCTGGAGGAATGCCCCTCTGCCCAGAGTAGCCACTAGAGCAGACAGATAGATGATCCCTGGACAAAATGACACACCATCTTGTTTGTGTTCATTTTCAGCTTGTTGCACCCCATCCAGACTGTCTCAGCTTCCAAGCACTGAGTCAAGATTTTGATGGCACAGCGATGTGAATGGCTGTGGCCTCATATAGATGTTAAATAGCAAGGATGAGATATTCAGTCCCTCTAGGGCCAACCTTTCCTCCCACTTCCATTGAAGGAACTACCCACTTAGAAAGGAGCAGAAGCACCATAAAACAATGCATCTAATCCTCAGTCCTCACAAATGATCCAAAAAGGTATCATGGATAATGCTATTAAAGGCTGCTGAAAGGTCAAGTAGGACCAAGAGATACCACCATCCAGGTCTGACAAAGGTCACCCACCAGACTGACCAAAGCAGTCTTGGTCCCCTGACTGAAAGGGCACTACATAATCTATTTCCACTAAGGCACTCTGGAGCTGAAGCCTCACTCCCTACTCCAAAAAGGGAAGATGGGAGGGTAGAAATAATCCAAGGGAAAGGGGCACCCCAGGACTATCTTGAAGGCAGCCTCCTCCACCAGAAAGGCATTGACAACTTCCCAGTCCCAGCTACTCACACCTTCTGTGGTTGTCCAAAGAAGGACCAAACTACGGGCGAGAGCTCATGCCAGAGGACACACCATCCCCTCCATCAGAGTTCACAAACTGGAATTCCAGGTAACATCCACCCCAGTCACTATTTCAGGCTCCGCTCGGGAAGATTCTGGTGAATTTATATGTGATTCAATTATCACAGGCTCCAGGCGGCTTGCCAAAGGTACAGTATAAGTCAGAATTGAAATCAACTAAATGATAAAATTAGTAATCTGATTTCGAAGTTGAATACTAAGAAAATAGCTAAAATCAAGCTAGCAATCAGTGTGGCACCGCTGGTTATGATTAATGCCCAAAGACCTTCTGGAAAAGCCATGTTTTCGCCTGCTTCTAGAAGATCAGGAATGTGTAGGCACTAACGTTGTTTCAGGGGGACAAACTATTCCAAAGGAGGGGAGCTGAAACAGAGCATGCCCCTTCTACTAATTGGTCAGATTGGATAGAATGAACAGAAACTGTTGGGGAAAGGCAGTCACTATCAGCATCACAGTAACCAGGTGGCAGAACCACATCTTGATGTAGTTGCTTTACATAGGCCATCTTTGAAGACCACTCAGAAACTGCAGTTAGTCCAGAATGCAGCAGCTCCTTTATTGGCTGAGACTTGTCATCGGGACCATATTATACCTATATTACAGGTTCACCCTTGTTTTCCAGTAGGTTTCTAGGCATAATTCAAAGTACTGTTTTTCACCTTTTAAAGCACTATATAGCTTAGGGCCTAGGTCCAAGGATTGCCTTCTCCAACCAGAATTGACCCACCCATTATGCTCTTCCTGGAAAAAAGCTACTGGTGGTTCCCCATGGTCATGAAGTAAAGGGGTCTGTTTTTCATTAAGGACACCAGTCCTATGGCCCAGTCTTCCCCTGTCTTCCCCAAGTGAGAGTAACCCCTCTTTGCTAGCCTTCTGGAAGATGGTTAAAATGGAGCTTTTCTGGAGGACACTGAGGAATTAATTGGATGACACCATCTGTGTTTTACTGTTTTGATTGTTTTTTCTTAGTTTAATTTAATGTTTATCATTTGCTGTGGCTGTTTTAATATCATTATGCATGCCTATTTTTTATTGTAACCACCTGGAATTCTTGCAAATTATGTTGATATGTTGATATACAAATTTAATAAAGAAAATAAAGACATAATAAATACTTCATGTTGTCCCTCCCTTACAGGGAATAAGTAATGTTAAACAGGGCTGCTGAATGATACCCCACTGATATCCTTAACATGGAAAAGTAGGAATGTTTTGCTTCCCTTGCTGCTGCAGCATAGGCTCAGATATGGGCTTCTACACATGTTCTCTCTAATTCACTTTTGGTTTTTCAGTAGCAGTGCTCCAGGCATCTTTTCCCTACTTCATCCCTCAAGACCTGATAGAAAGAGTCCACTTGGGAAAATTTCTCTATGCACTTTGGTTGCCTCTTGCCTACAGATCTCCCTATCAGATTATTGGGTAAATCTCCTTCAAGCATCTTCTGGAAACCTTCTGGATTCAAAAGGCACCCAGGGCAGCTGCTAATTGGTCCTCCTACTATATGAGCATCCTGACAGGCAACACATCTAATTTAGACCAGGAAGTGATCTGACCAAAGAATAGACTTGCTGTCATGTTTTCCACCTCCAGGTCACTCAGCAACTACTCTGTGATGAAAAGAAGCCCAGTCTGTGGCCACCAGTGTGAGTCAGGCCAGAGAGCACCTGGGACAGGCCCAGGATGGACATGGAGGCCATGACATTCTGAAAATGCCAGATCTTGCCCCCAAGGCATGGAAATTGAAGCCCCTCAGCACTAATAAGTAGGAAACTCCAATGCCAGTCTAGCCATACAATCCAAGAGCTCAGAAGGGACAACATGGTGGATACTACATGAACAGGACCTCCATTCTGGCTCTGAAGCCCAACCTAATGCAGAGGCATTCATGTCCCACTAGTTCCAGAGTGGGGGCCCTGGTCACACTTAAGTTGTGTTGCAAGTTTATTACCAACCCCTTTTGCCTTCCTGGCAGGACCCAGAACCCAGGAGAGAAAATCTCTCAGACAGCTGCATCATCACCCTTGCCCAGCCAGACATGCTAAGGATCACGTTATCCCATGGATGACTGTTGCCTTGCTACAGAAGGACCTGGTCAATACCAGCCCCAATTAATTTTCCCTTTGCAGGGACACTTCTTAAATTCAAGGCTGTCTTCCTTTTGGATAAATACATATTTGGTGATGGTAAGGCTAGGAGATTAGGAAAATATACAAAGACCTTTCCCCTTGCTTCCATTTTTGTCACATGTGATGGAAGGCTTTCAGGAATTTGAAAATGGATCAATTGCTTGCCATCACTATTTTTTTCCTTCAGCAAATGCTAAGGAATTAAATCTGGACGTACAGGTATGTGCTTTAATTAATCGACAGAGTCTGTTTAAGTGCAGTACGTGAAAGGCCACAGGTAGCAGTGATGACAGTGAGCGATTAGCACATTGAACTGACTTTGGCTGGCCTAATGAATTAGTAGCATACTGTATAATTGTCCTCTACTCATGTTTCTTCCCTCTCCTGGTACTTCTTCTCAGGAGATAAACCTGGTGGATTGTAGTGGGTTGTTATTTTTGAGTGCCCTGAAGCTATTTTGCAAAAAAGCAGAATTCAAAGGCAGCAGTGATGTGTATTACGGATGGGATGACTGACCAGTGTTTTTCCCCAAGTTACTAACAGAGATGAGTGTCATGCAGCCAGTTCCAGTCACTCCTTGAAGCCAAGATCTAAAGGACCATGATATATCTATACGGCAACAGCCTGACAGACAAAGGGAACACCAGGCCCATGAGAGCCAAGGATGGTTTTGCATCACAGAGGAGAAAAAGGGCTAGAACATGACTGATTGATTGTGGGCAGTCTTGGGTTTCATTTTCTTCTGTGGTTGATTTTTAGTTTTGAATGATGATTCTGAATTAATCATGCCTTATGTCTTATTTTCCCCTTGTCTGATATTGTATACCACCCAAAGTCCTTTGGGATTGGGGTAAGTTATAAGTACTATAAAATAAACATAAATATCTGAGTTGTAGAATCCAGTTTTTTCAAGTATAGATGTCTTCTGAAATCTTCACTGAAGAATTAGATTGAGGTATATGTGGGGTATCTGCGGGGGGTTAAAAGTCAAGATGGCAGCCACAACCATGCAATTACATCCTCACCCCCCCCCTTTTACATGTGTTGTGACCTCCATAAAAAAGAGGTGAGGTTTTGATCACACTTTGTGGCTGCCACCTTGACTTTCTTGACCTCCTCCTTGTTGGGGTTGTGAAATGTTAATTCAAAAACCCTGAGGAAGAAAGAGGATTCATTCCTACCTCGTGCAGAGCCATGAGGAGAAGAGAGGGAAAATGAGGGAAACAGGAAAAAAAGGTGGGCTCCAAACCCCTCCCACACAAAGCAGGAAAGCTAGGCTGCAGCGAAGCCACCCCTCCCTTTGTGCTCGTGTGAGACAGGCTTGGTTGAAACCGCATATTTCCAACACTCCTTAGTAACTGCCCAGGAAGTATGGATTCCCTTTGGACTTTCCACTTAATTGAGGAGAAATGCTGGTTGTCTTTCAGTGACAGTTGGAGAGCCACAAAAGTTCTTTTGTAGGATGCCTCATAAGGCCACCACCCTGGATGACTGAAAAACTGAGTTCTTCCAAGGGGCATTTGAGTTGTGACACATAGGGGATCAGTAGTATATTTTTTGTTGGGTTGCTCATGGTTCTTGCTTGTGTTTTAATGTGTTAATAATCTGCTGCAAGTTAGGTAGATTGCAGTGGGATAGAAATCTAACAAACAAACAAACAAACAAACAATTCTCTCTTAAACCTGGGACACCACCCTTCCATAATTCTGGAAATAAAAGAGGAATAGAAACTGGAATTAAAGAGAAAAGGGTATTAGGAATAGGAAATTGGTGGGTGGCTTGTAGGGTGAAAACAAAAGGGTCAGAATTATTCAACTGGCTTCTGAATAATTTTTGAAAAATAATGCAGCTTTCCAGAACTGCTTCTGATTCATGCTGAGGAGACATCAACCATGGCTGAAGAGACATCATCCTTATTTCCTTAGTGGAGTACATTAACAAAATCTAAGGCATGATTGCTAAATCTATGAAGGGCTTCACATAGGAGTGGACTTATTTTCTGCTGCTTCAAAGGGCAGGGCCAGAAGCAATGAATGAAAACTACAAAGAAGAAGGGTCAGGTGTTAGAAGAAACTTCCTGACTACAACACCCATGAAGTGGTAAGTTCTCCATTATTGGTGGTCTTCAAACAGACTGGTTAGTCATCTCTCAGAGATGCTGTAGTACAGTGTTTCTCAATCATGACAATTGTAAGGTGTACTGTATGGACTTCAACTCCCAGAATTCCCTAGCTAGCATGCTTGGAGAAGTCCACACATCTTAAAGGTGTTAAGGTTGAGAAACACTGGACTAGTAAATCCTGCACCGAGCTGAGGGTTGGACAAAATGAACTTCCACCTCCATGATTCTATGGTACCATCTTGGCTGGGAAAATTACATATTCACCCCCATGCAGAAATCAGCAGGATTTCAGTCCCACATACACTCCTGCCTTTTGTATTCCAAACAGCATCTTCATAATTAGATGTTTCCTGCCTCCCTAACACAATGTAACTTGGCATCACATTATGTCATTTTAATACTCTCTCCCACATTCAAATTTATTTTTTCTTTTCCCTCTCCTGCATCTTTGGATGGTGTTTAAAACCTGCTATGTTGTAATCTTGCCATCTTTTACTAGGTGTGCTCCAGTGTTCTTTGCTGAGCAAAAACTACAGCAACATGTGGGGACCAAATGAAGCTTGATTTCCTACAGCGATGCAATTGGGAGCTCTGAGCCTAATTTGAGAGACCCTTTGCAAGTGATCAGTCCAGACATTTGGCAAAAGCAATCTGTTCTTCCCCTTCAGATCTCACTAGGCTAGGGAAAGAGGAGGAAAAGAGAAAGAAAAAGAGAAAACAATTCTGAAGAACAATGAAAAGAAGACAAAAGAGATAATTTGGAATATTCCTCTTGTAGAACTAAAGACTTTCCTTGAAAACAGCCATCCTTTGCAGTTGAAAGGTTGCACACCTCCCTCAGTTCTGCAGTTACAACTAAATATCTAAAATACATACAGTCCACCAGTGTCAAAGGTCTTCACCAAAGTGTGGTAAAAAAAGTTTCAGCCAAGGAGAACAAAAACCTTACTGGGATTCTAATAAAGTATGCCCATGGGCGTCCATAGCCCCAAACACAATCATAATTTTTCCAGCTTGATGCTTAGGAGCAGGTAGGAAAGTTTTCCAAATTGTTCAGATCATTGTGAAATGTCAGAATCAATTCAACTGTGAATTGGTTTAGCGCTATTCAACTTGGAAATTTGATCAAATTTTGAATTGAAACTTGAATATTCTCATACTTCTAATTGATACTGGTTTTGTCTGCAAAATTCAGCAGTATAAGAGTGTGTGTCCCCCCCCCCCATTTTCTTGGAGCGGGGAAAAATATAGTACTTACATAATTTATAAAAAAATATTTAGGGTATAATTAAGATGTCCACAAGTCCATCAATGAGATACAAGTGAAAAATCAAGTCAAGGCAGAAGTCAAGTTAATACAAATCAAGGCAGGGGTGTCTGCACAAAGCAGGACAGGTTGTGACACTGCAGGGTGGGGTTTGCATAGTGACATCCCCGTGCATGCTCAGATGCTGTGAAAGTGGATCTTGTTCCTTGTCTGCTGGCAAAAAACAGATATTACCAGTCAAAAACAGACTCGTTATAACTTGCTGTTGCTGGCCTGTCTTTTTGCTGGCAAGCAATAATTAAACTTTTTTTTTTTTTTTTGCTGCTCTCTGATTGGATTTTTTAAAAATAAATTCTGGGAATCAAGTTATTTCAGTAGAGTTCACTAGTTATAGTGGAGAGTGAATGTGTATGCAGAATGATGATCCAGTGTGGACCCATTTAGTTATGCCATACCTCTATAACTTCCAGGTATGTAAAATCGACATCAATAACTTTACTAAAGATTTAGGGATGAATGCAAAACTCCAAAAATGGAAGCAAAACCTGTTTCTCAAGGAGCTTGATTTTAAAAAAAAAATAATCAAAGCCTGATGCTTATCTTTTAGAGGTTGAGAAATGCAGTATCAGTCATGACAGAGGAGCACATATTTTCCTTGCAAACTGAAACACATGAGGAGCCAGAAACCACTGGAAATCAACATTTAATCATTTGTGGAATGTTTCAGCTTCTTCACTGCCTGCCCAGGGAATTTTAACACCTGGTCCTCTCAATCCCACCTGCAAATGGATGATATAGCTGGAAAAATATAGGTGGCAATAAGATTTGACTGAAGACTATTGTTATATTGGCCGTCAGTCACAATAGTTGTTAACTGTAGATAGATACAGATTGTTTATGGAGAACGAAGGAATCTTTGGGTAGGGGAGTGATTTCGATGAAAAATAACCAGTTTAGATGAATGCATTAGACTACATCTAATGCACAAATATCCCGGAGTGAGGTCCATGGGGATTATTGCTCCACAAACAAACAGGATGCAGGGCTGCAAAAGTCAGAAAGAATCTGGCAGCGTCTTTTCCATGTAACACGTTTTATTGAAAGGCATCAGATTTTTGTGAGCTGCGGCTCCCTCCACCAGATGCATAAAGTAGCCTGGCTGATGGAGGATTTAAATTGGAATGGGGTGGGGGAGGGGGGAGGAGGAGGAGACCTAGATGCAGTTATGTGTGAGCCAGATTACAAGTTGCATTTATTTGCATCTGTGCCAGGTTCTTGGTAAGTTTTATGGATTTTTACTTGATCTCATATGTCACCTGTATTTGCATAACTAACCTGCCTTCCCCTCCCTCCCCCCCTCCTAATTTAAATCCTCCATCAGTCTAGCCACTTATGCATCTGATAGAGGGAGCTGCGGCTCACAAAGGCTTCTTCCTTTTAATAATATTTATTAGTCAAAAAGGTGCTACCGGGCTCTTTCTGATTTTTTGCTACTGTCGACTCACACAGCTCTCCCCCTACAATGTGTTGCAAAAGATAGCACACCTTTTTTGTAACTTCTTCCTCTTGTTTACTCAGCAGTTTAACAACAGTCCTCCTCCCCATTGACTTCAATCTGTCTCTTCAGAAAGCAGAGTGGAGTTAAATTGTGCAATTAATTTGAGATCATTTCAGAAGAGGATGGCCTTACGGAAAGGTTACACGAAGCTTATGCCATGCTCTTTGTGGGGATTTTAGGTCAGCAGTGGTTTCTTAATTTATTATTCCATAAAAGGTAGCTCTCCTTATTGGTATTCTGGAAGCACACGCTTATTGGAGAATGCTTCCTTTAAAAATGGATCTAAATAAATCCATTTGCAAGGTGGGTTTTGTTCTTCATTTTAGATTTTCCATGCTTACTGAGGAATAGAGCCTGATGGTGAGTTTTGGCAAATGCAGCTGACCAAATGTTCAAGTGTTTTATGATTCCCATACTTGTCTTGCTGGTGGAAAGTCTGAAGAATAAGCTTTGTGAAGCTAAGAATGGAAGGCTCTGGGATACTGTAAATCAGTGTTTCTCAAGCTTGGCAGCTTTCAGATGTGTGGACTCCAACTCCCAGAATTCCCTAGCCAGCAGGCTGGCTGGGGAATTCTGGGAGTTGGAGTCTACACATCTGAAAGCTGCCAAGCTTGAGAAACGCTGCTGTAAATGTTCACCCAACTTGTGAATCTCCCCAAACTGTAGCAGAAGCACAATGATTAGAAGATTAGAATGACTTCATTCATCAGTCATGTCACATTCAGCATCCTCTGTTCCTTTGCTACTTTGGAAGCTGGGGACCTTTCATTCCTATATTGCCTGACCTCCCTTAAGGATGGGGATGGCCCACGGAGAGCTTATGGGTGACCTGCATTCTACACAGAGGCCCCTAAAGGCAATGAGGGAAGCACCAATATTTGATGACACAATTTCCTCCATTTTTTAAGCAAAAAGGTGAGCATTGGTATTTGGGCAAAAGCAGATCAGGGTTTTGAATTGTTGGGATGGTCTCATTTCATTTGGGAAGCCAAGATGTTGTCCTACCATCCTGTCATCTGCTTTCACTCTGGTCTCCTCTTATCTGTTCATGCCAGGTCCCAGATTTTGCTGCAGTGGGTGATTTATTTATTTACTTATTTATGAAACACGTTTTTGTGGCCATCCATCTAACCCGTGGAGCTCTGGGCAGTGAACAAAGGCAAAAAGATCATATAGCTCCATCAAAATTAAGCTCCCAGTGAACCCAGCACCACTGCCATGTTGTTCTGCATAAGATAAGTCTCCTTCACACTGAGCTGAACTCACAGTGATTTCACAAATCCAGCCATGTCATTTTTCTTGGCAACAATATGAAAGTGGTTTCCCTCTGCCTTCTTCTGGATTTTTCCGTTTTTAAACTTTTTAATCTAGCCTGCAGCCTGGGGGTTTCCTAGTGGTCTCCCAGCCAATTACTACTGAGGTTTGACCTTGCTTAGTATTGGTTATTAGCATATTTCTTGTCTTGCATATTTTGTGTGTGATATATTCTTAGATGTTTCCTGCCATGTATTTTATGAGGGTATGCAGCTACTGCACAAGTTAATAAAATTTTATATGTGCAATATTAAGCTCAGATCAAACAAGCAATGTCAATACATCCTGGTGAGAACAGAACAAAGATCTGAATGTGACATGAAGCATTCACACACAGATACACAAGCCTAGAATATACTAATATTCTCTCAGTGTTAGTCATAAAAAAGGGGGTAGAGTTCCTTGAGCAATTTTAGGTTCCCAACTTCTATCAATAACTATTTCACAAACTTTACCTTATTAGAGGCAAAGTAAAGATAGCTTTCTGTGTGGCTGTGACAAAAGATCTGTCCAAAATTCCTATCAAACCAGCATGTTCAATAGGAAAACTCAGTTACAAAACAATATGCAAGTTTTCTGAATATTTTTGTCAGGAAAGATATTTACACACACACAAAATTAGGAAATGTGATGGAGGAGGGAGAAAGTGACTGTTATTCAAGATATGTTTCATCTCAGTAACAATCTTAATGCGATGTGTGAATAATCTGCAGCCAAGCTAGTTATTAGATATTGTCAGGTGCATATTCTCCAAAATGGGGATTCGATTTGTTTTTTGATCTTTACTAGCAAACATATATTCATCTGAAAGACCCAATTTACATGTGTGCTGGCTGTAACCAAGTGCAGGCATGGATTGACAAAACCTCCTTCTTTCTCTTTCTTTAACCCTCTTCTCAGTTTTCTTTATGATTTGCTTAATGAAGAATTTCTGGACAACTTGCAAGTCTGCATACTACTGTGAAATCTTGAATGGCTTTAATAAAGATATGTCCTTAATATGGATTTCACTTTCATTACATCTATTTCTGATTGACAAATATCATGACTGTAATAAATGCTTTAAACTATAAAAATATGTAAATATGGAGAACTATTTACACTATAGACATTGTACTGGGGTTTTGAGGATTATTCTTTCTAGAACTAAAGATGAGCATGCAATAATGTTGTCACTGATTGGAAAATAAAGATACATGAAATAAAGAAACTATATTATCTATGGGAAGAGGAAAAACGGAAGAAGTAAAATGTAGACACAACAAGTATCTCCTGATCGTAGGATCTACCCACTCCATGGCTCCAGAGAAACAGCTTACGCACACTTGAAGTTGAGAAAGAGTGTATCATGAGGACTAGAAATGTGTTTAGGCAGGAAAAAGGAAGTTCTCCTCACTTGATCACTTTTGCTAGGTCTTTATCCTCAGATGGTTGTTGTGCTCTCCATTCAATATGTCTCCTATTATGACTAGAGGTTGGGGGATTCTGGGAGTTGAAGTCCATGCATCTTAAAGTTGCCAAGTTTGAGAAATACTGCCCTAGATCATCTGCATCATCTGACAGACCACCCTCTTACCCCTGTAACAGGCATTGCAGGGATTCTACAGGGTAGATAGGGGCTGACATCACTTCAGCATCAGTTCAGAAAAAAAAAAAATGAAGTTAATGGGCCTTGGCTAAGGGGTTGGGATGAAAAGAAGGTTGCATCATGCAGAAAGATCCTTCAGGAATGGTTAGCCAAACTTCCTCAAGTCAAAGTCATGGGGACATGTGGCTGTGTCCTTAGTGATACTGAATGAGATTTAAATCCAGCCAGTCCAGGGATTGTCCAGCAGGGATTGTCCAGATGTTTGAGACTTCAACTTCCATCATCCCTGACCATTAGACCATCATCCCTGACCACAGCTATATTGATGGGAGTTAGAGACTAGCAATCTCTGCAAACAGCTGTTCTCCACCTGGAATGGAGAGATGGAACTGCGTTGATTTAAATGAAACCATGCTGTGTGTTTTTTCCCCCCATCACCTTGGATAGTGAGTTTCCAGTGTAAATATGCATGTTTGAAGAGGTGTTTGGTGTACAAAGAAACATTCCAAGGCCCCCTTGGTCTGATCTGAATCCGTCTCCGGTTATGGTTTTGCTGACATTATCTATGAGAATAGGAGCAGAGAGATGCATTCAGTCGGAGTTTTCCTTGTGTTTGATAACCATTTTACTGGCTGCAATTCTAGCTGTAGTGATGGTCTTGCCAAGTTGTCAGATGTCCATCTAAAAAGCCTGGACTTTTTTATCTTATGCCTTTCCAAAATAAATTTGATACTTTGATGAAAAAGTGTAATATAAGACAATGCCATGTCCCGGATATTGGTAAAAACAGTCTGTCCCTTGAAAGACAATGCATTTTTAACTTGTCCTCAAGAAACAAAGCTTCCATACTGTGGGATTTACTGGGCGACTTTGGATCAAGCTACCTGACAGGGTTGTTAGTGTGGGGATAAAATCAGGGGAGACTCTCACTTAATTTATGTTGAGATCTTAGGGGAAAAAAGGGAGATAAATGCAGTTAACAACACCAGAACTAGAAAATAAGAAGACTCCTGCATTATTTCAACCAGGATTTTATGGTCTACAGCAACAGCTGGATATAACTGGCTAAGAGAGAACCACCATTGAAGGCCCACTGGCTCAGATATGAGTGGGAATCAACAACTATCACGAATAATAGAAGAGGCTATGGTAAGAAAAGTCATGATGGTATCCATCATGGTGCAATCAAAGTTCCCCCTCTTTGTTTGTGGGTGTCATGGAGCTTTGATCACACTGATGCCATCTTGACTGTTTTGACTATACCCTATGGATGACCCTGTTTAGTAGCCATCGGAGCCTGATGTCCTATGAACTTATCCTGCTTCCTTTTAAAACCATCCAGTTTAGCTGCCATCATCCCACAGGCTGGGAGAGAAATAGATATGCACCTTGAGGGGAAAAAATCCCTTCTATCAGTCCTGAATCTCCCTGCATTTATTTGCCAAGGATAACCTTCACTGAATAATAAGAACAGGAAATGCTTAAAATTTTCTCTGACTGAAATGAACCCCACCCTCCTAATGGGGATAGTTCTTTAGAGGGGAAAAGGAATTATTATTTTTAAAAACAAATTAACTAAAATTGCCCATGCCAAAATCATCCCGCTCAGCTCTCCTTTTTGCTCTCACACTATTTTTTGCACTTGCACGCTTCCCTTTAATCTTATGGCAGCCTGAGGAGAATCCAGCAGGTAAAGTGTTTCATGATATAGAGCTAAATCTTATTACCTCCCAACGTCACCTCTGCAGATTGCTCTGTCTTTAAAGGCACCAGTACAGAGGAAAGCTGAAAAGTTCTTCTCTTAGGCTGCAGTTCTAGGTAGACTTTAAGACCCACTTAAGATAATACTGCACTAGGGAGCTAATGTGCTGAGAATTGGGATTCACAGATATAAGAATAGCTTGGACTTATGCATGCTTACTTAAGAACCGAAACATTGAAGAGCCTTGCCTTCAATGACTAATGAGGGATGACCAAAGCTTTCCTTTATCAGATGGGTGAGGGGGGGAAAAAAGCTTATGCTATAATTACTTAATTTGTTAATGAATTACTTCCTTGAGTTATTTTTTAATTAACTCTTTGTTGTTGTGGCTACAGGAAAAATAGTAAATGGATATACTTCTGAGTATACATACTTATATTTAGAACTGGACTAGATCTATTAAAAGCAACAGTGGTCCATCAAACCCCTTCAGGTGAAGGCTAATTCACATGCTCATCTAGCACTGACTGCAACATTTAGTCTGTGAATATGCCAGCCCAGGGTTAACACCCTCTAGATAGAGCATTCACTCCATTTCAGGTGCCTGTTTTGTGCAGAGGCTTGCCAAGAAGCCCCACACTTAAAAAACCTGATTTATTTCCTACACTTAAAATGCAATTCTATGTACGATTTCTACTAAGTAGCAAAACTTTCTAGAGGACTTTAAAAAGCAAATCTTCAAGCTGCACATACATCTAGTTTTCTTGGAAGAAGTAGTTTGTCTTTGTTTTCTTCTTATTTTTACTATTTCCCAAACTAGCCTGATATGTCCAGGTGGGTCTTCTACTCAAGAACTTGAGCTTGACAAGCTTTTGCAGATTAACCAAGGTCAGGCAAATACCTATCGTGTTATAACTTTAGATCTGTTGGTCATACATATTTCTATGCTGTTCTTTCAGTCTCCATGGAATAGGATTTGAAGGGAACAAAATCCTACATTTCTCTGTAACAGTTGACCTTAAGGTTATGGATAATTTCTGGGAGCTAGAAGGTATTTTAACAAAGGACTATAAAGAGTTGAAGTATTCCGTTATATGCACGAGAAATTTTATGGTTCTGTTCACCAATCAGTTAAACAAGAATGTTTAAAATGCATATTTTCTGATCTGCCCTGAATGTGATTTTTTTTTCACATTCGCATTTCGCATTTACTTATTTAAAATGGCTTGTTTTTGTTTTTTTTTAAAGCAGCCACTGTTTTTAACTTCCTGGTCTTTCTAAAATTTTATTTTAATTGCCCTAGACTGAAACATGCAGGTACCATCTTCCATCATACGGCTGAGAGAGGAGTAGGTTCAGAATGTATTGCCAAGGTATTTGATTAGGTGCCTCCTACATTTGGCAAACAGCTATCATGAATATTTAACCAAGAAGGGAATGTATTTATATGTGTGTAAATTCATGCTAAGGTGCTGTCCCCAGGCTAATTGAATTTCCGTTCTGTGAAGGAAGACACTTTAAAAATAAACATTGTGCACCCACTCCCACCCCAGTTCAGTTGATCACACTTGCTAAAAATGAAGGAGCAGAAAAGTTTAGTTGCTTTCCTGAGATACACTGTGAAGCTAAGAGCTCCCTTTGCAAACAATGGTATCAATTATTTGAGATGATTTGAAAAAAATAAAAATAAAATGCATATAGTGAATATAACCTTCATGGAAAAAAACAGCACACAGGGTCCTGTTCCCAAAGTCCTAAATAAGCATACATGGATGGTATTTATGTCTTTCGAAGGCAAGCACTCCTTTTCTATATAGTCATGTATATCAAACAGAATATGCAAGTATACTATACAGTAATACATACTGTTGTATAATAAAAAGAACCTTTGAGTCAGGTTCAAAGGCTCATGGCTTCATGGACACCAGATGAACAATTAGAAATGCATAGGGAACAGCATTGTGACTGAGAACATGCTGGGTGGGTTGCACTAGAATATTTATTGAGATGAAATCATAATGGGAAGCAGAGATCAAATGGGTCTGTCCATTTTAGCCCCCTGTTGAAGGACAGACAGGACAGAAGATACACGGTCTAATGGTGCAGTCCATTAGGACATTCTCCCATACAAGTCCTCCTGACAGGAGCAGGGTCATCTACAACAGGCCTTCCCAGTGAATTGTTCTTCACGTATCACCTTGATCAAGAAGAAGTGCCAGTATTATATAACAGAGGAAGCTTCAAGAAATAATCACGTTGAAACTATCTATTTAACCATCTCAGTGTTTGAGATGCTGTAATGTTGTTCTGCCCATAGCAAGCCATGAGGCTGGAAATTCTCATGCAAAAACCCCAACTCTACACTACTAGCGCCTCCCAAATGTTTTTCTTTCTACTCTCTCTCTCTCTCTCTCTCTCTCTCTCTCTTTGACCCAGCATGAAAAAGCCAAATCATCCTGCTATTCCAAGTCTCCCGTTATTTCCACCCTTGGAATATATATATTTTTTCTCCCAAAAGCTCTGTTTATACACATAAATTCCCAGCCCCTGCTTCTTTCTTCCCTCTTGTTCCTTTTCCCAGTCTCACAACCTCTACTGCAGAAGTACCTGCTCTCTAGAGACGCTTTGTGCTAAATCTACTGCACTTGCCAACTGCTAAATAAAAACTTTGGAGTACTTCCTGGCAGAGGGAACCTAACAGTAACCACCAAAATGGAATTAATGCACATGTGAGTTTAGCCAAAATAAGACACAGTTATTTAATCCACAGTAAAACTTGAAATATTATTTCATACTTACTTGACTTATGATTTATTTCTTTCAAATAGTGTAGAAAATAGTATATAATAAAGAAGACTAATTCCAGAAGACTAATCAACACTAATAAAGTGCTAGTATGGTATGAGCTTAGCCAAAATAATAAGAATTACTGAATCCACAACAATACTTGAACGAATATTTCTTTAGAACGAAAATATTTATTTTATTTAGGACTTCTTTCTTCCAAATGAAGATAGCATATTCTAAACAATTCTGTGAAGCAGGACTGATGAATTAATACCATACCACCAGAACATAATTGTTAATAACAATCTGCATATGATCTTAGCCAAAATAATACATTGCTACTTAGCCCACTAGACAACGTGGGGGGGGGGGGGGGGAACCCCGCATATTACATAATAATACTTATTTGCTTTATGGTTTATTTCTCCCAAGTGAGAGACAGCATAGACTCCTAGTAATAATAATACAGACCAAGAGCCCTAATAAGACCGGATACTCCTAAAGCGAGTCTGAACGGCATTGCTGCATCTCCTATGGCCAAAAGCCTAACGCTGCAGGAGTGTCCGCCTGAGCCAGGAGGGAGACAGGTGTCCGCGGCTCAGCCCGCGACTTCCCGCGCCCCAACGCCGGCCAAACGAGCCGGTCCAAAGCCTTCCCGTCCCCCCCCGCGCACAACTCCCCCCCCCCACCGCCTGAAAGAAAGGGAGAAAGGCGGAGGAGGGGAGGTAGGGGTCTCCTTACCGTGACTGGCCGGCGACGCCGCTGCTGGACTCCCGGCGGGCATCCCCACCACCATCCTCCCCGTCGGCTGCCTTTGGCTTCCTCTCCTCGGACGCCCAGCGAGCGAACCGGCGGGTGGGGCGGGGGCGCTTTCCAGATCCACCAGGGGTCCGTCCCCTTCCTCGCTGCCCCCGGGAATTGCTGCTCGGCGCCCGCTTCTCCGCCTCCTCCTGCCCGGGCTCTCGCGGTCGGCTCATCCAGGCCCCCTGAGCGGCGGGGCGCGGCTGCCAGGCAGGCGAGGTGGGGCAGCGCCGAGCAACTCTCCTTCCGTCCCGCCCGGTGGCCGGATCGCCCGGCGGGAGAAGTTTAGCTTCCCCCCCAGGAGGCTCTCTGCTGCAGCCCCGCATTTGCGCGGATGGCTCTCCGCCTCCCCGTCTCCGGTGCCATTTCGGAAGGGGAAGGGGAAGGGGAAAGGGGAGGGGAGGCGGACGCTGCCTGCCCAGGAGGCTCTTTTTCGAACTTGGACGGCGGCACCTGCGACTTGGAGGGAGACGGTCTCCCCTCGGCCCGGCGGGACTGCCTTGTACACCCACAGCCCGCGCCGTACACACTAGGTGTGCTGAAGCGCCCGGTTGCCTACAGCTGTTGAACTTGCTGTCCGGCGAGAGCAGATTCCCTCTCTGGTCCCTTCTAAAGGGAGACGATGCTGTCTCCTAGCAACCACTCATCAATCTTCCCGGGAGGCTGTCTGATTGGACCGGGCGGAGATTGGAGCCACGCCCATTTTCCCAAAGACATCTGCCTGTTGTTCGTATCCTCCAGAGGTAGTCAGAGAGAAAAATTGGGGTGGCAGGTCAGACATGAGATATTATAGGCAGAAAGATCAGGCGATGCCACTTGGTTAAAAAAACCCGGTGCCTACTTTCTCCTTCTATCTCAGGGAATATAAACTTAGATGCTTTTTCTGTTTCTATTTTAGGATACAATCAAGGCACCAGACTTTTATATGTGGTGACATATACTGGTTGGTAACACTGGTCTTAATAATTCATGGACATTTGAAGTTAAAATGTGCATTTTCGTAATGGCAGTCTTAACAATAGTTAGACATTTGCAATTAAAATGTGCATTGCCAATAAACAACAATAATAGGCAGAGGAAATTTACAGGGGAAAAAAGGGCTAAGATTTAAAGTTATTAGGATCATTTGATGTTACATGCAGCATATTAAAAAGGAAATCATCCTTGCAAACTTTCAATCACACATCACTGGACTTGTAGGAGACAAAATGATTTGGTTGTTTAAAAGCTTAATGCTTTGTAACACATGAAGTGAGTAGAAAGTAGCTTTCATCCAGGATGATCAGATTAGTTTCACTGTAGAATGAGTGTGAGAATTGTGAGCAACTCAGCTTCGGGAGGGGGAAACAGTTGTCTACTACTACTACTACTACTACTACTACAACTACTGTTTGAGAGAGACCCTTGTCATTATCAGGAACCGTTGATTTCTTTTTCACAAGTGATTTTTGATTATTTTATTTATTTATTAAATGTAGGACAACAGCCATGGTAGGGTAGAATAGAGGAGGAAATGAAGAATGGATTTCTTCCTATACAGCATCATTAATCTATCATGCTATCTCCTTAGGACCTATGATATCACATGTGGTAATGACCACCAATTTACTTGGCTTTATAAGGAGATTTGGTAAATTTATGGAAGATAAAGCTATCAGTCACTGCTAGTGGCAATGGCTGAATTGCACAGCAACCTGATCCCCATGGTATTTCCTTTTGTTCTTGCTATTCTCCTTGCCACATCAGCTCTTTTTTTTTTTTTAAGATGCAGTATTTTTTATTTACAAGAGCACTGCAGGGCTCAGAAATAAGCTGGGGTAGTGTGAAACATCCTAGCAAGCCAGAATGGAGATGAACCTCCCCAATTTGCTTTCCAGGAGAAAGATGCATTTATTTGAGCTCATGCTCAAAATAGCAGCCATTTTCTCTATGCACAAGCCCACTGGCTTGGCAGCAATTTTCTGGGGTTGCTTTGCAATACATGCTTAAAATTTCCAACTATGCTCACCAGCTCAAGTCAGTTTCCTCTTTTTGCTCTGCCCTGTTTCTTCAAACAGTGGCATCATTCTTCTGAACACTCGATGATGCGAAACAAGAATAGGAGAATCTACTTCCTTTGCATCCCACTGGTTGACATCTCAGGACACCATGTGAACCACTTTTTTTTTTAAAAAAATTGTTATTTTAAATGATTACAGATATAAACAGAATACCAAGATATACAACAATAACAAAATTAAACTAAACAATCCAAAATTATGCTACCATAATTTCTCACAGACAGACAGATTTCAGAACTTTTGGTATATAATTCAACATTTATTTATTTATTTGATTTATATAGTTACCCATCCCATACAAGTCACCCTGGGCAGTTTTCAAGGATTAAAACACAGAAATATCTACAGCATATAATCCCAGATACCCAAGGATAAGCAATAACCCCTCTTACAGAAAAAATAAATAAATAACAACATCATGTTAAAATCTTGAACATTTAAATATTTACCCATAAATCTACTTATATACAATAAAATACTGTTCCAGAAAAGTGTCAGAAATTCACACGACCATATCAAATAGGTCAATGAATCCTTGTTGTTTTTGTATCTCCAACAGAGAAAATCTGTTGTCCGTCTTTTCAACTACCTTTCAAATACAATTTTTCATGAATCAACTTCAAACTCAAATCCATCGATAAATTTTAATATTTTTAAGAACATCTGGGGGAGATGGGCGGCATACAAATTTAATAAACAAACAAACAAAAGCATGCAGCCATTGATGGAGCATTATCGGCGATTCCAATTCTTTGGTTCGTGTATGATATATCCCTGTGAATACTGACTTCAAAAATGTTATTAAGCTTTTGATAAAGATATGTTGTGGGTTTAACTTCTGTTATGGATTCCATCAAACAAGACAGCATCAGAACAGAAGTTAAATCCACAACATATCTTCATTTTAGGTTTAACTCAGGTGCCTTTGAAGCAGCCGTAGCATCTGGCCCATATTGAGCCTTAAAACATGCTTAAGTTGAAAATACCTCAACTGTTGTGAACTAGAAACACAGGAAAAAAATCTTAAAATAATCATTACATTTTTTATCATTACATAAATTGATTTAAAGTCACTGTTCTGGCTTCTGCCCATATTTTCCAATAGAACATCTTACCACCTATTTTTAAAATAGAATTTTCCCACAGAGTTAAATATTCATGGGTCTCATTATTAAAACCCAGCCTATGCCCCAGTATGGCCTGAAGATTTTTCACAGCCTGCACTCCTGAAAATATGTTGACCACCTACCTTCTTATACTCTGGCATCTTTCAACAGCTAAGAGACATACCAGTTATGCTATGGCTGAATCTTAACCTTGAAATGCATATCACTTTTTTCTTAATGATCAGAGCTAAGAAGACAAGCAAAATAAAACGGGAAAAATGTTGACTAGGAAACAAAGGGGTGGAAGTGTCTGCTGAGGTTGGGGTGGAGGAGAAGGTCAAACCTCTTCTTGGTGGACTGACATGTTTGAAAGATGTTGGTATGAAACTCAGGTTTCAAGATATGAAATATGTTTCTCCATAGTTCTGCTGGAATGAATAAATACTTCCACTACAATTACTGCAATTTCTGCAGGTACACTGAAGTGCTGGAGACAATCAGTTTTATTATTTTGCTTTACAGCTTCCCCTAACTTCAGTTCTGAATAGGGCACTTCATAGTTATTTCTTTTTGTCCTTGCCTGTGGACATCTAATGTATTCTCTACAAAAGGGTTTGCTGACACAAAACATATTTGTTTACTGGATAAACAACTGACTTGCTTGCAGCTTCACTTTCTCAAGTTGGCTTTCAACTTTCTTCTTCTTCTTCTTCTTCTTCTTCTTCTTCTTCTTCTTCTTCTTCTTCTTCTTCTTCTTCTTCTTCTTCTTCTTCTTCTTCTTCTTCTTCTTCTTCCTTGATTTTCATGGAATGAAGGGGTAGTATGTGGATTTTATTGTTGCTTCTATATTGTTCGGCAAAGTCCTGGGATGATGTTAAATCTGGAAAAGGAGACTGTAAGTAGATAAATTAATTGTGTATATTAAACAGGGCAAATGAGGACTGCTTTGTGCTGCAAAGATTCAGATTGAATCCTGCTTGGTCAAAAGGTGGATTTATTTATTTATCAAAATTAATTTATCAAAATAAATAACCTCCCATTTATATGGATCTCAAGGGGAAAAAAAGGTTCTTTTAGATCCCTGTAAAATAACAACAACAAGAGAAGAGAAGAGAAGAGAAGAGAAGAGAAGAGAAGAGAAGAGAAGAGAAGAGAAGAGAAGAGAAGAGAAGAGAAGAGAAAGAACTGGAGAAAATCACAAAATGTAAAAACTTGCAAATAGAAGTAGAATGACTATGGCAAAAGAAAGCGAAGATAGTACCAATAGTTACAGGCACCTTGGGTGCAATCCCAAAACATCTGGAGCACCACTTGAACACCATCAGCATTGACAAAATCACCATCAGTCAATTGCAAAAGGCAGCTTTACTTGGAACAGCTTATATCCTGTGACAATACCTCTAACACCATCAAACAACATCTGCCTATCCCAGGTCCCTGAGAAGGACTCGATAGGTGGATAAAAATGCCAAATGCAGTCTAAACATCTGGCTGACTGTCCGACCAACCACCACCATCATCATCATCATAACAATAACAATAACAATAACAATAACAATAACAATAACAATAACAATAACAATAACAATAACAATAACAATAACAATAACAATAACATTTTATTAAACTTGTATTGAGTAATGTAAAGTAATTTCTTGAATTTAAGATTCAGAGTCTCAGTGGGTCACACTTCCCTAGTTGACTTAGAAGCTAAGGAGAATCAGGCTTAGTTAGGATAGGAGATCATTGGAAAATCCCAAATAGAGAAGTTGAAAAACATATTGGAAGAAGACAGTGGCAAACTACTTCTGTACTGCATCCAACAAAACAACATGGATGTATCCATGTGGGTCACAAGGTGTTAAGCTTTACTGAAGGACATCTTGCCCTTTTCCTGAAGTTTGGAAGAGTGTCTGAAAAAGTATGATGTCACACAACAGCAGGCAGAAAATAATTCTGGATCTACTGGTGGATCTTTCCATGATTTGGAACAGATTGGTAAGGATCACTTACTCTACATTTCTTAGCTACAACAGCAATAAATGGTTCCCCAAATTGGGCTGTTAAAAAAAATGTTGGAGGATTGTTGAAAAGAAGGAGTGGACAGATTTTTTAGTATTCAAAACAAATTCCTGGGCCCAGAAATTCCATATATCTAAGAGTATTTCTTAGGTATACTCATACATATATAATCATACTTTGTTTATTGGTTCTCAGGGTTCTAGCAAATAATTAAAAAAAGCTTTCCCATTAGAAACAATACTATTCTTCCTCATAACATTATAAAATATTAGGTACATGGATTAAAATGATCATGCTATATGTCTTAATCCACCTTTGCATGACTGTAGAGATGGTGTTGATCTGCAAGGTAAATCTCCTGCTAAGCTGAAGCCGAAATGAATATTCATAAGCAGTCAATTTTAAAATTTCTGCTACTGCCAAGCAGCTATAAACTTTAAGGTTTTCAAATTCAAAATTGGATTTTGAATGCCACGTTGCATTTATTGCTCTTTCCTTGATTGTTTTGGCCTGCACCAAATGTGACATTTCATAAGCAGCCAACTGTTGTCCAATGTTAACATGACATGCCATCTATCAGTCTGCTTACAGCTCAGGATTTTTGGGTATATTACATTTTCAACCTTCCCACCCCTAAATCCTTCTCCTCCTAATATGAAGTCTGCATGATGGTGTTTTGTACTACTCTGATCATTCCAAATCATTTTAGACATTGGGAAATTATGAAGGTGGAGCACGCTTTCATGCTGGGGACCCCCAGTCAATTAGCATTTGTTTCTTTTAGGCCAATAGCCAAACACAGAGATCTGTCAGCCAACAATGCTCAGCTGGCAGGCAGAAACTAACTCTCTCTTCATATCCCTTCAACTTTGCACCTAAACCTACTCCATCCGTACCATGAAAGAAACTAGAAGGACTACATGTTTACAACTTCTGCGCTCACCATGATCTCATGGTGGGTAGGTCTCTGCAAGCATACCCTGAATCTAGCATGTGAATCCTTTTCGAGCCAACATGCCACTAAAGTGTGATAATGGTATAGGGGTGGGAGAGAAAGTTGTCTCATCTATGCTGTCCTATAACATTTCTACCTACATAGCGACCTACAGTGTTGCAAACAGTTTTCCCCATTATGGTGTTGTTGCATGGCCTCTGTGATCATGAGATCACAAAGAGGGGAGGAGATCATCTCCCTTGATGGTTGCATTTACATTCCCATCTGGAAGAGGTTGGAAGCCAATAGGTTTTCTGTAATTCCATAAGATACGTCATTGTTCATCTATGCATACTTCATTTATGTATACATAAAAAAGTAACCTGAAGAATTATGAGGACCATGAAAGATAAGAGTCCATGATCCATTTATGACAGTTACATAAGCAGTCACTGATAATAATATTGAGCTCTGTTTTGCTAACTTACTGTATATTCTGCAATAGAAAATTGCCATTTTTAATTGCTGTTGCAAACCATGAAAATGTAGGGCACCATTATTATTAATAATTTTTAAATGCCAAAGCAGTTTTGGGTGGTGGTGGTACAAGGGAGGATAATGTACTAATATTTGCTAATTAGTATTCTTTGAAATTAGTTACATACCTAACTCCTTTGAATGTCATCTATCAAAGACTATGGTTAAATACTTTGCATGCTGTTATCCAACATGTCACCATTCACTACTGAATACTGAAATAAAATATAATCAAAAATTGTATGGCTGCTGAAGAAATAGAACAGCTGAATTTTTCAAAGAATTGTGAGGAAATAATTTCTAATAAAAATGGATTTAAAACTTTTTAAGTGATGCAATAGGAGAGAAATCTGCTATAGGAGCCCACGTTTACTCATCCATGATCATATGGCTATGTGAACATTTAATTCAGTGATGTAATTTGAAGATAATACAACAAAATCCCTGAATCCAATCAGGTTTGCAAATTGATCAGGAAGTCAGTTTAAATTATTCAATCAAATGAGATGTCTTCAATTTTATTTGGCCAAGTTGGAGACTTATAGAAGGAGCGGGGGGCGGGGGGGGGGGAATGGTCTTTAGTGAACGGAATTGGAAGGTTAAATTGAATCAGATTTTCAATGTGAATCAAACTGACAATTCTGCCTGACAACGAAAAATAGAACGTGGGTTCTGCATCTCAATGAGCCCCAATTTTAAGATTCAATTGTCCAAATATCCTCCATATTTTCATCACTTAGGATCACCTTATATCAATGTTTCCCAATCTGATGCCTACTAGCTGTGTTAGATTTCGATTCTCATTGTTCCATCCAACCTGCTAAGGGAGGCATCTGGCTGGGAGGCCAATCACTGAGAGGCATCTGGCTATATCTGGGAAAGTCTGATGTATGGAATCAACTGAACTGAGAAGATGCTTTGAAGCTGAAAGAGAGAGGATCGAAAACAAAAGATACATACATACGTTGAGTAATGTCCAGTTGGGATTTTGTTTTAGTGTCATTATATTTGCAAACATTTGAGCATGCATACTGAAATGATTGAACATGTGCTATGTGCTGATCCATAATGCTGCCATTTGTATTTATGATGAATAGTTGGGATGATAGACTTTTCTGTGCTACTGCAGAAAAATCAATAACTATAATGTCAGAATGTTTTCCCCATCTTTGAGGAAGCTAAACCAACTTTTCATGAAGCGCTCTTTGCATTCAAAATGGATGCAATACAAATCCATGTGTTCAACTATTCTGTGTCAGATTTACTTTTAAATTCTGTGATATTCAATTCTAATGAATTCTGTGTCAGATTTACTTTTAAATTCTGTGATATTCAATTCTAATGAATTCTGTGTCAGATTTACTTTTAAATTCTGTGATATTCAATTCTAATGAATTCTGTGTCAGATTTACTTTTAAATTCTGTGATATTCAATTCTAATGAATTCTGTGTCAGATTTACTTTTAAAGTACGTAGTTATTCTGGACATCAAGGCATACTCCACAACTTAGCTATCCCTGCTTCCATGGAGGGCATTAAACAACGTTTCCAGTGAAAAGCAGCAGTTAGCATATAGGAAAAAAAATATTCAGTATACTTTTCAGAAAAGTTTAATAAGAATATTCCAGGTTGAAATGGGAATTCAACTTTTACGATTTGATTCATTCTAGTATAGATCATTTTCCATAACTGTTGAGCTTTAAAGCATTGCCACTGCTCATTACATTTTCAGCAATTTTTAGAAAGTGAATTGTTAATTTTAGCAACCAGAATTGCAGTAATCTATCAACAATAAAGCATAGCAATTTCATGGTATTGTAAACTGTACAATTGTAAGTTGTAAATGGAGTCAGTTTAATGCTTTCCTTCCATTGAAATGTCCATTATTGCATTCCTACTACTGCGTTCACATTTTGCATCCTTTTAATAATGCAGGTTTTGACTTGTTTGGATTTTGAATCACACCTCATCAACAATTTATAGGAGAGGTCCAGCAAATGATCCAAATTTCATTATTAACATTTTCATATTCAGCCAGGTCTCTCAATATTCCCTCTTCTAAGAAACTGTACTTAAACTGTACTTTAAACAATTGCACTTAGAGCAAGCAGTGCAAGCCAAAGTAAGTACCTTGAATTAAGTTGAATTGAGTTCAGTTGAATGTGTTTCTAGAACACATGTATAAGATTAATGAAACGTATTCTCGTAGAAATTTGTATAAGATTGCAGATGTATTAATTTTTTCACATATACTTGAGAGTATGTTCCTGAGGGTTTAAAAAATGTTTTCAATAGACACTGAAAATGCTTTCAATAGATTATTATAGAACAAAAAACAATTTAAGAAGTCAACAGAAATGATTTCCTTTCATAAGCTTGTCACAACTGAAATTATGAATCTCTACTGCAATTGATTAAATACTACATTAGTTTCTAATGTGTTAGTGTAGTTTCACGATACCATTTTTCATAGTAACCACCAACAGAGGAGATTTTACAATACTTACCCAAAAAGAGGATAATCCTGACCTAAAGTAAGTTTCCCCTAAAGAAAGGATTATACAGAAGGAAAAGCTTGTTTGCCTCCACTACCATATTCTCAATTAATCTTAAAAGTCTCCCATTTAAAGGTAAAGGGGAGAAACGAACTTCTTTTCAGATAAAGGTAGCATTATAAAGTTCAGAATAATATTCATTGTAATATTTCCAATTTTGAAGTTAGTTGCTCACCAATGTGATTTTAGACTGTTTCATCATAAATTCTTTGCTAGCACCATTCAGTCATTCAAAATATGTAATTTTCTCCATGTTTTAATAAACATATTATTTCACTGTGGGTACTGTTCCATATCATTTGATTTTGTACCAGAGTTGGCAACCTGATGCACGCCAGCTGTATTGGACTACAACTCCCAGAATTCCTTGCCATAGGGTACATAGACTGTGAAGTTGGAGTTGAGTTGCAAATAACTGGGGAACACGGTACCAGACTGCTTTTCCCGTGTCCTAAAGGCTTCATTTAAGCACAAATGTACAGAGTTACTGCAGTAGGCCAATCCTTTTGCTAATTTTTTTTTTACCTGTTTCTGTATGTTTAGAACAGCCATTTCTAGGCTGCAGACATTCAGACGACCAGTAGGTGTAAACAAGGTGTTCCATTGATCTGAATCTTTTTGTTACCATCTACCAGTGGAAATATTTTTGCAACTCAAATATAATAGTCCCAGTTTAATATTCCATTGAATTAGGTGTAATAAGGTTTTTTCCCCCAATTATCTGCTTTTAAACAATTAGGTTCTATCTCTGATCTTCCAGACGAATGCCTGATCCATTCCTTGAATCATCGAAACCCATCAGACTGGATCTGGTTCCCAACTTTCAGCCCCACTAGGTAGACCAGACCAAGAAGTCAACTCCACAAGAAGGCTAAAACTACTGTTATCAAGATTGCCTATAATCTTGCAAGTCTGATTGTTCTATATCTCCTCCTCCTCCTTATATTCAGTGAACTGTGGAGATGTCTGTCTCAGTACCTTCCAAATGTTATCTGGACGTTCTGGACTTAAAACATGTTTTACTCCTTGTTGCCTTGGAAACAGAGCTTCTATATCTCCATCAAGGTCATTTTTCTTATGCTCTGCACCAACCTTCCTGTATTTCCATGAATGGACCAAATATTTTTAAAAGCACAAACACACAATCCTCTTTTTTGACTAAATGTATTTCTTTCCATGTTCTGAAAAGTGCAGTGGGAATCTTGCTGGCCAGGGCAGATGGGAGAGATCAGCTACACCAAACCTGGCACCATCTCAAAATGTAAGAGTACAACTCCCATCACCTTCAGCCACCAGATTATGGAAAGTCAAGAGAGAGCACTACTGGATCATACAAAGTGCCAGTTGGATCAGACTAGAAGTCTGTCAACTGCTACAAAAGCTATAAAGATATCTGAAGACATTTATATTTCTATTGCTGGCCATGCCAGTGGCTGCAAGTAGCTTACAGAACTATGTATATTACATATACTGTACAATCTTTTAAAACTAACATGAAAACTAAGTGCTATAATCTCAACATTTCTAAAAGGCTCAGAGAAAAAGGTAGGGTTTAAGTACCTCTGGAAGTATAATAAGAAAGGGACCACTTCAAATCCAGCAGAAATTTATTCCATAGTGTGGATACTACCCGAGGACCAATACTGAGGACCAGAAAGTCCAGGAATAGGCAGTTCTGCTGGTAATTTGGGCAGGACTGCCTACTTGGTCTGCCATTTTTAACTGGTAACTGGATCATGTTGCTATTGTTTTTGCATACTAGTGATAGATTCATTCTCCACATGCTTGGGGACTTTCCTTCTAATGTAATCTAGATATCCTAGATTCTAGATTCTAGAATATTCATCCATATCTTAATTTTATCTTGTAGCAGAGAAAAGGCGGGAGCATAGACGTCTGGTAGAAGCCATGATGAAGTTACAGGCATCATAACCTCCTCACACAAAGGATGCAAAGTGTGTAATTCATGTGATGAGATCAGGATGCTCATGAGGTCACCTGCTCCCCATGGACACCCATGAATGACGTACCTGTCACATGCACCTCATAAGCCTGTCCGACTGCTTCCAAGGATCTCCACTCTTGTACCACCTCTACTTGAATTCTTGAGATGTCTGGATATGGCTATTCCTCCATGTGAAAGAGTTCCACCTTGGCAGGTAGTTATGTTGCCACCATCTGTTCATGAACTGGGAGATGCCCACATCACCTGGAATCTGTATGAAAGGAGCGTCCACAAGTTGTGGTCAAAAATTCAAAATGGCAGCTGTGATGGTGCAATCAGAGTTCTGCTGGTTTTTTATGTGCATAAAAATCAGGTGGAGTTTCGGCTGCATCATCAGTTTGCCATTTTGAATTTTTTGACCATTCCTTGTGGATACCCATGCAGAATAGGAAAAGCCCCTTCCCTAGGAAGATTTTTTTAAAAAAATAGTTCTAGTTTCTCTTCTTTTTAATGAGGCTTACCAAGATTAAGTGTTTTTGGGAAAGGACAAAATCCCACCTTGGAGTAAGAAAGAAAAAAAAATATTTTTATTAGTATGGTTTTGAAAGAATGGTTTAGCTGACAGATCTGCACGGCTAGCAATAATTAACCTGGGTGAATACAAAGAAAGGAACAGAAAACTGGGAGCAAAAATAAAGCTATAGCTAAAGTGGCACAGAAAATAAATTTTTACAAAGCCTTCTCTCTTTACTTTCCTTGACAACTTTTGTTTACTGGTTCCAGTTCTCCTAGAATGTTTTAGATGCTATGTCTGAATTTCTAGGCCAGTCAGACAAAATTTGTTTCTCAAGGCCATTGCTTCTCTGGGAACTTGCAGCCAAGACTTCTCATTTCTCCTTTCCCTGGATCTCACCCTCCTTATGTATCCAAAGATAACAATGGCTATCTTTATGGAATAATCAACATTTAGCATTCAGGCCCTTGGATCTGCTACATGCAGGAAGAAGTACACTATCACAAAAGACAAAGATGGTGGCAGCAATTGCTCTCTTGACTTTTTAAACCAACACTGCATCCCACAGATGCTTCTGGACAAAAGGGTAGTTAGAACTTTCGCTATTCTACACTCTCTTATTGCCCTTGAGCTCTTGAAATAGTTCTAGGCCAGAATTTGACAACCTTAGGTCTTGCTCTGAGACAGACTTTCATAATCTGTTGTCCTCCAGGTGTTCAGTACTACAGTTCCTACCATACCAGGCCGTCACATCTCTTTTGCTATAGTGCAACATACCTAAAGGACAGCAGATTGAGGAAGGCTGGTAACCAGCTGAAAGGGATGTAAATGATATTTGCACCTTTTCTGAACAGGCACATGTGGGGCAGGGAGAGTGGAGGAAGAGTAAGAGTCATTAATCAGAAGACATGAACAAAACTATATACATACCAATTCATTATGTCGACATTCTCTCTTTGCATGATAGGGAACCTGATAAAACCAGAGTCCCTCATAGTATACATAATGTCTTTGTTTATATGTTGCTAGTCATATGCTCTCTTTGGAGTAGTAAGTTTGGGTGGCCCAGAACCTCACTCCAGCCACGTCCTTCCAGCCATCTGTCCATGATCTCACCAAGCAGAGTTTGTTTGTTCTCTAAATAGGGTAGAGAACAATCGATACACAATTTCCATCAGGATTGGATCTTTCCTGCATGGGGAAATCATCCAGTGTATTTTTAGAACCCAAAGTTAGGGAGCCCAGCAACCCTGTTTCCAGCTGGAGTTATGCAACCATTACCATATAGAAACAGGAGGCAACATTAACACATTTTAAAACTCTCTGTAATTATGCCAGACCAACCTCTGACTAAACTTTCCTGGACACAGCTAGACACTAGCAAAACATTGTTTCCAAATTCTTAACAATCATTCCATCTCAACAGACCTGATTGATTTGGAGTCAGACATCAAGACAGCTGATATTGACGGGATGCAATTAATGATGCAGGGTTGCCTTTTCCAATCCAAGTGATTTTGTCTGATTGGATCCAAAAACCTAAACCTATAACTGTTAAGATAAAGCACTGATGGATCTATGGAGATCCTCCATCAGAAGGCTACACAATAGTGTGCGTGTTTGACAATCATACACAAGATCGTAGGCATTGGCTGGGGGGCCACACCAGGTTTTCTGAGGCATGTTGAGGGCCATATCACCTCGTGAGCCCATTGGTGATGGTGATTCAGGAGTTTTAAAGGATAAAAGGAGAGCCTTAAACACATGCAAAGCCAGGGGGGAGAGAAACAGAAAACCTGTGTCAGATTGGCCAGAGGGAAGCCCAGGAAACAGGGTAGGAGGATAGTTTCAATCTGTTTGTGTTTTTTCCCTCTGTTTTCTCTTCTATTCTCTATTAGTCAGCACTATTCAGCTGTCTTTAATTGGCCGCTAATCTGCTTGCATAAAGCTTAGCGTTAGCTGTGTCTTGACTGGTTGATAAAACACTGCAGCTGAGTTCTTGAATGGAGTGCCTGACCGCGAATATCTAATGAATACACTTCATGAAGAGCACAGTCATTTCTACAGAAGCTCATATACTACCGTGTTACACCCTCTGGCACCAGCTTCTCTGAATGGGAGGAGATCCAGGGTCTCAGTGCTTATCCAGGCATGGCTACTTTTGAAAGAAGATCACAGGAAGGTTATTGGCCTCTTTTAAATGTGTATATCAGAGTTTATTTTACAAATAGAGAAGTTGAACTTTGTCATTGTAGTGACAAAGGCATATAAGAAAGCATTTTAAGATGTTTACTGGTTCCAAACTTAGTTTTCTGGGATTCTTTCAGTGCAAAGGATAAATGCACCATTCTTCACTGGGTATTGCTAGTGTAACTTAGCTTTTGCTTCCTTGCTAGAACATCATGTCGTAAAAGCAATAGACTGCCATGACTCTTGTTCCTGTCCTGGATGGATGACAAAATGTGTGCCTTGCCATAGGAAACTTACTATTTTCTGGAATCTGAAAGATTGCTGTAAGACAGTTGAAACCTTGCTCCTGAAGTGAGATATGGGTGACGCCTCCCAAGAGGGACTATTGCAGTTGCTAAGATATTCTGTAGGTGAGGAAAGAGTCATAGATGTCTCTAGCTGCAAGAAAGCAAGATGCATCTTTTGCTATCTTCTAGGTTTTTCAGAAGACTTGAGAGAAATAGTCTACCAATTATTTCCCATGGATGCACATTGCCAGGCTATTAACAAGACCAGGACATTGCAAAATATTGCCTTCGGTCAGCCCACACTAATAACCTGACTCATAGAAATTGGATGGGGATCTCCATAATGATCTGTGGATGTTAAATGATACTGCATAATTTGCTGTTTAGTGAGCACTGCACCGAGAGTTACATTTGATAAACATGAAAGCCCTCCAATGCCTCCTTCATTCTCCTTCCTTTGTTCCATTAGGGCCCTTTCAGTTAAAGGATTTGGTGGATTCACAGAGTCACAGATCTGTAGGATCAAAGAGTTGGAAGGGACATTTTAGGCCATCAAGTCCAACTTCTACTCACTGCAGGAATCCAAATTCAAGCAACCCTGACAGATGGTTCTCTAGTCTCTGCTTGAACATATCAAGTGAAGGGAAGCCAGTACCTCTACAGTAATTGAATCTATTGTAACTGTTCTTACTGTTAGAAAATTTCTTTTAATCTTCAAATGGAATTTGCTTTTCCATAATTTAAATCCATAATTCCACTTTCTGCACTCTGGAATGATAGAAGACAGGTCTTGACCTTCTGTGTGACATCTTCTTTCCCAGATTGTTCCCTCTCTCTTCATAGGATTTAGTTTCCATTTTCCCTGATTATCCTTGTTTTTCCTTCTCTGAACCTGTTACAGTTTTTCTGAATCCTTCCTAGACTGTGATGCCCAGAACTGGACACATAACAGAGTATGACCAACAAATAATAAAATGAAATGGATACTTTCTGTCATTTGGAAATTATCTTTTCCAAATTAGTGCAGCCCAAAGTTATAATGGTCATTTTTGCTGCCACATTACATTACTGGTTCATGTTCAGTTTGCTCAAAACTTTTATTAAGACATATAAAAAGTACAATTAAAATACAAATCAGAAAGTATAGAAGAGAGAGAAGATAGAACTAAAAGCAAAAGACAAAAACTAAAAGAGTGAGATCAGGTAGAAAAATGAAACAGAAAGTTACTTCCGACTATCTCCAATACAGATATGAGTACAAATTGAAGGGAAAAAAAAAACCTCTTACCATTATTTAATCCTAATTCACATTATTTCTATCAACACAAACCATCTAATCATTAAATCCCACAATCAAAGCCTCATTTTTTCCCAACCCAAGCACGTAATCTAAGAAGGGTTTCCATGAGGAGAGAAATTTAGAAACAGAATTATCTCTTATTAAAGCTGTTAGCTTCGCCATTTGAGCCAAGTCCATTAGTTTAATAATCCACTCTTCCACTGTAGGTATTTGTGAGTCTTTCCATCTTTGTGCATATAACAATCTTGCAGCTGTGATCATATATCTGGTTCATGTTCAGTTTGCAATGAACTACTATTAGTCCAAAATGTTTTTCAGAAGTACTATTTTCAAATCTTATTTTTTAATAGTAATTTTATTAAAAATTACAATTAAAAATATAAAAACTAATACAAACAAAAAATAAATGAATAAAAATAAAAAATAAGTGCATAAAAGAAAAAATAGAAATAAAAATGGAAAAATAGAAATAGAAAAAAGAATAAAAAAGAGAAAAGAAAGAAAAAATAAAAATATATTAAAGAACAGGAAAAGAAATATATAAATAAATGACTTCCCCCTTCATCAAAAGCAAGTATAAACAATTTTAGTAACTTGTCACCTTCTCTTAAAATACAGCAAATGATTTCTTCTTCCCATATCCCATCTCTTATCCATAAACAAATCCATAAAGCATCATCATTTCAGTCCTGATGTCAGCAAAATCCATTAAGGGTTACCAGAAATAACAACATATCTATTTTAATCTTGATCAAATAAACCAAGTTTATATTTCTTCCTTTTACCTTCAATAATCTTGATTTTTAGTCCTTCCAAACAATGTCCCCAAACTTGATTTCTTTTCATTCAAAGGTTTAACAAGTCTCTTCTGTAAATCCAATATAGGAATGTTATCCAGGTCATTCTTTTGGTTTGTCATTTGTAAATCCCTTTTAATTATTAAGACATCAGCCAGTTTCATTTGTATATCCACTATAGCATCTTTTTCCATATCATTCTTGTAGCCTGTCATTTTTAAATCCACTTTCAGATCAGTCTGTCTTATCTGATAAAACTTGTTCCTTCATAACATCTTTGAAACACAGTCTTTCTATAGAGGCAGACACTCTTAAAATTAACTTTTGAGTCCATTGTTCACAAATATTCTTCAATATGTCTAATGTTAAAATATTTTGCTCCATTTTGTATTAGTAAATCAAATTTAAATGTTCTTCTCCTTTAATTGTAATCTTTACTTCCTTCTGGTTCCCTTTATTGTCCAACCTTCAAAGTCTCATCCTATCATGCTTTTTTAAAAAGAGAATTCAAAACAAAAGCATTTTCCCATGGGAAGGATTCTTATAATTAATTCCAAAATCTTATTTTAAATCCATCTGGACCCTTGGTCCATTTGTAACTTTCCAAAATCAAAGTTTTAATCACCCTTTTGCTGTTTATTCCAAAAGAAAAAAAAAAGTCCTTAAACTGTATTTAAAATTTCTTTCACTAAGGATTAAAGGAAACTCACCCAGTGCTGTAAAACTTGTTGATCCAAGGATTCCTTATAGCTGAATAGCAGTTAACAAGCAATTTCTAAAAGTGATTAGAAAAGGAAGTATGCGAACCCAGTGTCTTTTTGAAGGCGCCGACCGTGGTTTGAACAAAAACATGGCTATTCCCTCATCTCCCAGAGCTCTAAACCTGGCAGAGACCGTTGTCTTGTGGTCTCCTTACAAGGAGCAATTGTATCAATCATTCGTGGGTGATCTCAAGTCCTCTCCTTGCCAGCACTTCATTCTACCATTCGCCATTTCTTCCCTGGAAGTGGGAAGATCTTATATCTGCCATCCTTTTTCTATACTTTTGATTTATACTTCCTCAGTGAAGAACTTTCATTTGGCTTAAATTTCAAGACATTACTTTCAGCATATTTCTCTAACTTATCAGAAGGATTTTGGATTTTATTTCTGCCTTGTGGGGTATTAGCTATCCCACTCAATTTTGTCTCATTTGCCAATCTGGTAAGCATTCTCTTCACCTCTTCATTCCAATTATTAATACAAATGTTAAAAGGAGAGGGCCCAGTACTGAAAACTGTGTCATCCCCCTTGATTCTTTACTCCATTTTGATGAGGACCATTGGTAATCACTCTTTGATATGATTTTGGAAACAGCTCTGTATTCCTTAAGGGTCTTGCATGTAGCCTACACTTAAGAAGCTTGAGAATCAGAATGGAGCTGGGAACTTTGTTAGATACTTTGCTCAAATCAAGATGTAGGGTTTAATGTAGGCTACATGCAAGACCCTTAAAGAATACAGAGCTGTTTCCAAAATCATATCAAAGAGTGATTACCAATGGTCCTCATCAAAATGGAGTAAAGAATCAAGGGGGATGACACAGTTTTCAGTACTGGGCCCTCTCCTTTTAACATTTGTATTAATAATTGGAATGAAGAGGTGAAGAGAATGCTTACCAGATTGGCAAATGAGACAAAATTGAGTGGGATAGCTAATACCCCACAAGGCAGAAATAAAATCCAAAATCCTTCTGATAAGTTAGAGAAATATGGTGAAAGTAATGTCTTGAAATTTAAGTCAAATTATGTCTTCAGAATTCCCACAATCCACACAAGTTCTGCCCTGTATTCAAGATGCTCACAGATCAATCTCTTCATGACCTGCTCTAAAATCTTCCCAAGTGTTGGTGTCAAGTGACTGGTTTATAATTCTCCAGTCCTTCTGTTTCTTCTTCCTATATGACCTAAAGGCCCTATTTTGGTACACTGCAGGACTGTTGATTGCAGAGCAGCAAAAACACTCTGGGTTCGGATACTTCCTTTTCCAATCACTTTCAGTAATCTGCTATGATTTTCATACAGACAAGTAAGCCAGGCCACTGTACAGTGTTATTATTATGGGAGAAGCATGAGCCCTTTGAAAAGGGCTTTGTGTTTTCAACTGTGTTCACCGTGGAAATGTATCTTACAAACCACAACTGTAATGCTGCAGTTGCAGGAGAAACAATTACTCTGGTGAGCCATTTCATGGTGTGTTTTCTAGTAAGTCATGGCCACCAGTGTGGCTGTGCAGGAATGCAGGTTTCAGAATAAAAGATCACAGCTGCATTGTGGTGGCGTGGTGTGCTTTGACAAATCGTTTGCAGGAAAAGAAAAACAAAATGAAAAATACCCAGCCAGTTTGGGATGGAACTACAAGATACTGTTTCACATCAGTGTGTGAACAGTCACCCTGACAGAACACACAACGCAGGCACCAATCTGTCCTCTTGGCACCATTATCCTATGGAAATATATTTTTCACTTGATGGCTTTTATGACAGTTCAATCAAGTGTTCACAGCTTCCATGTGGTGCTAAGTATAATAGGTTTCAGAGTTGGGGCAGTATAAATTTCATGTGACAGCAATCAGTAAGGTTGCTTCCTGGAGCCCTAAAAAGGGGGCTAAAGGCAGGGGCTTGGGCAGGGGGAGCTGATTCTAAAAGTCAAAATGGTGGTCACAGCCATGCAATTGAAACTCTGCCCCTTGCTGATGTGACGCAGGTGTGACACCCTTAAAAAATAATCCTGCTTTCTGCTTTTCTCCCATTCAGCAGACTATCTCTATTTTGTGGAGTCCTTGGGGCTCTCTGAGCTTGGTTGTTTTCTCACAAACGTTTCATTACCCGGCTAGGTAACATCTTCAGTGCTATCTCTATTTCCCTTCCTCATTTCATCAAACTTTCAGATGGATGACCTACCTTGCATATTTATTTTGAAGGTACTTGCAGATTTATTGACAAGCTTGGGTAGCTTAGTAGGGTTACGTAGCAAGTGTCCACAGCCACTTCAGAGCTATCAGCAGGTCAGATCTCAAGGCCTTTCAGCAGATTTGAAAATACATAGTGCCATAACGTGCAGCGCACTGCTATCACAGCCAATGACAGCTGCCCAGGGCATCTGCAGTCAAAAAGGTCAAGATAGTGGCTGAAATTGTGCAACTAAAGCCCTATCGCTTTTCTACCTGTGTCATGTGTAAGGGGATGGGGCTTCAACTGCAAATCGCTGCTGCAGTTTTGAGTTTTTGATTCCTTCCCTGCAGACTCTCTGCCCCTGCAGCTCTTTCCTTTACAATTCTATGATATTGATCACCCCCCATATGGTAAGCAAGGCGAAACAGCAACATTTCCCTCTTAATGCCAGAGGACACATTTTTGCAAAAATGAGAAGTCCCAGCTCAGAGGCACCAACTTTTGAAAGTCTAGAAGCTCCACTTAAGCTTCTTTTTTATTATGTTGACAAATGTATTTCAGCTTCGTCACACACTGAGACTCTGTCTGGTTTCCCCCCCTGTTCTAAATAGTCTATAGAACTCTTCCTTGGTGTTAAAATTCAGAAGATTCCATTTGTAAAGAGAAACTTCACAATTTCCTTTATCAGAATCATATCCTTGGTTGAAGATGCAGTAGCAGCTCATCCTAGGTGGGCAGTGTTGACTGGCATGCCTCTGAACTGGTCAGACTAGTGAAAAATATTATAGATCCTATGTTTCTGATATTTATTCCTGATCTCTGATAGCTTCCCATATCATTCTGCTGGCTTGCAAAAATTACAAGGAGAGGTTCATTTCTGTGGCTCATTTGATGATAAGGAGAGAGAAGAACTTTTCACCAGCTGCATCCACATTCTGCCTTTCTTTCTCAATCTGATAAAGACATTTGACTCCAGCAGGATTTTGCTTGCTCCCTTTGTCTGTGGTCTCTCCTATCTTTGTCTGTGGTCTCTGCCTTTGTTGTATTCTTATAGAGAAATCCAACCACGAACCCAAAGCTTTGCTGGGATGATAATTCTTTCACAGGAATTTGTGGCTCTTTTTCTTAGCATTTGTCCCACATGATTGCAGAGTCTGCTTGTTGTTGTGCTGAATTCTTACAGTGAAGCTGACAATGCATGATGTGATGAGAGGTTTTCTTCATTAGCCAACTTGTCACAGAGCCTGACACTGTTCTAAGTAAGTGAATAAATAAAACAGGTCTTTTCCTTTTAGGGAGAGAAAGGATCATCTACATACTTCATTTATACAGTAGAAAGTGGAGTGTCTTTTAAGTAGTTTGACACCCAGTGACTTAATGGAAAAGTCCTTGCACTTTTTCTTCACAATAATATGGAGCTGGATGGCCATTGCCTTCTTCTGGGATTTATTAATTGCTCTGACATCTCAGCCTAGCATACTGCCCTGGCATTTCTTAATTATCTCCCATCCAAGTACTAATCATGCCTGATGCTCTTTGGCTTCTGAACCCAGAGAAAGTTGGCTAAAAGCTGCTACCTTTTGAACACCAGTAGGACTGGTATCAGATAGGACTAGTAGATTTAGCAATATTTTCAGTTGTGCCTATTTTATAATAAATGCAAGCAGACCCATCATTGTTATGTTAAAAAACCCTCACTGTTAAGTTTTTTTTTAAGGAACCAGTGAGGCCATTCTGCAGGACAGAGTATTACAGAGACAATGCATACAGAGATACAAGAGTCATTCTAAGCACCTACCTACGTGTCCACCCCACTACACATTAAGTAGAGTGTTTTTTTTTTCTTTCTTGCAGGCGGGTGATACTCAGTAGAAGGGGAAATGTAGCCAGGCGATTAGACCAATCTAAGACAGTAAGGACAACATCCTTCGTAAGTCATATTACTGAGGCAGAACAGGGATCAGCAAGAAGAACAGAGCAATCTGTGCTGGCATAGTTTTTTGCTGGCTCATGGGCTGGAGAATAGGACTATATTGCAGCCATCTGGTTGTGTTCTTTAAAATGGTATGGATGCCTTACGTTGAGCTGAGCTTAACTCCTGGTGACTACATAGACATATCCATGCAATTCTCACGGCAACAACACAGAAATGGTTTGTCATTGCTTTCTGTTGAGATGTTTTGTGGGTTCATAATATAGTTACCTGTCCTGGAGTACACTGCCATGTACTCACCAGACCCAGCCTTGTTTACCTTCCAAGCTTAGAACCAGTTGGCTGGGTGATCTGGCAATAAAACTATACTGAACTCAGTGGAATGTCCTTCTAAAAGGACATGCATAGAATTATTCCTTTACTGATTAATTGGGAGAGTCAAGCACTATCTTAAAAGAATAATTCTTTTATTCTGCACTTTCACCTTGTGGGAACTACTTCTTCTGGGGGATACTTTGGTTGTAATGTGTATGCGCCATTTAAACATAAAGCAAAAAATGATTGCTGGAAAAATACTGCATTCATTCAGAGACAAATGTAGGCAAATTTAACAACTAGATTAACTGAATTAAACCATTTAAATATTTGTAATCTAGTTGCAATCTGCAGCACTAATATTTATAAGTATTAATGCATAAAATATTTTCAAGCTTCATACTTCAGAACATCTCCCTTTCCATCTGGAAAATATCGGACAGCATGGAATATGACAGGTCTAGCTTTCTGTTCAGTGGATCTGTCCTTTCTGCTTCATGCCCTCAGAACTCCAGATTTTAGCTCAGCAGCACAGGCAGATAATTTTAGATTTTTGCAGTAGAGATCTCCTGCATTTACCTGGAAGCATTCAGTACTTAACTTATTTCATAATGGAGCAGAATTTCATAAAGGTTCTACTCTGACTCTACTGTGGTTTTCAAGGAGTCTAAGCTGAAAGGTTATATAAGCCCAAGTCCAAGTATATCTCTGATACCTGGGCATAGCAGACACCTGTACATGATGGATTGGCTATCTTGGTCCACAACAATGCTCAGAAGGAACACATGGTGCTTTCTCCCCAAGTGGAATTTGTCTCCTGACAGCACGTAAGATAAGTCATCCCTAGTCCTGATCCCCAAAACAATCATGCTCCAGAAAAGCTAGGTTGGCAGCCGGGAGAACAAATTAAGTATGTGTAGAGGGACAGACTTTGAGTCCTTGTGGACACAAGGAGATTTTCATACATAGACAGGTGGAATGTAACCACTCCATCACTGAACATTGAAATGGGGAGGATATGGATGAACCAGAGCTGTGCAGCAACCTGGATTTCAAGAGGAAAAATGATTCTTTATATGTGTTGGATATCTATGTCTGACTGTGGTCCTTACTTGCAGTCCACTGCTTCATGTGACTTTCAGGGACAAAGAAGTTGCCCACACTTGCTGTAGATTCTCACTATTTTTCATGTGGAGTCTAGACATTCAAAGTCCCTCCCATGGACTGAAATAGTTTGCCAACACATCTAAAGTAGAAGGATCTTTTCGGGTGATTTTAAAAAACGGAAATCACCATTGTACTAAAACTAAAAGTGATTCTTTTCCAAGCAAATTTTTTAGAGTTCTCTTTGCCAAGATTGACTGAGATGAATGGGATGGAGTTACAAGAATTCCATCAACTAAACTATTTTCAGTTTAGAACCACTATTATCTCCATGTAGAGAGCCACTTTGGTGTAGTGGCTCTCTACATGGAGAGAGCATCAGACTAGAAACTGGGAGATTATGAGTTCTAGTCCTGCCTAGGCACAAAGCCAGCTGGGTGACCTTGGGCCAGTCATTCACTCTCAGTCCTAGGAAGGAGACAATGGCAAACCACTTCAGAAGTTCCTTGCCAAGAAAACTGCAAGGACTTGTCCAGGAAGTCGCCAGGAGTCAACAATGACTGGAAGGTACCAAACCAATCATCATCATCATCATCATCATCATCATCATCATCATCATCATCTCCATGTACTTAAGGTAGAGACTTTGTAACCTTCTTATGATCTGGATAGGAGGCAGGTCTCTTCATTGGAAATGGGAAAGCTTGCACTTGGCTGGCTCAGCTGTGGTGCATCTCAAATTGCACTTTAAATTATTTCCATTTTGAAACACTGAAGCTCTGAAGAATGTCTGCTTTGGCTCTTCAGTCATATCATTTCTGGGCTCCAGATAGCTTTTTCACCTCTTTCACCAAGCACTCCTTCTACTGATTATTTCCCAGGTGTTTTAAAAAGCAGAGAGTATAGTCGCAGCTTGGCACTCACCTTGAGGGAAATAAAATATAGAACAATCAAAACAAGTTTGAAGGGAACATGGACTGAATGTCAGTTTTTACATTCTCCATTTGATGATCTTGAAGGAGCATTGATTGGTTTGTGGTATTCTCAGCATTTCAAGGCTTGGTAGCAAGGAAGATGGGCATGAGTTGGCTTCAAACTATCTTTAAGGAATTGGGAAGTAGAAGTAGGGGTGGTGTGGAATTTCCCTAAATTTGTTGATGTTGGTGTAATGAATCCAGCAATTGCTAGCTAAGAAGCAATTTTGTGCAGTGTTTTGAAACTAGCAATCCCCAAACTAAGGGATTATTCCAATATGAATATTCTGAACTAACATTTGTTTGTTTTTTTTAAGTTCATATCATTTTTGTTTCCTGTATTGAGAAAACATTTTTTTAAAAAAATATAGTCAAGCTGCATGCATCTATTCCAAATAAAAGTGAAGCTCATAGGTTCAGATGGGGGAAATAAACAAACCCTTGTTCATTAGTTGTACCACAGACACATGTATGCAGTTAGTTCCAGTTTTTGCAGTGCTGATCTTATGGCATGGGAAAAATCCTGTAGGAGAAATGTTAATGAAATAGCTCAAAAAAGAACTGCTGTGTGAAAATCTGCTCAAGAAGATTTTAAGAAAAAAAGCCCAGACTTTTTTTAAAACCTTCCTAGACGATTTATAATTTTCACTGACCACTCCCTAATCAATAAATGCACTTTATAATATAAGGTCAAAAATAGATGTTGACTTTTTAAGTGAAGGCATGGCATTTTGCAGGGGTGCATAATTGTTGCCCAACTGCTATGTGAATTTTTAATTTTTTAGATTGGCAGTTCCGAAATATGAAGTGAACACAATGCTATCAACTGATCCCTCATGCAGCTATATTTTTTATGTCCTGTTGTTCATTGGATCTTGGGTTATATGTTCACTGGGCAGAATTTCAGTGAAACAGTGGCATAGCACAACCTCCATTTTGATGAGGGGCAGATACACCACCCCAAATTCTCTCTCTCTCTCTCTCTCTCTCTCTCTCTCTCTCTCATCACTCTCTCTCTCTCTCTATCTCATTTATATATCTACCTATCTGCCAAAGGAACTCTGGGGCAAGCAGAAATAAAAACATCACACATCAATTAAAAAAAAAACAACTAGCATATCACAGACACACATGCCCACACTACAGGTCTATTAACATCCTGACCCCAGGTCTTCATGGCCTTCCCAAAGGCCACCAGGGTCAGAGCCATGCGTTAAGAAGGTCTTCTTCTGATAGGCGGGATGCAGCTCCCTGAGACTTCCAGAAATGATTATCAAGTTGTAACTTTCAGTGTGAGAGAAGGGGAAATCATTTTATGACTGGAGTGTAATCACTAAACTTATTTACTCAAAGACCAAGTGGGGCTGTCAGCTCCTCAGAATGTATACCCGTAAGAGAAATGCGAAGAGTTCTCCCAAAGCCATTCCTTCTGATTCTTGTTCATTCTGAATTCCAAATCCTTATATTGATCATGGTATCCTTCTGGACTCACAGCAAGAATTAGGAGTGGAAAGCAAGGTTTTGAGGTGGCTCTCCTCATTTTCATGGCTAATTCTGGTCAGTGTGGACTATGGGGGGCAGAGGAGAGCCTGAGGCCCCTGAGTTGCAGTGTGACACAGCACTTTATGCTGTCATCCCTCCTGTTTAACAACTATATGAAGCCTCTGTTGAGGTTTCCTGTCTCCTGATGATACCCAATTGAGTATGCCAACCCTGGTCAACCAAGTGATGCTATCACAGTCTTGTCTCAGTGCCTGGAGCCTGTTGAGGTTTGAATGGGGAGTTACAGGCTTAGAATGGCTGCCTGTTCCTGGTTCTTCTGGTGTGTGAATTTTCCTCCTTTAATTCTGAATGGGGTTGCCTTCTCCCAGACAGAACTGACATACAACTTGGGAGTCATTGTGAACTCGAAGATTCTGCTCAAAGAGTAGGTGGAGCTGTGGCCAGGAAGATCCTTATCAGGATTCATCTGGTATGCCAATTGCACTCATTTCTGGGCTGGGAGTCCCTTCTCATGGTACCTTCTTGCAGTCACTCATGCTTTAGTATGATGAAATACCTAATGGACCTTGGGAACACAGAGTCATTATCAAGACAGTTAAGAGAGGAAACAGTGCTGTTACAGAAGAGATTCTTGAATCAAGCAGATGGGGGGAGTGTGAAAAAGAGACTCAAGAGTATAACTCTGCCTTAATTACACTAGTCATAAGTTTCATTGTAGAATTACGTTGGTAGGCTTTTAAGATTCTATTACATTACCATAGTAGCAATAAAGAACTTTCCAGAAATCCAAGTGATCCTTGTTTCTGGGTTTGCCAGCCTACCAAGGCTTGATGTTAATCTTGAAAGCCTACCAAACTCACCTCATGTAGGCACTATTTCAGGTGGTCTATATGGGGCTGCCTTGAAGACTACTTAGAAGGTTCAGCTGCTCCAGAATGCAGCCGTGCAAGCAGTGGTGGGCATGCCTCAGTTTGTCCAGGTAACATCTCTGCTGTGTGAGCTAAACTGGTTAGCAGTAACTTTCTGGGTACAATTCAAACTGATGGTTGTTACCTATAAGGTCCTTCATGTCACAGGGACCACATTTCTCCCATTGTTTCTGCCCATCTGGTAAGATCTGACAAAATGGGCATTTAAAGCAGTGACATCTGATGGGATCCAGGAGGCATCCTTCTCTTCTCTGTTCATGAGCCTTCTGGAGCAGTATCACCCTGGGGGGTTGAGAAGCTCCAACTCTGCTGTCCTTTAAATGGGTCTTGAATATCTAGCTTTTTCCTTAGGCCCCAGTTTAAGTGGGACATGTGTCTGCTTGAACGAGATTGTATTAATGTGATGAGGTATGTTGGTTCTCTGGTTATAGCCATCTTTAATCTGTTTTACTGTATTAGGTTCCCTTTTTTAACTTGTATGCTGTCATTAGTTGGGCAGCCTTATACATTTGCCTAATCTGTCAATCAATAAATCTTGTTCTTGATTGGCTGTAGTGGAGGAGGCAGCAAAAATATCCTTGTCAGTTGCTTAATGGCATGATGCTGTCTTTGAATAGGTGACAATGCATCTTGCACTCTTTTCTTCAGTCCTCCTTTCCTTGCAGAGGAAAGTCTGATGCTGTTTTAAACTCTATAGTTCTAGGCCAAAGTTGGACAATCCTTCAATCCATGGACTGCAGAAGGGCACCATTTATGCCTTCCCTGTATTCTGAGCCCATGCCACTGAAATTTAGCTGTAAAATTCCTGCCTCTTCTGTGGCAAAACCAGGCATTTACATTTGTTTGGCTTTCTACCATGTTTGTTTGTTAGTTTATTTATTTATTCAATTTGTCTAACTGCCCATCTCAAACCAGTGACTCTGGGCTGCTATATTCCTTATCCTGGTACCTTTGAAACAAGAAATTTCAGAGTTTCTGGTGAGCAGGAAATGATGCTGGGAATTGTAGTCCTATCATATCTGAAGAATACCACCTTGACTTAGATTTAAGATCTGATGGGAAGCTGCTACTTTTGTGAGAACTTTGAATTAAAGTAGTTGATTTCCCAGAGAAATATTCATGCTTTTTTTCTTTTTTAAGAGAGGAAACAAGTCTGCTTTTGAACATTGCCATGATCACCCCATCAGTTTTATTGTCTATTTAAGTGATAAACTCTGCTGCCTTGCAAGACACCAGATAATGAACAGCTGCTCTGACTGATCAAATGCAGAACCAAAGGTGAGATGTTAATTTGTTGCAGAAACTCTTTATTGCTCTTTATGCTGGTGCATAAAACAACGGGGAAGGGGGAGGGGGTTCTTGCCACCCCATAATTAGCTAGAATAAGGAGGAAAAGAAAATAAACAACGTGTCTACCTTTAGAGATGTTACATTCCAAAGTTTTTTTAAGTGATGTTTCTGGCATTATTGGGTATCATCATGGAAACCAAAGGAAAAAGGTGTCCTCCTTCCTCCCTCCCTCCCTCCCTCCCTCCCTTCCTTCTCACTCTAGCAAAGCTTGTGATTGCTTTACTTAGTAGATCCTAATCAAGCAAACAAGCAATTTTACCAATATGCTCCAATTGCTTTCCTGTGAGCTGAAAAGAGGAAGGGTAGGCACATCACGGTCTAGCATATACACAAAACCACAGGATGACCTTGCTTTCTTCCATATGTGAAGCAGAGAGAAGGGGTAAATTCTTGGTTGTAACAGGGTGATGATGGGCATAAGAACAGGACAGAGGTCAAGGCCACCATCTTGACTTCCTTGACACCCCACCTCCCCAAAGGTCTCTCTGGTTGCTTGTGGAGTGTCTTTGGCTCAGGAAATAGAAGCTGCAGAATGATGGCCAAGGATAACCCTTTATGGACTTTTTGCTGAAAATCGACAAAAATGAAATGGTGATTTCTGGGTTTGCTGATTAAAAAGGGTTGAATATGGGATAGAGGGGAACTCAGTAATGTAATCTTAGAGAGGGTGGAGAGATAATAAGCTTCTCTGTTAACAGCTGTAAAGAAGTTTGAAAGTTGCTTCTTTTTTCCCCCTTTATCTGTATTGTTTCTCACACTTTTTCTTTTTTCTTTTTCTTAACTTTCCTTTATATATGCTTTCATGTTTATCTTTTACTCATGTAAAAATATTCAGTAAAAATTATATCAAAAACAAAATGATGGCCAAGGACTTACACTTAATTCAGGCAATTTTGATTCACAACATGAATGACTTCATTGCCTTGTGTTGTATAATGGGAACTTTAAGTCAAGTTGTCCAAGTAGTCTACTCCTTGAGCATTTTTTAAAATGCAAGTTGGCCTACCATATATCCACTAAAAAGAAAAGATGGTGGTGGTGGTGGTGATGATGATGATGATGATACGGCTTTATTATTTGCCTGACACAGTTTTGCAAAATGAAATGGGCTTTCAAAATTCAAACTTAGAAAACACATCAGACATTACTGTTATGAAAAAGAAAAAGGTGTTGTTCACTGATGTGGCAATACTCAGAGACAGTTGAATTAATAAAGAATAACTGAAGAAAATAACACAACATCATGATTTATAAACTGAGGTTGAAAGATTATGGAGGGGAAAAAAATCAATTGTCATACCAATTGTAATTGGAGCTCTTGGGTCAATACCAAAAAGTATTCACAAAGTATTAAGAAATGTTAAATTTACTGGACTTGATACTACTAATTTTGCAGAAGACTACTCTTCCTGGGGCACCAAATATTTTATGATGAGACTTCCATGATTCTTAGGCCAGGACCTGAATCATTAGAGTCAACTTCCAACTGATGAGACTATGACATTCATTTGGAATAATAACAATAATAAAATGCCATAATTAGACTTGAATATTAATGGTTTTGCTTGGTCCAGGTCTTTGTATTCTCTATTGCTATTTTATTGTCCATGCATTTTTTCTTTTGCTGTTATTTCTGACTTTATTTTACTATTGTGAAATACTGGCGGGGGGTTACTGTTTCTCTCATACGTCATTCCCATGCTGCAATTGACCAGCTGTTTTATTTACAGATCAAATATCTCACCTTTCCTCTTCATTCTTATTTCTTTTCCCCCATTATTCCAAGATTGTGAGCAAGGGCAATCATATCTGTCATTGATTGTGTTTACCCAGGGCACTAAGCCGTAATGTTGCTTGGTTGTGGCTGACCATGTTGTATGAAGTCAGTTATTTCAATTTAGAGAGCATGGTTCATGGCTTAATGCAATGGGTAAACCTGGGAAATTTCAGTTTATTCAATCAACTGTGATTACCAAATCCATAACTAAACATCATATACACAGTGAGCCTACATCTAATTAGGAAACACTGTTTCTATGATTACTCTAAGTAAAATCCAATTGCCAGCTAGATAAATGTATTCTTATTTGGAATAGAGAGAGCTCTTATATTTAAGGACATATTATCATCATGCACAAGAAGCATTTATTGCTATGCAGTGACAATAAAGAATCTGATTGCCAATGAGGAATATAAAATTGGTTTCTGCAGTACAGGAGAATGATTTGTCTCCTAAAGATACTGTGGTATGAGACCACAAGGTCACAACAGGTAATCTAGCTGACCTTGGCAAATCTTTAAAAAACTAAGCAGTGTCAAACCTGGTTAGTACTTGGATGGGAGACCACCAAAGCTATAGGTTAAATTGAGAGGTTGGGGAAAAAATCCTGAAAGACAGCATTGGCAAACCACTTCTATATGTCACATGCTTTGATCATGGCTGTCATCTTGACTTTTTTTACAATACCCTGTGGACAACTCTGCTGTCAAGAAAACATGGATGCATCTGTGTTGTCCCCAGGAGTCAATCTCAGTTCAAAAGACACTTTATCAGAGAACAGTGTGGCCCCTTCATCTAAACCAGTGTTTTTCAAACTTGGCAACTTGAATATGGGTGGATGTCAACTCCCAGAATTCCCCAGCCAGTATGCTGGGAGTTGAAGTCCACCCATCTTCAAGTACCCAAGTTTGAAAAACACTGATCTAAACTGAGCCTCAGTCTCCATCATACAACCAATGAACTTCCTCCTCTTTTGTCTTTTCCAAAATCAGTAACTGCAGTTTTGTTTTGTTTTCTAACATCAACAGAGCAATGAGACATTGGTAACTGGAGCTTCTCGTGTTCTTTAAAATGAGGGAAAGTGGATTTCTGGGACACTGAGTGTTGGGAGAAAAGGATAGAGGATAGCGGATTAACAAAACCAAAATACTTTGTTCTGGGTTACAAAATAAGACTCAAATATTTTGCTAAACAATGAAAGGATGTCATAGTAGTCAATGAGCATGTTTTGAGGAAGAGTGGCTTGCTGTAGTGGCTTTCATTCTTATTGTGCATTTCTTTGTTCTATATCTATAAAGGCCTTTGCACATTTTTCATCTTTGGTGCAGTCTTTCAAAACCTATTGTGTGTTTTATTGCCTCTGGAACTGCTCCAATCTGATAACCATCAGAAATATCTAACTCTTTTGAAAGTAAGAGAAATTCCCATGAAGAACTTACATGATGTGACTTCTCAAACTTCTGTCATGGAATTGCCATGAATTCTGATGGACCTGTTCATTCATTCTCCTTGAAGGTGGTGGAGATTCATTGTCAATTCATCAGACTGCTGTCAGGATCAGTGCCACCATAATATTGCATACTAACAGAACTTATACCAGTCTTCTCATTGCTGTCCTTTACAATGTGTGGCCTGAAGGTGATGGCCACTGAAGGACACCAACTTTGGACAGGAAATAGAGACAGGAAAATTGGTCATTAATGGGATGGTCATTGAAGAGGCAGTGACAAATTTGATATATAAATAAAAGGTATAAATAAATTAAATTAGAGTTTCAATAGTTCTTGTGGTATCTGTTTCCTGACCTGGTCTATCTTGAAGAGCTGACACCATTATGCTTCCTTATAATTCCAACATTTCAAGCAGTTCCCAATGTGTGTTAGAATGCCCTAACTTAATCGGTTGTTTGTTTGAGCTGAGCGCTGATGAGGCATTCCATGATGACTTCCATACATTATTTTAATCTTTTTAAAATTTATATTTATTAAGAATTTTACACAAAATAAAAGACAAATCTAAAGAAGAAGGAAGGAAGGAAGGAAGGAAGGAAGGAAGGAAGGAAGGAAGGAAGGAAGGAAGGAAGGAAAGAAAAAAATAAAGAAACTAAAGTTATGAAATATAATGATTTTGACCTTCTCTTCAACAGATAATTGCAATCTTATAATCGTTCCTCCCTCTTAGATGTTATACAAGTCCCTTCAGCCCCTCACTTAATCCACATTTCTTTAATCTTCAATAATCACATTTTTTTCTTCTTTCAGCAAAAAGTCCATATAAGGTTTAGTCTTTCAGAAAAGTTTTTGTTGTTTTTTTCTTTGATCAAACCGGTCAGCTTTGCCATCTCAGCAAATTCTGATATTTTCACAATCCATTCCTCCACTGTGGGAATTTCATTGTTCTTAAATCATTGTGCATACAATAGTCTTGCTGCATAATATATACAAAATCAATCTACAGTACCACGAGTCTTTTCTAATTCATTGTGCATAAAAAGAGTTCTGGTTTCTTCACAATATTTATCTTTAAAATCCTTTGTATGAATTTGCATCCAAAATGTCTTAGCTTTCTCACAAGTCTACCATGCATGATAAAACATTCCCTCATGTTTTTCACATTTCCAACACTGATAAGTACATTTGTACATTTATATTAATGTCTCTGTATCATATGCCAATGATGAACATACATTATTTTAATCTAATGGCAGTATAAATCACCTTTGGATTGGTACATGCATTGATGTATGGGCACATAGTTTTAAATTCTTAAAGAAAAGAATAAAGGAATTGTTTTACATGAATGAAACTATAGCACCAATGTAACATACACTGATCTATAAAGAGATGTTAGTGCTATTTCAAGCTGATTTTCTGATTTTAAAGGCAGGCCTGTTTGTGTGAATCTGGATTTTTAAAAAATGAAGTGAGATTGACGTTGACTGATCTTGGAAGCTGAGCAGGGTCAGCCCTGGTTAGTATTTGGAGGGGGGTTTATATGGGCATAAGTCTAGGAAGTTAGAAAACATATTGGAAAAAAAGCAACAGAAAACAATTTCCCTTGCTATGAAAACTGCTCCTTGTCCATGTCTATGGAGTCCAGCAGCTGAGGTCAATTTGAGAGTGTCTTTAGCTTTATTTTCTAAAATGGGACATTTCTTACCTTACACTGATAAACATTGACATTTCCAGTAGCTGGGATTAAAACTGTTCAAAGAATTTGTTCAATTCTGAGTCTACTTGAAAATAATACATTAAAAAGATCCATTTGGATTTGATAACACAATACTTTTCAGAGATATGAAGACACAATTGCTAGAGAAAATTGACCTCTCAGTTTGTTTGTGAGCATTCAGTGCTTCATTGCATCATCAGAATTACCCATGGAAATAAAACAGGATGCAGAGGCATACATAATGACTGCAATTCCACATCCAGTTATTGAAACTGTATTTGCCAGCCTGCCAAAAAAAAAAAAAAAAAATCCTCAAAAAGCAAAAAAGTAGACAGAGTTGTTTGCTACATCTGAATATCTTACAATAGAAAAGATGCACATATCTGTAATCAAAGAACAATTACTTTCCTATTCATAGTCAACCTGTGTGTTCCCAAAGGAAGGCAACAGCAACAAACCTTTGTGGTGTACAGAGCACAAAATGACAGCTACAGCCATTCTGGAGAGCTTTGTAGACTGGCTCTTTTCCTTTGTAATATTTACTCAAGAGGAAGAGAAAAAGCCCACCCTGAGAAATGATTAACACAGTTTCTGTCTGCATGAGATGAGAAATGAAATTGTACGAAAATGTGGAACTGAAAATGAAGGAGTGGTGATGGGACAATAAAAGGGAGAAAAGTAGAGAGAGAGAAATGTAAAAAGGAGATAGAAAAGATTCCTTCACACAAGATACACTTAGATTAATTAATTCCATTCATGACAACATTTGAATCCACAGGTGGGATCTTTACACTTTGGCAAATTGCTGCAAATGCCCCCTCTCCCCCAAAAACATTTGTATTACTTCCACACAATACAAAAGCAAAATAAATATACTGTTTGCTTCTCCCTCACATCTGTACCCCATTACCTTACACTGTATGTATTGTCTGGTTGTTTACAAAAGTTCCTATCAGTTCTTATGAGGAGGAGTTTCAAAGCTACCAAGCTACCTTTCCCACTGGAAGTCCTGAAGTCCAAGAAGTGAGAGGCTTGGTAAGACAATTCTTGCAAGTGGGGAAACCAACTGGCCACAACTTCCACAGAGCTGCAGAATTTCAAAGAAAAGACTAGTTTTATGGTGGTTTGAAATAGACAGCTGTTGAGCTAGAAATAAATCAGCTTAGCTTGTGAATGCTGCCAGATCATGGAGATCATGGATCATGCAACATGGAGATCTGGAACTGGTTTCAAATTGGTACAGTTTTTCTGTTTTCTGTCAGGGACTGCTTGTCCAGCCCAGAGATCTGGAGACGGTTCACTGCAGGTCCCACCCCAAGAGAAGTAAGAAGGAAGTTGATCAGAAGACAGGCCTATTTGCTAGCAGTACATCCATTATGAAGGTTTTCCCACTTGACTTTTCAGAAGGCCTGTAAAATCATCTTTTTTCAGCTGGACTTTGGCCCAGAATATTGTGATAATTATCTAGTTTTGTGGCTTTTGTTGCTGTAATGTGGGTTGCAGGAAGTGGTTAGCCATGGTCACACGCTATTTGGCACACCAACCCAGAGCCAGTGGCTGGAGGTGGTATAAAAAAGACTGTATAATAAATAAGAGAGAAATAGATTCTGTAGAAGAGTCTCTATTAGACAAATTCATTGTGGAGAATTCTATTGGTGGCTACTAAACTTGTTGGCTAGATGGAACAATATGCCTTTTAATAATAACTAGGGGGGACAAAGTTAACAGATTTTATCCACCTGAGGCTACTCTTGGATAAGAGGAAAATTGGACTTCAGTATCAGGAGAGAAATCCAAGAAGTAACACAGGTCCATGTGCCTGAGAAATGTATAAACCAAAATCTTGGTTCGAGATTTGGACGCGAGCATTCTCAAATTGCTCTTTTGAGCATTCTCAGATTGCTCGTAGGTATGCTTCACTGTCTGCCAGAAAGTTTATTTCTGTTGGCTCTTGAGAAGATGATGACAAAGCAAACTGTAACCAATTCATCCATAGTCTGAATAGCAGCTTTTACAAACCTCATTATTAGACTGAGGAGGCACAGATGTGAGAGAATTCTTGGATAGTTAGCAAAAGGACTGCTTAGCCCTCTATTGCTGAGAGGTTCAATGTGTCCTGCCGGCACAAACAATAATTCCTAAAACTTTTGAGCCAGTCTGACACAACTCTTATTTTCCTGGAAGTCTTCAGCTATGACAATATGTGAATATCCATGTGGCATTTCATAGGATCCTTAGCTACAGTTTATATTTTTGTGGCTACAGGGATCTATTTTACTACATTAACCAGGACAACTAAAAGCTCAAAGATAAGTGCTGTGCACGCCAAAAACTATCTAAAATTATTTTCCAATGATGTCTACATTGGCAGTTGTTACTACAGTACATAGATAAGCTGGCTGATCTTGAAAAAGTAGCAGGGATAGATCTGGTTAATACTTGGATAGGAGACCACCAGAAAAATCCCAGGACTGCAAGCTAGACTAGAAGATGTAAGAAACATTCTGGAAAAGGCAACGGCGAACCATTTCCATCCTGTTGCTGACAAAATGACACGGGTGTGTTTGGATAGTTACAGGGATAAGCTCGACTCAGGAGAGTCTTTTTGTTTAACTAAGTCCGTTCTATGCATTTCATGTGAGATGGGGGAACTGAAGGTCAAAAATAATATTCTGTCTATTTCCAAAAAGACAAAAATGACTCAGTTTCTTTAAAACTACCATTAATGTTATCAGGAGCAATTGCTTTCCATAGGTTGGTGAAATCTCTTTTAGAAACATGAATTTTTCATATATATTTTCCCTCTAGTTTTGCATGGTCTTTGGGTTCCCGCCCCCATCAAAACTTCAATTCTATACATACTGCAAATGTACTGATCCTGATTCTGGGATTGTTTGGGTCATAATTTCAAGTTTGCCCCAAAATTTCAAGTGTGTTATGTAGTTAACGTGTAGAACTAGGAGCAGGGAGACCCAGGTTCAAGTCCATCCTTAGCTCATGGATGACTCTAAGCCAGTCCTTCCTCAGAGGATGGTTGTGCAAATAATCTGAGGAGAAAATGCAATATATAGGCCTTGAGTGAGGAAAGGGGGATATAAATAAATAAAATACAAAGATTATGACTGGTGAATAATTATACCAAGTTGTGCTTGGTATTTATTTACTTTAAGGAAAGCAACATTCCCCACCCTTCAAAATGTGACATAAAAGCATGGCTGTTTTTACATCCCAATTCTAAATGTTATTAGCACACAGTAGCCTTATCTGTATCAAGTCCACCATGCATGGAAGGGCATACAATTGAAACACAGCTTCACATAGCCATGGCCTCCATTTTGACTTTTTTTACCTCTCCGCAGATACCCCTGGTACCTGGCATGAGGGAAAAATATTCCTCCCCCCAGCTCCTTTGCATAGAAAACTTTGTAAAAATAAATATGTATCCACATATTTATTTTTAAACCCCCGTTGGCACTTTATTATTAAAGTAAATAAAAACCAGAACAGCAATATATATATTTACATATCTTCTAGTTTAGCCCTAAGATACAAGCTTTCTTTGGAAATCTGTTCTCACCTATGTTCAGCCTAAATCTTTTCAGAATAAATGCAAATATTACTGAATACCAATAAGACACTAAAACAAATGTTGCAAAAACACCAAGAATGCTCCCCCCCTGCCAAAAAAATCCAGATAAATGCTGAATCCTTGGAAGTGCTTGTGGAACTGAGGTTAGTATAGCTCTTTATATTTTCAATGGCTTAGTTGTGCTTGGTATTTATTCAGTTTTGTTTTTTATAAGACCCGATTTAAACAAAGAACTGGTTACTGCATGTTGTGGGCTATTGATCTTACTTGGCTCAGCCCCAGTGCGGTCCCACTGCTAATATTCTCAGGGAGCCATGCAAAGGATATTCAGGCCTGAAGATTCTGCTTCAAAACAGTCCCCTTTAATTGCAAATTCAACTCTTGGGGATCATGTTGAACAGTTGAATGATTTCCTTGGCTTTGCCACAATAAGCTTGACAGCACTCCCGACTTCCCAATTAAAGCTGATAGATAGGAAACAGAGGTCAACAGCAAGATTTCGTTAAAAGGAAGGATAAAAACAAAGCTGGAAACATTTATTATTCAAATATGTTTGAATAGAAGAATGATTAAATAGCGGCAACCTGCAAGAAGCAGTAAACAAATTAAAATATCCCCCAAATTTGAGGGAGATTTCAACAGGATTTAGTGGTGCAACAAACTTTCCTTATTTACAAGGGGTCTGTTGACGTTGTTCTCCACTTGTGACCCTCCTACCTTTTCCCATGATTTCTTTCTGGATGCAATCTATGAATATGGAGCCCATGCCTTTTGCTATGTAGCACCTCAGCTCTCCATGCAGATGTTTCCAAAATTATCTTTGAGGGTTATTTTTCACTGGAGTCATGTGGTCTACTAATCACAAAACAAAGTGGTGTTCAGGAACTGGTCTACTGGGTGTTAAGTTATCTGGAGTAGACACTTCTTTAAGAAAGGAAGAAGTGTTTGCTGGATCAAATCAGTATCTCTCCAATTTGGTTTTCTTTACAAGAATCCAAGCAACTAAACTAGTCAGTGATTCACCCATTCAGCAGCCACGTTTGTCAGTTTTAGACTCTGGGTGTCAATCAAATCGTGCGAAGAGCACGCATATAGTTTGCCCTCATCTCATGGTAACTTGGAATTACACCTTCTCCATCTATAAATCACCGAGATCTCTGAAATACCCTTGTTGCTCGCTTAAAAATACATCTCTTTGAACAGGCCTTTGATTGATGAGGATTAAGTGTATTGTTAATATTCTTGGTTTTGTTTTGACTTTTCTTATATGATGTTTTGATTGCAAACCATTGAGTTACCTCAGGAGTTAGATGGTATAAAAAGTCAAAAGCCAGCCACTTAAAATAGCCTATCAGCACTAAAAAGTCCAGCCAATATAACTACCCATAGTAAAGCAAAGAATAAAATAAAAGCAGTGGGAGATTATATGCCCCAACTGCTGAAGGACATGGATTGACAGTTTTGCTGGTGACCATTCATTATCTGTTGCTGCATGCAATATTTTACTGCCATACAAGCAGTATCAGGTTTTCTGCAAAAGGAAGGTAAATGGTAACACATTGGGGTGGCCTATAAAGTTTGCTAATGAAATATTTACAGCTTTTATGTATGTGTGTGTCTTGAAGTCAGTCCTGACTCCTGGCAACTGCCTGGCAACAAGTCCTTACAGTTTTCTTGGCAACATTTTCAGAAGTGGTTTGCCCTTGTCTTCTTCTTCCTGGGGCTGCCTTTGTGCTATAAGGCAGAACTAGAACTCACAGTCTCCCTGATTCTAGCCTGGTGCCTTTAACCACTACACCAAGCTGCATAGATCCTTACAAAATGTGTAGCATAACTCTTACTAATGTCATCTCATTGTCCAGTTTGGGCAATGTACATATACAGACATTAGACATTCCAAGGTGTTTTTCCAATAGAGAACTGTCATCTGTTTCCAAAGACATAAATGACAATATATCTCTGTCCTGAATTACTGATGGCTGATATAGATATGACACACAGGGTGATAAGCAAGATGTCTACTTTGTGAGTCTTAACTAAATTGAATTCAAATGTCAATTGCATCTTGGAGAAATTCTGGCAAAACAAGGATAATTATTTCCCCTCTCTATCTTACTTGTTAGGCCTGAGTTGATTCTCCTGCGTGAAATATACTCAGTTCAAAGGCAGCCTTGAGGAGTTAACTTGCTTAAGTTCTTTGCTCTTGAGTTCTTTGCTCTTTTGCTGTTTTTTGAGGTCAGAGTGTGTTTTGTTTTGAGGCTTATTGGAAGGTTAAGAGGTGTACTGGTATTCCATGTTAACCTTTCATGACCATTTCTTCTACTGGGGTGCCAAAGTGTAGCTTGGGCTACCTGTGGGCCACCACATTCTTTTATGATCCCCAGAAACCCCTACAGCAGATAGGACCAACATTTGGAGTTGTAAGTGTCTTCAGCCTTGAAGAAGTTGAACACCTGTGCCTTTTGACAAGACTGGTTTGGAGGCATTGTGTTATCTGTAGGGCAAGATGGCATTTCCCCACTCTATACTCTGGTCCAGGTATTAAATAGGCCAGCACTTGGATCCTTTTTTTTAAAGATTAGGATTGGATAAAGTCCTCCACTATTTCAAAGGTAGCAGGCAAGACTGGAGGGGCATAATTTCTCACTCAACACTATGCCACTGCTTCTATCCACCTCTGAGTTACTCCTGATAGGCCTGTTGCATCTTTTAACTCTCCACTTTATGTTTTCCAACAAATGTACATCCAAATTTTTCAGTTTAAAGTCCACATCAAACCTGGAGACAAATTGAAAGTTTTTTGTTTTTTTTAAAAAAATTTTCAACTTTACAAGGTGACCAAGAGACCTTGGCTATTTCTCTATAATGTTTTAAATTTACAGCTGCACAGGGCAATTATCTTCCTGTGTTCCCTTTCTGGGGCTTCCTCATTTGGTGGGGGGGGGGAGCAGGGGGGTCAACTGGGCAAGTCCAGAAATAGAAGGGAAGAAATATTTATGCTTCAAAGAGCCAATGCTGCTGTATGCATGCCAGACTTTTAAGAAGTTTAATAGGGAAATAGAAATCAAAGAGTTCTCCCAGTCACCGTGTAGAGTTGGACTTCCTTCCAGGTAGCATTTAGTCTACCATTGAATCAGGGCAGCAAAATTCTCAAAGAGATCCCAAGCAGTGATTGAGGAATTCTTTTTAATTTCAACCCTGAAGATCAACAAAGCAAAGGAATCATTTCAGTCCTTCCAAGGGGTTTGCTGGCTCTGGTTATATACCCTGAGAAAATGCGAAGTCTCTAATATCACTTCCTCACCAAGCAATCACAATGAGAACAGCATGGTGGCAATGATAATCTTCCTTTCCAAGAACTTACATCACAGATAAAGAGCAAAGCAGGATTACTTGTGGCTTTTATATAGCACTTCTTATGCTCCCCCCCTTTTTGTCCCCCTCCCTTCTCTTGCTCTAAAAAGTAAGCAAGTTATGCAGCAACAGGAAAAGTGTCTTCTCCCCAGCGGTAAAGATCAACCATTAATTTATAGTGCAATATGGGGAGGTGATTAATGTAAAAATAGCCCAGCTAGCTACAATGTGTCTTTCCTGATAAGGAAAGAAATGTTGGAGGAAGTATCACCTTGATTTCGTTTCCCTAGCATGGTGTCTAAGTCAGAAGTGGATCTGGGTTTCCTCAGAACTTATTTCATTTTCATGGTGATTTGAATCTGCAAATTGCAATTCCTCATATTTCTTCTTGTTGGCAGTAGAAGCCACGATAACACTGATCTGGTACAATTCCAAACTTGCCTGATGTTGGGATGAATGTTAGTAGTGAGAGAAGGGTCAGTTTTTTTTCCCAAGCTCATAAATCTGGTTGATATCTGCTTCAGAATTAGGAGGTAGAGTGGCCTGTACCATTTTGGACCATAGCTGAAGGGGCTTTTTATAAAGTTTCCCAATATGAAAAAGAAGAAATAAAGGAAAAAAAGTTAGCACTTGAAGAAAACAATCTGTAGTCCATTTTGTTCTATGTCTTTTGTCTTTCTTTTTAAGTGCATTTTTTTCAACATCTTGGCATAGTCTGTCTGGACCTAACATGTTAACCTGGTTACTGCTTTTCTCCCCTTATAAAGATTATTGGAATTGTTACCTAGGTTTCATTCTGTTGCAGAATATTTAATGATGTTCTATTGCAGAATATTTAATGATGTTCACAGAGAACTGAGTTATGCTTTCTCTTGGTTTCCTCCATTTTGCAGGGAGATGAACATGAGTTTGTGTCCTTCAGTGTAGATTCTGATCATTCTGGAGAATCAGACAAAGATCCAGACTTCTTCTCAGAATCAAGAAATGAACACATCTTGATAATTTATTTATTTTGCCATTTATTTTAGAATGCTTAGTAAGATTGTAAGTAGACCCAGTCGTTGCTTAAAACTACCACTGCCAATTAAATGTCTGGATATCCATAAGAATCTATTTCTTGTGCCATTTGGATCAAATATAGGAATTGGCAGAAGGAAACAGACATTTTTCTGGGTTGCATTTTTGGGAGAATAAGGCTTGTAGGCTTTTTAAAAAAGAAACATTTTTATGGGGGAAATAAAATACTTCAACAAATACCATGGTTGGAATCTTCCAGTTCAGCTGTTATAGACTGTGAGTGGGTGGGTGGGGTTGTCAATTAACAAAAAAAAGTCAAGATGCCAGCTATGACTCTACAATCAAAGGCCCACCCCTTCTTAACATGTGTCACACATGCAACACTTGTAAATAGAAATGGGACTTTGCACATCTGTGAATGGCTCTTGTCTTTTTTGACTCCCCCATGGATTCCCCTGCAAGTTATCTTCATCTGTTGTCATACTGGAGGACAGGAGAAGAAGGAAGGGAAATCTGAATGGGAGGGCCTAAGAATACCAATCTTCCAATCAGGGAAGAACAAAGCAGAAGGAGCAAGAGAAACATGGAGTCTTTGATTGTTGTCTCTACTCCTAATGCCCCTAATGTGAGCAACTGGAGAAGTGGTCCCAAATGTGTCCACATGTGATGCACATGAAAAATGGGGAGAGATTAGATTAGATTGTACTATTGTGGTTGCCATCTTAGCTTTTGGGACCATACCCTGTGGACACTGTAAGTGGTCCAAAGAGTTGAAGCTTCTGGAGCTGCTATCCCAATAATATTGTGGGTCTGGCTGGGGAATTCTGGGAGTTGAAGTCCACTCATCTTAAGTGGCCAAGTTTGGACAACACTGGTCTAAGGAAACTGGAAAGGTAGATCTTCACCATTTTGGAGGCAAAGCTTGTAATGAAATATTCAACTCATACCAGGCATGTGGGCTAAGCCTGTGTTTCTCAACCTTGGCAACTTTAAGATGTGTGGACTTCTGGCTAGGGAATTCTGGGAATTGAAGTCCACACATCTGAAAGTTGTCAAGGTTGAGAAACACTGGATTAAGCAATACAAAATGTGTCCCTTGAAGAATTGGTATGGGAGCAGTTATCACACAATTCTTGCTCTGTGGTGCAGTTGTTGTATCACAGAGGGGTGATGTTAAGTATACTAAGTGCGAGAACAGGAACAAACATAACTAGAAATATGTGAAAATGACAGAATCTTGTGACAGTCAGCTTATCCAGTGTCAGGATAATTCTGTGATTAGTCAGCAAACAATAGATATTTTGGACATGGTTAGTGTTAATAATATGTTTGTCCTTTCTTGACCTTTCCGCATTTCATTTTCCTCTGACACCACAGTTTTCAACCCTTCTCTTTCCCCAATTATCTATCAATCTATTCCTAAATTGTTCTATATTTCAGGAAGTGGGTTGTAGTAAATGAAAGCTCATAAGCATCAAATGTTGGGATTTGCCACTAGACATTTTATGGTTGCTGCTGGAAGAGACATGCCCCTTCTGGAAATAGAAACACATGACATCTGCTTCTTGAATTATTATTTTTGGCTAGGAAATGTCAGAACCAGACTTATTATATCAGCCTTCTCCTGGGAGATGATATCAATTCCCTAGAAACAAATAACTATGTATTGTGCAATTAAAATGGTCTGTGGGATGCTTCGTTTCATTTCTGCTGTTAACAAGGCTGTCAGGAATATTAGTTGCTAGAGCCTAAACATTTTGGCCTGGTTTGGTAGCAGAATGATAACAAATATATTACATATCTAGACTTCCCATACATGTACATACTACACAACACTTTCTATAAAGGATGACCATATATCATTGTAATCGCCTGTATATAATTTACATCTGTAAGCAACTCATTCAATAGTCACAAGTAACATCAGGTCTTCCATTCCCTAACTGGGACCATCCATTTATCTTTCCAACATGGAAGGACTACTCTCTTAGTGATAAGGCAGGGATGGAGAATCTGTTTGTCCAGCCATTGGTTTCCACATAAGAGGTACATAGTTCCAAAGAAGTCAAATTAATATACGTACTGACTTTTTCCCAGAATACAATTTTATTCTGCAATAATATTTTTTGCAATATTAAATCATTATTGCAAAAACATATGATTTAACGAAGTGCTATTCTCATTGTATCTCCAGCAATACGATGGTTTACACATTCCTATTTAGTACAATGAGTCTGAAAGATTACTGTTTGTTGAATAAGCCATAGTCCAAGATTCACTGAATTTTTTGAAATAGATGTTAAGACTGTTTCCAGTTGTTTAGGCAGAAGGGGGAATCTTCCTTTACTGCATCCAGACTTAGCTCCATGGCTGGGACACCCCTCTGTCTGCTTACAGTTGTGTTCCTCTAGCTACTTAAAGTCTAAGAGGTTTGAGCTTATGAATCAGACTTGTGTAACTGAAGGTTTCCAAAACAAGACATTTTCTTTAATGTAACAGAGGCAGAATCAAATATAATTACAATAACTTCCTACCTTCAGAAAGAAGAGATTTTCAAGCACATTGTTTAAAGACCTTTTAGAATAACCTTATGGATAAGAACGTGAGATTCCTTAGGTATTGCTTCACCAATACACTTCTTCACAGTATTACTATAATGAAATATCTTCTTCCAATGTTACTAAAGGTTTCTTTCCATTCATTTCTCTTCCAGTGTAAAATCAGCCAGCATAAAACTCAAGTGGGAACAATTCCTTTTTCTGTCTTACTCTTTCTTAAGGCTTGTCAAACCCTTAAATTATTTGAAGTCAAAACTCATTGCCCTTCTAAGATACAGAACATTTATATTTTCCTTTCAAACCCTTTTTCTCCCTATCTGATTGACCCTTCACTTCCCTGTAGTGGTACAAGTATATTCCATTCTTCACATTTACTTTTAATTAAAATTGGATATAACTAATATTACTTTCCCGCAATGTGATGCAGTGCAATGCAATACAATCTAATATTTATTACAGCCAAAAGATCCTGATTTTTTCATATATACAACCTTGAGTACCAGGACTGGTTCTAGGCATCTTTCTTTGATTCAGACAAACTGGAACAGGTTCAAAGAAAGGCAACCAGGATAATCTGGGGACTAGAAAGTAAAGAGCTGGGCATGTTCAGCTTTGAGAAAAGGCCACTATGCTAGGGCATTTCAAATGCTTGAAAGGATGTCATACTGAAGAAGGTCAAGACCTGTTCTGTCTCATTCCAAGTGCAGGGCTCAGAATAATGGAAGTACAAGAGGGTGCTTCCCAATGAATCTTAGAATAAACATTCTAACAGAGCCATTTGACAATGCAGCCAATGACCCAGAAAGCTGTGGATGTGTCCTTTGGATGTGTTCATGTGGAGGCAGCCAGTTCTCTAGGATGCTTTCATTGAGCAGGGATACAGGTGACTCAGTGGCCTTTTCCAACTCCATGATTCTATTTCCTCTTTTGGTTACAACTTTTAGAGGTGTAACCTTTGCTAAATATGAGGCTTCCAACTAACATGGAGCACCATTACATTAAAAGATAAAAGATCTAGACAAAGATTACCAGATATGATATTGGGAACACATTACATTATTCGTTGAACCCTAGGTTGCCCATCCCCCACAATAGTTTGTGGCTATGATGGAATGGGAAACATCTAAGTCATTACTATAATTGGAACAGGTTCTTGTGTTATTACATTAAAAACATGCCTCATTTATTGGAGTCTGCTGAAACCTGTTGCCTCACAATCAGAGACAATAAGTAGTTAAAGACCATCAGGAGGAGCAAAATCATATGCAGTCAAAGGGGTATCTCAGCAGTGGGTCTAAGATTTGTAATCCAGTCTACCTTTCAAGAGATCTGCTAGCTCCATTCTCTCCCCATCCCCTGGAAGCTTTATCCCTGTGGTTAGCCTAGCATTAAACCTAACCAAAAGGTCATATTTACCAGCGGGAGGGGTGGAGTAAGGGAAGGATGATTCCTCAGAAGAGTAATCCTGCATAACCTCCAATACTTGCCATCTCAGGAAGGTATTTCTGTTGTATAAACCTAAAATGGTGCAATATTGAGGTTCCAGAGATGAGAGAGCAAGCTGAATGGGAGGAGTGCCTGATCAAATGGGGGTGTCATTACAACTTATAGCCTCCTTTCAGGACTTAGGGGGCAATGCCTTAAAATCTACTGTATAGAGGAAGCCAGGATATAGGTTGTTGTTGTTGTTCAGTCGTTCGTGTCCGACTCTTCGTGACCCCATGAACCATATTGCGCCAGGCCTTCCTGTCCTTCACTGCCTCCCTGAGTTTGCTCAGTTTCCTGCTCATTGCTTCAGTGATGCTATCTAACCATCTCATTCTCTGCCGTCCTCTTCTCCTTTTGCCTTCAATCTTTCCCAGCATCAGGGTCTTTTCCAAAGAATGCCTCCACCATTTTTAAAACTTGCTGAATATATCCAGGTCTCAGCAAAATTATATCCAGCAACAATGTAAAAGCAGAAATATTAGACACTTTTTAATTTCAGAAATACTTAACAATGGCAAGAAGTATTCTAATAGATTTTGTTAGACAGTTTTATATGAGAGACTGCAAGGTTTGGACTACTAAGTTGCTCTCCAGAATATCTTGCGGGGGAGGGAAGCACAATGAGGGATTTATCTGGATATTTTCAACCCTAGTCAGCAACATGCAAATGTCTTCTTCTGCCTCTTCATCAATCATTCAATCTATTTCCTCTTCCAAATCCATCCATTTTCCCCCTCCCATCTTTCTTTCCATCCATCTTCTATTTTCAATATATCAAAGAAAATATTCTTTGATATATTAAAACTTCCAGGTATTCTCCCTGTGGGTAATGCACAAAGGCCATTCTTAAATCTATATTTTGAAACTTTAAAAATATAATCCCATCATTTTTTTTGTAACTCTGCATACTAGAAATGGAAGCTGATTCTTTATGTACAACATCAACTGAAAGGGGTTCCCAAGTTTTGAAACTCTGGGCTTCTTCTCATGCTCACCTAACAACATCATGAACATGCCCCGGTATCCAGTTTTGAACAGTATCTCCTTGTGATGTTGCCTTTCCCTCATCTCCAAACTACAGCTAAGAGAGCTTAGTGTTGTCTTTGCCTGTACCAGTTTTAAATCAGTGTTTTAATTCGCCTCCCAACACAGTTTTGAGTACAAATATAATGTAGGACATTTTGACAATGTTATGGCCAAAGTTTATGGATTACATTGCATGGGTTGTATGTTGTCTTTTGTTTTATTTGTATTCAAACTTACGCCTGTACCAGTTTTAAATCAGTGTTTTAATTCGCCTCCCAACACAGTTTTGAGTACAAATATAATGTAGGACATTTTGACAATGATATGGCCAAAGTTTATGGATTACATTGCATGGGTTGTATGTTGTCTTTTGTTTTATTTGTATTCAAACTTACCTTTATTCCAACACTGGGAGTCAGTTCTGATTGGAGTGGCCTATAAACCTTGTAAAATAAATACAGAAATCAATCTTCCCAGCTCCTATTGTCCACTTAGGCTGTTGCGTACAGCCCTTTCCCTCCCTCCCTCCCTCCCTCCCTCCTTCCTTCCTTCCTTCCTTCCTTCCTTCCTTCCTTCCTTCCTTCCTTCCTTCCTTCCTTCCTTCCTTCCTTCCTCATGGTCATTTTAGCTGGGGGTGCAAGAGAGATTGGGCACCTGGCTTCCATGGAAGCCTCACCAGTACTTCTGTCAGGCCTGTGGAGGGTCCTTATATATGTAGCCTTAGCCATCTTTTGAGAGAATGCTATAGCTGTGCCTTATAAATTAGATTTAAAGTGGGTGAAAAAGTCAGATTCTCCCTGCTCTATGTCCCAGGTTCTGTCAACACTAAACACAGTACAGGTTTTCTGCTGCTTCTGCCAACCAGAAGTTCTTGGTTATATTTCTTTTTAGTTTGAGAGGCCGTGCTATTTCACCTGCCCCATTACAGCTCCATGACTGTGCAAGGGTGATTCTAAGTGCTTCCCGCTATGAAGACGGAATTGGGCTTTTTGCCAACTTGGCCATTCCCTTGCAAAACTAGTGAAGGACTGAGCTTGCTGGATCTCCCTCCCTTGTTTAATTTTTCAGAAGAGCACTAGACCTATGCTCATGGGTTTAGTGCTCTTTCAGAAGAGCCCTAGATCTGTGTTCAGAAATGGCCTGCCAGAGACCTGTCAATTAGGCAGGTGGACAGATGGCTAAGCCCACCTCCCAGCTCCAAGCACCCACTCATATTTGCCTGACTCTGCCCCTCCGACACCAGAGAGAATGATTGATGGTTGGTTGGTTGGTTTTTTTCCTGCTGACAGGAAATGCTTGATGGGAGAGGAAACCAAACTGGGGCGAACCCACCAGTCACTTTCTTTAACTTGTCCTGCATTAAACAGTAAAGATAGCACAAGTCACTGGCCTCATTATTGTGGCAGAAAAAGACTCAGCAATCTGGGCAGCAATTTTTATAGCCAATTCAGGGACTGATGGATAATGCTGCCATTTGGCCCTGTACTCTAACACTACCAAAGAAATGAAGTTAAAAAAGAAAAAGGAAAAAAGGGGAAAAAAAGGAAAACAAGCAAACAACAAAACCCTCATTTGATATAATCAGCATTGTCACACAGATTATTATAAGGCATAGCCAACTAACAATTTTAGTATTTTCTTTTTAATAAGAGGGTTAATTTTCCCCAACTTGGTTTCTTCCAGATATATGGAACTAACAGGTTAGAACGTATATATTGTTTCACATAATGCCACTCTTATCTCATCTGTTTGGGAGTGAATCTTTTGAGTGCACATTTCCTACTATTTTCTCCTCCATGTGGGTTGCATAGAAAGTCAGGTGGACTAAATGATTTGGCTGCAGCTGAAATTTGAAGCGAATACCTCTGCTCCATAGATATTTAAACTTTGAAAATGAGGCAATCTTCTGTCTGAAGTGGCCCAAGGCAAAGAAGGTTTCATCAAATGATACCCTTTTGTTCCACATCCTGATTTAATACATTTTAATCTCTTCAAGTCCTTCATAACAGAGAAATGTCAAGCAGGACAGATTAACAGGATATTTTATGTTTTATTGAATTTATTGTAATTTCTTTGATTGTTTTGAGCCACCCAGAGTAGCTGAGAGCCAGGCGGCATACAAGTTTAATAAATAATAATTATTAATATAGTCTAAGTCTTTTGGCTGGATTGGGGGGAACTGGGCATTGAAATAAGAGACCAAGTTCCACCTCAAGTATTATGCCTAGTTCTAAGCACTACACTTTAAGAAGGATTCAGATAGCTGGGATAGATTCAGAGAAGGACAGATTCATGATCAGGGGACCAGAAGCATAATCTTATGAAGAGAAGGAAGGAGCTTGATATCTTTAACCTTGAGAAGAAAAGCCTGGGGTGGGCATTAAAGCATTTTTCAGATATCTATCTGGTATTACATAGAAGAAAGTCAAGACCTGTTGCTGTTGTTGTTGTTTTAATCATCCCAGAGTGCAGGGCACAGAATAATGGATTTAAGTTACAGGAAGACAAGTTCAGATTCAATGTCAGAAAAAATGTCCTCATAGCAAGAGCAGTTTGACAGTGGAACTGATTATTCAGAGAGGTGGTGGACTTTTGCTCATCAGATGCATTCAAGCAGAAGGTAGCCAGCCAGTTGTCAAGAATACTTCAGTCTGGATTGCTGCAATGAGCAAGGGGTGGAATCTGATAATTTAAATGTCTCCTTCCAGACTTGCACAGTTTTCCAGTTAATTCTTTCTGCTTGACTCCACCAACAGGTTGTTGGGTGGACAACACCAAATCTATAATGTTAGAGTGGCTACCTTGTGAACAGCCCTCTGTTGCTTAAATATTAGCTATGTAGATTTCCTGGGTCTGGAAACCAGCTTCGTTCTCCCCAGCTCCATTAGTACAGTACTTAGAGGGAGAAACGGGACATCTGGGTTCCTTGCTTTCTACCCTTTCAAGGGAAAACTTTGAGGACTATTAAGATTTCCTTTCCTTCCAAGAAAAATCCCCCTATCATATGTACCAGAGTACTCTAAGTGGAAAAGCAGGTGAATTGGGCTTTAAGAGTTTTATAAGTGAGTTATAATTTACTTTCTTTCATCTGTTACCTCAATTTGGCTGAAACCTCCCCCTCCCCCCCGGCCCCCCATGGCTGGGAACTTCTTGTTTGCTCTTTAGTAATTGCAGGAAGCTGCTGGGAGAGGCCATTTGGTGTTAAGTCACAACAAAATGCTGAAATTATTCTCCCTCACTTTTTGGCCTAAAGCCTCAAAATTAAGTGGAGCTGAAGTCTATGCTGAGTGCTACCTATCGTCCAACTTACAAAAAGATTGCTTAAGAGAATGATGCTTTGAAAATGTCCATAGGAGACAATGGAAGTGAATTAAAAGCATGCTTTTTGGAGTACAAGAGGCAGTGACCCCACCATGAAACAAGTAAGAACAATTGGATTCACTTTACTACAGCTCATGATGAACAACACTTTCAAACACAGGACACTTATCTGGCTACCGACTTAAACAAATTTAATGCACAAGAATGCATGGTACACTTTTTGCATTAAAAACTAACTTATTTGCAACAGCTTCAAAAGCAAAGAAAAAATAGACACAGTGCAGCAACCTTTTCCGAAGGAAAGCTCTGAGAAGCAGCAGCAGCACACTTTCTTTTGCTTTTAAAAATGGTTGCTTTTCAGCCTTTAATATTATCAGCATGAAAACATAGTCACTAGCAGTAGCAATGCTTCTCATGGACCTGTAGTGCCTGCAAAAGAAAGTACAATAAGATGTGAAGTGGAAGAACAATACTACAGAAACCCATTGTAGTGGGCAGAAGGAACAACTTTGAGGAACAGGAGGAAGAGCTGCAACCAAGACAGCAGTCAGATAAAAGAAACCTGAGTCTGGGACAGAAATGTACTTTGAAATACCATCTCAGACGTGACCCTCTCAAGTTCTCAGGAAGAGAAAGGGAGGGAAGGGGGAAGCGCGTTCCAACTTGTAAGATTCTGTTAGTATAACCTTATAGTAAAAGGAGTAGAAGTTGGCTTGTCTTTGGTTTCCAAGTTTGGTCTACCTTGGAGGGTGTGCATTCAGTTGTACTTTAACTTTCCCAAAGTAAAACGCTGAAAACAGCAGTAAACTAACCCACCCAGGCTAGTAGGAATCTTTTTTTAGATGGTCAGGATGCTTCTTAGTCTCTGAAGTGCACTTAAGCAGAGGTGTCCATAGGAGGGTCAAAAAAAATTAAGATGGTGGCTATAACTATGAGATTGAAGCCCCACCCTTTTTTTACTTGGGCTGACAAACATAAAAAGGGATGGGGCTTCAATCACAGGGTGGTGGCAGCCATCTTGACTTTTTTGACCCACTTCCTGTGCTTCAATAATTCTGTCTAGTCCTTTGCTCCTTCAAAATGAGCTCCAGCAATAGCAACAAGGTTGCAACTAGACTTTGCAGCTGCATTGACTAATACGGGAGAAATTAAAGAAAGAACTCAGCCAGCTGCAGCACTAGGAAACCCTTCAAACCAAAAATAGCCGTGTTTCGACCACACTTAGGACAAAACCAGCATATAAAACTCTAAAAGCTTTGAAACCCTTGTATTTGGAGATTTTTCTCCTTCTGTATGAGCATGTCCATAATTTGCAGTGCCCTTCTTGTATTATCCACCACCTGGAGAGGCGAAGTTAAATAGTGCTGGCCAGCTAAACCAGACAATTTGCAAACTGTTGCTTTTCCTTCTCCAGTTTGTTTGTTTGTTTGTTTGTTTATTTATTTATTTATTGTTGATTTCTTTACAGTACCACTGTAAACGCATCCCAGCTTTGCTTTATTTAGAAACAAAAACAAGCCCAAACAGACAAAGGGTTAAACAAAGCCCTCTATTGTCACCAATGGAAACTGTTTTCTCTTTCCTTTTTTTTTTTTTTTAAGAGGCTCCCAATGACCCTCTAATAAGTTTCACTTTTCCCATAGACAGTGGTCTTTACCCAATTCAGGCCATTATGCACTTACAACTAAATAAATTAAAACAAAAATTGGAGTAGGACCACACATCATTTTCATAAGTTCTAGTTTAGCCAGGACACAGTATTTTTTAGTAATGGAATCACAAAAGGCTAGATTGGTTTATTGTGTTCCCATCAGGCTTTTAATTCCCTAAGCTTTGTTATTCAGTTCTGATGCCACTCTGAGATGTATCTTTTATTCCTTGGTCTGGTCTTCTTTTCTTTTGGTTTGATACGTTTCACTGCTTCTCCAAGCAGCTCCTTCAATCTAGAAAGTTGGTTAGGGGGGGGACCAATGAGCCCACCATGTCTGTGAGAAATGCATCCACCCTGGAAGACATTTATGGGGTCCTCCCTAACCAACTTTCTAGACTGAAGAAGCTGCTTAAACAAGCAGCGAAACGTATAAACCAAAAGAGAAGAATTCCAGTTGCCATGACTCAACCTCCAGATAATTCCACCTGGGTGACTGAGAATCTTCATCAACATATTTATTCCTTGGTGTTGCTTGTATGTTATTTCATTTCATTTCATTTCATTTCATTTCATTTCATTTCATTTCATTTCATTTCATTTCATTTCATTTCTGAAGTCTGCTGTAGTTTTTCTGTACCTTGGGCTTCTTTGAAATATTATTTCCAGATAAACTGACAATTTCCCTCCCTCCAAAATAGGGAAGGCAGCAAATATTCTTTGTTTCTTAAGCAGTTGCAATGTTCATGAACATTCCATGTCATCCAAGGCATCACCATCACAAATGCAATATAATTCTCTGTGTTCAAAGGTTGCTTTCAACCTGCGAAAATTCCTTACGGACAGTGAGTTTCACAGTATACAGTATATCCAACACGAAGCAGTGTTCTACATTTGCTGGAGAATGGCACATTAATTATTACTTACCAAAACTGATTCCAAAATGTATTCTATATCTGTTTGAACTGGAGCTGAGCTGAACGTGGAATGAATCCACCCTTTTAATTCAACTGCCATGCTGATTCCTACTGATCATTTAGCTTTCTAGAGAAAACGATTGTATTCTCTTTTACAGCACTTGGCTATTATTTAATTTAGTCTGCCTTCATTCCCTATGATTATCTATCCAGAGTAATGTGTAGACAAATGGGAATTATGCCCCAAATTGACAGAATTCAAAGGGGTTGGCTTAGTATTATGCTAATGAAGGTTTGGTTCGCTTTATCAGCTCCACAGGTCTGTTCAAGGTTAAGACAGCTTTACAGAAGGTCTTTTTGTTGTGCCTCTAAGGCTAAGTTCCCTTTTAAAAAAATAGAAGACGAGAAGCTGATAGAAGCTTTAAGAAGAGACGGTGCTTCCAAGTAGCACAAATGTATAGGCTTAATAAGAGCACCCAACCAAGAGCTGCAAGGCTAAGATTCAGTGAGACTGAATGCAAAGGATTTCTGCACAATAGAAGATAATTTTAGGCTGATGATAAAAGTGATGAGCAGCTTTCCAGCTCTGAAGGCTGGAAAATGATGACAAAGAGAGGAACTGCATCTGGGTATCCCTTATACATGTCGCTGCAGGGTTTAAATGGTGCAAGTTGATCAAAGAAAACACTACAGATCAGACTGAGGAAGCAGCAGCTGAAATGTTTCTTTGTGCATTTGGGCAAAGAATACATTTGATTAATTTCCCACACCATAGCCATTTGATGTTGCGAGAAAGTCATTGGGGTCTGAAGGGGAACTTAACTTTTGTAATATTCTATTCATTTGAAACCTCTGATGTACTTTATACCAGAGTGCTACCTACCTTCCTTTGAAATGTCACTTGACATTGTTGGTGATGTTTAACATAGAGGGTGTAGATTTGTAAGTACCACTGCTTGTCCCATAAAATCAATTATTGTATTTGAAGGTTTTTATTTAGGGACCCAACTCTTCTGTAAAATTCATAACTCAGAATCCTAGGATCTGAGAGAACCCTTTATCTGATCTATTCCTACTGGAGGTCTATCATCAACTTCAGAGGTTTGCCTGGGGCTCTTCAGAGGCATCCAGGGGGAGGTATCAAAACCTTCAAGATCACAGAATCAGCATCATGGTCAAAGATCTACCCCTTTTGCAAAGAGGTGGGGCTTCAGTCATGACACCGCACCTGCCATTAAGCAGATTTTGTACCCCCATGCTCCCTGTGGATGCTTAGTTTTCTACGTTTTGGAAGGTGTTCCCTAGAAGGACCTCCTGCTGCGTCTTCCTATAGCAACTTTTCAAGGCCAGGAAGACTTTTCTACTCTCAGACCACTTAACTTTTGATTTTAATCTCAGTTCTCTGACATCGTCAGTCAGCTTCTTCTGTTCTCTTTCTGATCGCTGCTGGATCATTTGAAGGTATCATTTTATCATGCTTCCATATGTGTGTGCATGTCTCTCTGTGTGCATTATTATTTTTGTTGTACGTGCTCCTGATGTTGCTGCATAAGGCAAATAATGCACGTTAGGAGTAAATAACATGAGATTTTTCTGCTATACCTCCCTGTCTCAGGAACGACTTGCTCCAAATGTCAGGATAGCTCCCTGCCTATTAATATTCAGAAGGCAATTAAAGCCTTGCTTTTCAGTAGAGCTTTCCAGGGATAACATTTTATCATGCTGTAGTTGAATTCCCCAGCAGTTATATGGGAAATGCATTTGATATTATGATGGTTTGCTTTGTTTTCATTTTATTACTGGTTTTCTGGATTGCATCATATTGGAGGGTAAGCCACCTAAAGTCTATAGACTGAGGCAGCCTGCAAGCCCATGCAAATAAAACAAAAAAGCAAGCAAACAAGCATTTTCTTTTGCAAGGAAATGTAGATTTGCTGGGTGCAAAACTGGGGAAAGGAAAAGTACGGGAATGAGTCCTAACGTTTTCATCCAAGTCACATTACACTGACAACTCTTGGCTTTTGAAGACAAAAATGCAACTCCTGAAAATTCAACAGCCAAAAATTAAAATTAGTACCTCAAGCTGCAAATGAACAGAGCCATAGTGGTGATGTTATTATTAACATTAATATTATCATACCCTTGATCCTACAGTTTTGTTTAAAAAGACACACAGTTAGATCCCGGAGACTCAGCCCTTGGTGACTCTACAACAAATGTTCACCAGATTAAATTAGGAAGTAAGTAAGTAACTAATTGTTGCTAAGGTTTTTTTTTGTTGTTTTGGTTTTTTTTGCAAAGGGGGTTTGGTCTTGCCTTCTTTTGGGTTGCATTTTTTTAACTTCCTAGCATTTCCTGGTGGTTTCTCCTCCAAGTAGAAACCAGGCCTGACGCTGCTTAGCTTCCAAACCCAGACAAGGCACATTCTTTCAGAATGGCCACCTACATATATGGGACAGAATCATATTAGTAGTACATTGAAACATTCTCAAAAGTGGCATTAGACATTCCAGGGAAGAAATAGTGAACTGAGGGAAGAAATGGTGAACTAAAAGTGATGCTGACCGTGGCAAAATGAAGAGCAGGCAAGTAGACTGGCTCTTCGTAATTCCTCTCTGGACAAGAGGACTTGAGATCACCCACAAGTACTCCATACAGTTGCTCTTCATGAGGAGACCACAAGACAGAGGTCTCTGGCAGGTTTAGAGGTCTGGGAGATGAGGGAACAGCCATCTGTTGGCTCAAACTGTGGTCAGCACCTTCAAAAAGACACTGGGTTCGCATACTTCCTTTTCTACTCACTTTCAGAAATTGCTTATTAACTGCTTTTCAGCTATTAGGAATCTTTGGATCAACAAGTTTTACAGCACTGGGTGAGTTTCCTTCAATCCTTAGCAAAAGAAGTTTTAAATACAAGTTTAAAGACTTAAAACATGTTTTTCTGAAATAAACAGCAAAAGGGTGATTAAAATTTTGATTTTAGAAAGTTACAGACAGACTAAAGATCCAGATGGATTTGAAATAAGAGTTTGGAATTAATTATAAGAATCCTTCCCATGGGAAAATGCTTTTATTTTGAATTCTTTAAAAAAAGAAAGAAATGATAGGATGGGACTTGGAACTTTGATGCTAGAGGGAGCCAGAAGGAACTAAAGATTACAATTAAAAGAGAAGAACATTTAAATTTGACTTACTAACACAGAATGGAGCAAAATACTCTAACATTCAAAGTATTGAATGATATTTGTAAACAATGGACCCAGAAGTTAATTTTAAGATAGACTCTATAGATAGACTGTGTTTAAAAGATGTTATAGAAGAGGAACAAGTTATACCAGACAAGATTGAGACTGATCTGAAACTGGATTTAAAAATAACAGGCTACAAGAATGATATGGAAAAAGATGCTACACTTGGATATACAAATGAACCCAGCTGATGTCTTAATAATTAAAAGGGAAATACAAATAACAAACAAAATTAGTGACCTGGGTAACTTTCCTATACTGGATTTACAAAAGAGTCTTTTATTTTATTTTATTTTATTTTATTTTATTTTATTTTATTTTATTTTATTTTATTTTATTTTATTTTATTATTTGAAGGGATTAAAGATCAAGATTATTAAAAGTAAAAGGAAGGAATATAAAGTTGGTTGATTTGATCAAGGTTAAAACAGATATGCTGTTATTTCTGGTAACCCTTAATGGACTTTTGCAGATCAGGACTGAATGATGAGGCTTTGAGGATTTGTTTACAGATAAGAGATGAGATATGGGAGGAAGAGATCATTTGTTTTATTTTAAGAGAATGTGATAAATTACTAAAGTTGTTTACAATTTGTGATGAAGGGGGAAGTCATTTCTTTATATATTTTTCTTTTTCTTTACTGTATTCTTTTTTCTTTCTTTTCTATTTTTTCTATTTTCTTTTTCTTTTCTGCATCTTCTATTTTTTCTAATATTTTTTTAGTTTGTAAAAAAATTGTAGTTGTAATTCTTAATAAAATACTATTCAAAAAGTGGCATTCGACAACTGCCCACTAGCAAAAAACACTGCAAAATGTGCATCGGGACACTAACCCTTTAAGCGATCCACTGGACAGGTGGGACACTAGCAGTGTAATGTGTGTTCATACAAATAGTGTAATGGTATGTGGGAATGACCTTGGGAGACAGGAAGAAGAGCTGCAGCTTAGACAATAGTCTGATAAATGAAATCTGAGTCTGAAGGAGGGGTGGGGGTAGAGAAAGTGTCTCAGAAGGAACCCTCCCTAGTTTTTGGGAGAGTAAAAGTGAGGGATGGGAGGGGTACTGTCAGACTTGCAAGATTCTGTTACTGTAACCTCACAATAAAAGTAGTGTTAGTACTCCAATGGTGTTCTTGTCTGGACTACCTTGAAGGACTGACAAATATCCAGTGCTTTGATCAGAGTATAGAAATGGCATTGTCTTTAGTCTCCACACTTGTCTTGTGTTGTGCGCAGTGGCTATGACAATTATTTGGCCAATATTTAAAGTGGCCTTCCAAATGCATGGACCAGTCAGGTTCCTCCTTACATCAATGAGCATTTTGCACATCAACTTGTGCACAGACACCAAATGTATGCCCAGCAGCTGAGGATGCATGGCTGCAACCCAGTTCCTTCAAGACCAGAAAAGTATTCCTCTGAACATTCTTATAGTTTCTGGGCCTTCCAGCGCTTCTCACTACCCTTAAAGCTCTTAATTTGCCTTTAAACTCAACAGATCTTTGGTCCATGAGCCCTTACATAAGATTTCTATCTGTGGTGTGTAAAAAGCAGACATGTGCTTAATAAAATAAAAGTGCATGAATAAATCACAGAGACAGCTGACACACTAGAAATGAAACAAAGCCCTCTGGGAGAAAATGTCAACCTACTGCACTTTTTATTCCACCATAGAGCATCAAAGGGCCGTTTAACTGAGAATCAATTCTAGCAAATGCTTGGAGACTTTTGACTTTACATGAATACTTACACTGGAGAAGGGATTCTTCTCCCATGAAGCATCATATAACCATATCACTGAGGTATCATAAAGCCATTGGGTTGGGAGGTATCATTTATGCCCTTGAATCCAACCCTTGGCTCAGCACAGGAATCCAATGTCTTCATTTCTGAAGTGTTGTAGGTCTCAACCTGCATTTATGGGTTTCAGGCAGATGTTCAGACTGCTTTCCCTCTGCTCTTGAGCGTCAGTCAGCGTACCTGTTTGCCTGTCTACTGTGAGGCCACTTGAGAAATCAGCTTTTATAATATGATCCATATCTATCCCTACATTTCATCTTCCTGTCTTACTTTGCTGACATGGACAGAATAAGTCCATACAGAACAGAAAATGGAGAACAAAAATGAGAGAAAATACTCAAAAAGCTGGGGAAATATTTATCTATCTCTCGCTCTAAGGAGCCAATGGTACGTTTATAACATCAGCTGATATTTCATTAGACTTTTCCAACCATTTGCTGAGAATTCTGAGAGCTGAAGTCTCAACCTATCTGGATGCTACACATTGGCAAAAGTGGTATTGTAGCGTCATCTCACATTTTGGACCAACATCAATCGCATGGCTGATGGTCTTCGAATCAATCATTGTGTGGTAAAAATGGAAATCTTGGCTGTATCCCCAGTGTCTGCAATCTATCAAGACACCAAAAGTTGTGTTTTTTTCAGGCACAGAAGTATCATACAACACTGGAGAGGAAAATGTACTGTACTCTGGATTTTTTTTCTTACATACTAAAGAAAAGGATAGGATGCTCGTATTTAAAAGGATTTCATTGAAACAAATGGCCAGAACATTTTGCAATATTCCTACACCTCTTTTGTTATTAGATAAACTAAACTAATCTGGCAACTGACTCAACATTGGCAATGAAACAATTTTGTCCCTACATCTAAGGATAACAGACTACATTGGGGGAGCAAATTGGATCACATAACAGATTGACTGATTCCTTCCTTCCTTCCTTCCTTCCTTCCTTCCTTCCTTCCTTCCTTCCTTCCTTCCTTCCTTCCTTCCTTCCTTCCTTCCTTCCTTCCTTCCTTCACAATTCCACCTTTCTACTTTAGTGGGCATTCAGAGCAGCATGTAAGGTTTTATCTTATGATGACTTCACATCATTTTACATCTTCTATGTCTGAAGTAGCTGTCACTCTATCTGGCTCTTCAGTGACAGCAAAGAGGAAAAAGTGGTGTACTGGGGGTGGGGGTTGGGGGAGAAGGGGGCTTACTTATCTCCATTTATCTTCCATATACCTTTGCTTTGTTGTGTAGGTGAATGGCTGACACATACTTGCATTGTTATATACACACAGTTCCATGTCTTGCATTGAAAGGAGTAAACTGTAACCTTGATTCTATATTAAAATGCACCCAATGAAATGTTAAAAGGTAACATCTCCTGGTAATTTCCTGCATACATCTATCCATGTGGTTTCTTTAGCAAGGAAGTAGAAGCGGTTTGCTATTTGCTTGTTTCTGAATGTCTTCCTGGACTGGATGTCTAGTTTAGCCAGTCTAGTCTATAGCCTGGCATTTCTCCTCTCCAAGGTCTCCTCTCCAAGCACTAACTATGGGTGACCCTGCTTAGCTTTAGAGATGACTCAAGGTTGCTAGTGCACCAGCAAGCTGAGCAACAAGTTGTTTAATAAATATTGTACATTGAAGAGGATATTGTTCTTCATATTGTTTTCTATAGCGGATGTTGTCCTTCCTGGCTGAGCAGCTCCTTTTCAGATGCTCGGCTCTCATGATGTCACCAGCTCCATGAACTGATGAACTGTGCTCACTTGATAACAGGAGAGAGAAGAACTGCACTGCAAACAAGGAACTACCAGTACTCTTGAATTCTTTCCAGCTTCATCTGATTCATAAACAATGCAGTATCTTTTTCATTCAGTGTTTATATTCACAGCCTGTTACTGCCAGATGATGTACAAGGTTCCCTTACCAAGAATGAAATATGGGACAAATGTGCACAATGCTCACCCACTGTGTTAGGATTAAAGATGGGCAAGCATAATACAGATTTATACTCTTCTATTTGAAGCATAGAGTCTAGATCAGTGTTTCTCAGCCTTGGCAACTTGAAGATGTGTGAACTTCAATTCCCAGAATTCCCCAGCCAGCAAGGCTGAGAAACACTGGTCTAGATCATGGGAAGAAATTGTTCCTGCCTACAATCAATACTCAGACTCCACTTGCAGTACTGTGTCCAGTTTTAGGCACACAGGACAGTGACAACTGAGGCAAGTTCAGAGGAGAGCTACAAATGCAATGATGAATCTGAAAACCAAATCTTATGAGGAATGGTTAAGAAACGTGTGTATGTTTAGCCTACAGAAAAGATAACTGAAGGGATATATGACAGCAGTCTCCAAACATTAGAAAAGTCAAGAAGAAGGTATGGACTTATTCTTTCTTGCCCCAGAGGGCAGGGCCAGAACCAGTGGGTTAAAAAACAAGGGAGGAGGTTGAGGTTAGATATCATGAGGAGCTTCCTGATAGTATGAGCTATCAGAGGCCAGATGAAGGGATGGCTTCTCTTTTTCTGGAGATCTTCATAGAGACTGGATGGTCATCCATCAGTAAAGGCCTAATGGTTCCTGCACTGGGCATGGAGTTGCACTCTAAGGTTTTTAATATCCTTTCCAACTCTATGATTTCATAATTGCATGACTCCATGAATATCTGGAGCTCCAAAATTGGAAAACAAACATGGACGTTGTTTTCACCTTTACTTGCAATAAGTGGAAATGCATATTGGTAATACAGATGCACCTGTATCACTTTATTCCAATGGGTTGCGACAACTCTTTACGAAACACTTAGTGATGCCCATCATGTATGTATGGATGGATGGATGGTGTCACTGTAATGGATTTACATAATTAGTAACATGAATTTTCAACAGATTTCTCTTATGCAGTTTGATGTCAAATATTCACAAACTGTTGTATCATTAGAACAAAAGTCAACAATTAATTTACTATGTCTTATCCTAAATTTAAAATTTTCTCTGGTACCATTTTTATATACATTTGAGAGTGTTTGATAAGTAACATATAGTATTTCTTTTAGCATAAGAAAACTAAAACATGCTTTTGTTTTGATGACATGCTTTTGATGTTTTATTTCTGGCAGCTGATAGCAAATCTGCTTTCCCATTTGGCATCTTGCTAAAACTAAGCTTCTAGAGATAACTACATCTAGAGCACTTTAATAACGAAATAAGGCTTTACATTTAAAATATGACATAATTGGAAATATTAACTGTGTTTTCCAGCTGTTAAGAGATCAGAGAGAAGGGAGCTTTTAAGAATTATTTATCTGAGAAACTTTGCAAAATATATTGCTAGTCTTTTTAGCTTCCATTGAGGTCTTCCATTTCTTTGATCCCCATTTGCTTCAACTTTCACTTAGTAGCATGATATACAATGAACCTCCCCTCTCCCATAAACTTCTCCAAAAAGTTTCCCTTCTTTTTTCCCAAAAGAAAGCCTTTCATTTCTAAACTGACTTAGAAACAAGTTTAAACATAATTTCATAATAACTTTAATTGAAAAACAAAATCTTATGAATCCACTTAGCAGTACAGATAGTAATTGAAATCAGGCTCACAAGGAGGAAACTATCCTGCAAATAAAGCTCAAGTAGCCAAGGAGGACTTGGATTTCCCATAACATACACAAAGTCCACCTATACCTCGAAGAAGATGAGGCTGACCTTCAGTGTGATTCCCTCATTGGGCTGGCTGCCAAGTTCCCCAAAGTCTGAAGGTATTTCTTTTTCCATCAAAGACACAATGTAGGCCAAGAAATGAATATTGGAGGCCCAGTTTAGGAAATATTGGGGTTTTTAAGGTTGCTGATGCCAAAAGAATCCCATGACATAGTTTTGTCCATGTCTCAGCAGTTGAGCTTAAAGAATAAAGTTTGGTGAGAGTACAGGACCTGCCAAACTGCTCATGGGAAGCTGAGAAGCACCCTCTGGTTCAGTAAGTCTTTCTTTGGTGTTGCTAAATTTTGGTATCTCCAGATCCTGGAATGGAGAAACCAATCAAATTAATAAGAAATATTGCCATTTGAGAGATGTCACACTAGGGCATAGCAGGAAAACACAACTCTGTATAACTTGCCAAACTATTTGCATTTCATTGAACATCTTTGCCTTTTGACTTTAATTCTATTTTGTTTTAAGTCTGAGTGTATGGATTCCCTTTGAGAATTTGTTTGCTAATTGTTCCAAAATGAAATCATTTGGCTACTTTGATTTTGGGATAGTTATCTACAGTATATGTGTTCGATAAAGTAATTGACCTTCAAAAGAACCTGTGGTGTGTGTGATCGCTTCATAAAATTGTCAGGATATAGTATTGCTCATACTTTGCAGGTCTGCAGAGAAACATGAGCTAAATTTAGACAGAAATCTAAGAGATGAAACCTGAAAGAGATTATGGGTATTATTCCAGAACAATTATTTGAGATTTTTGAGAAAACCTGGTGAAGAGTTGAAAGCCAAAATGCTGGAGATAGGCAGATCTTCTTACTTCCAGAATTTTGGATTGGGGAAACTGCAGTTTTATCCTGATTATCACCAAACATCTAGGACAGATTATTTAACTGCATGGATTACTAGAAGCCAACACTTGCTTTTATCAAGTTTTTAGACTGCTAAATCATGGAATTTTCTCCTGACTTCAGTACTTGGCCATATTTCTGGTATCCCTGTTGGCAAGAGGTCAAACACTGGTACTGTTGGTTTTCTTAAGCTTAGATTTTGGCACTTTCTCAGAGTTACATTAATTTGCTTTCCTCTCATCCTTGGGTTGGCAGATAACTATATCAGCATAAGTTGTGCTCGCCCCTTGGCTAAGATTCATTGTGTTTCAGCAATGAGGCAGGTGAGTAGTGCTCCCCTTGCATAGTTATTGCAAGGCAGTTTCAGGAGAGTGATTGATGGATCTCCAGCTTCTTTTCCCTTCTGTGGTAGGTCACCTGTTGGCAGGAAAAGCAGATCTCTCTCTCTCTCTCTCTCTCTTTCTATTTTGTTGCAATCAAAACGACACTCAGAGCTCACATGGAACAAATGCATCATAATTTTGCTGTCTGCTGCAATTAAAAGAACAAAGGAAAAAGAAAGTGAATGGTTGGTGTTCCCAACTGTACTTAATTTCTACTGTACTAATAGCATTTCTCTTTCTTTCTTTCTTTCTTTCTTTCTTTCTTTCTTTCTTTCTTTCTTTCTTTCTTTCTTTCTTTCTTTCTTTCTTTCTTTCTTTGTAGAAAATACAGCCATAGGTTTAAATGAGACTTTCATAAATATTTACCACAGCAAGCTTTTTCATATAGGAAGAGAGAAAAAAAGAAGAAAAAAGTGTTTGCTAATGTGATGTGTTAGGTCTTACCTGCAAAGTTAATAATCAGTTTCCAAATATGGTGACAGTTCCCACTCTTTTTGTCCCTTACATGTATGCTATAATGAAGATAAATCTGGAAAATTTAGCATTTTCTTCTTGCATTCAAATTTCCCATTCTAATTCATCAGTTGTGACAGTAAGATATCTGCATTGCCCATTAATGGGCCATTTTTCAATGTTGGAAGAATATTGTATTAGAGCAGAACCACATGGTTCCTATTCTCATAACCTAGGAACACTAAAATGTATATAAATAAACATAGCTTCCTAATACAACTTCATTTGGCTTCTCATTTTCTATTTATTGTAGAGGCCAGATGGCAAATGATTAATTTCTGTATTTCTTACAGAGTATAGAAGGAGAAGATGCATTGGTCTGGTTTTGTTCCAGTTGGCAGAGTTAATCCTGATCAGCCGTTAAATCTTTAGGAAACACAATTTGTGATGTAATGCACTAATCATCAATAGAGGTATAAGGTTTTCTGAGTGTGAGGCCCCTCTCCAAATTGGTTCAATCAAAAGAGCAAAAGATCTGCTAAGCTGTTATCTCATGGAGTTTCCCTTCCCATGGGAAACATCCCCCTCCCCACAAACCACTCTTTTTTAAAGAAGGGAAAAAAGAATACTGTGAAATAAAGACATTTGAATGAGTACATAACACATGAAAACCAGTGTGTCATATATCTGAAGCTTGGTAGGAAATTTGGTACATGTGGGTACCTATGTATATGCAGACGCAATAGCTAATGCCACTCAATTTCTTGCCTTAATTTTTTATCAGATCCTTTGAATTTGATGGAAGGGGAGGGAGGGAGCTGCAAACCCAAACATCAAGCTTGCATCACCTCTCTTTCCACAAATGCCACTGGGTCCCACATATGCCCATATTTTTATTGTTATTTTGAGAGAGAGAGACAGAGACAGAGGGACAGAGAGAGAAAAACACCTGGCCCAGTACTTTGTTTGAAAGTGTATCCCCCCCAAAGATAAAGGTAAGCTGAGATGGGAAAGTACATTCTGATGGGCAGAGCAATAATATCTGGGCTTTCAGGCAATGAGATGGGTGCCATTTTATGAGGGTGATCACAACTTGTTTTTAGAATGCCATCTCAGCCTCTGAGCAGTCCAGAGGTTATGTTTACAGGAAACTGTTCTTTTGTCAAATTATATTCAAATATTATTAACTGAACATGCTCTGAGAGGACCAAACATGAGCAGACAACCTGATCAGAGAGAGAACAAAGGAAATATTCCTAATATGAGAGGCAAAATCTAGTGGACATCCAGCTTTATGCAGCCTTAATCTGGTAGCTTCATGTTGTTCTGTAATCTGAGATCCTGGTAAAGGTTTTTGCCATCTCACTTGGGCTGTGGGTTCAATCTGAAATGACACCCTCTCTCTAACCCTGTCAGAAAAATATATATCTGAATTGAATAGCAGTCTCTGGTGTTCTTTGGGGTGTCAGAGAGAAGGAAAACTTAGAAGCTCGGGTGGTCTCAAGATCAACCTTGACTGCTAAGCAGCCATGACTGTAGCCAAAGCAGTGTCAATAAAGGATTCACATGGAATATATGAAACAAATCCCACATACATTCACCATATGAGAGCAAAGAACAAGATGGCCCTTAAATGGGGTTAGGGTAGTTCCTAATCAAAAAGGATAAAGAAATTGTTTTTGGAAATATTTGAATTTTCTGCGATGAACTTAAGTAAAGGGATTAGGAAAATAGGAATATTTTGATTAAGTTAATCTATCCTGGGACTATGGATATTCTGATCTCTAAGAAATTTCACCTTGATCGCTACTGAATTTCTCAAATAGCAGCAGAGCTATTTATGAAGATATAAAGGTTAATTAGTATTCTATAATACATTTAGCAAGCTTCTTAGTATTTTGATGGAAGATCTCCAGGAACTCCCAGGGCTTTACACTAAATAGGGAAGACAAAAGACATCCTGGAAGAAGGTGATACAAAAATCACTTTTGTATTATTGCTGAAAAGCTTACATTGACATGTTCATGAAGTAATCAGGAATCAAACTCCATTCAATTTTATGAAGATCCCTTAATAGCTCCTAACACATTTGTCCTATTGTATCACAACTGCTATGATATCATCACTTGTTCTATGATACCATGATGCTCATGATGTCATCATGGTTTGTAGCAAAAACCTGTGCATGTGACTAAATTATACAATTTCTGGGTAATATAAAAGCCACTAATTATTGAAATGAGATCAGACAGCATTGTAAAATCAAAAACACACAATTAGACTTTATGGAGCTAATTCAACAAAACTCTGTCTACTATCTGATAGATGGCCTACTCTTGCAAAAAGCTTAATTATGAGAAGCAGGAAGACACTCTTTCTCCTTTGAAGGAATTCATCCGATTGCATTCACACAGAAAAGGTTTCAGTCCTCTGAATTGACCTATAAGCAGTTCACATAGTGCTTATATTTGAACCATCCAACCAATGTGTATGGTCAACATGTGAACTTTAATGGTAGTATTAGCTTCAAGAACTTGTACACACGGAACTGCATGTGAATCCATCAAAAACCAGATGTATTGCAAGATGATTTATTTTTTTTTTTTGGTGATGGAAGAGACCCCAGACAAAGCCTACAACATAGTTATGTTCTTCCAAAAAGAATCTGGCAGTCAGAAACATAAAATAATCCCTTTGCCTTCTGTGCTGGTTCTCTTCTTGCAAGAAATGTCTTTCTACCTAGCAAAATAATAAAAAAAACCATCTTCCAATTACCAGCCTGTTGCAGCGGAAATGCAGATATATAAGTTTCAAGTCTGGTTTTCATCAGAACTTTATCAGGGCCAGAATCCTGGCTGAACTGAATTGAGCAAATGAATTGTGTTTTGCCCAGGGAAGATTGTTTGTATCTGAGGCCATCTGTTTAGGAATCTGGCAGACTCCGTTCAAGAATTATGCCCAACTGGGACTTGCTCCACTAACACAAATATTCCTTGATGAGTTCTTGCTCCACAGGGTTTGCATCCAATTTGAATCATCACTCAACAAGTAGCAATTAGATGGAGACATTTCATTTACATGAGCGAACAACAGAATTTAAAACCAACGTCAAGGGAGGTTTCCACTTCAGATTTCTGCCACTCACTTTTAAAGTTTTATTGAAAAAATGTTCTTCAGACACTAGAGGTTACCACTCTAATGCAATTCACTTTAATTACTGTACTTAGGATAATGGAGAAAAGAAGCGATAACCTCTTGTTAAACAGATTTTAATCAGCCAGAAACTGATTGTTCCTAGCTTCAAATGTGTTTTAAAAGATCAAAGAAATGTTTTATTTTCAAAGCTTGCATTGTCAGATAAGTCTTCATAATGAGGCAGGAAAATTTTCCCCAATATTGGACAAGTTATAAATAATTTTCTGTCTTATCCATATCCCTATCACACTTCAAGGTCTTGAAAG